>NC_035171.2:5724678-6036574 GCF_001659605.2 Manihot esculenta
TAAAATTATTGATAAAAATTAAAAAATTAAATAATAATAATAATTTCATAAATTTTTAACTATATAAATAAGTGTATTTAGCCAAATATTTAAAAAATATAATTTAATTAATAAAAAATATAAAGTGAAATTTACAATGAAAATAAAATGCAGAATTTTTTAATGATTAATTAATATCGATAAACATTTAATTAAATATTAAAAAGAATATAATTTAATTAATAAAAAAATAAAAATATAAAATTTATTTAACTACTAATTCTAAATTTTATTAATACGACGTGCTAACGTAGCCTTCATAATATGATAATTTTTTTAATTTTTTAAGGATATAAATAATAATATTAAAATAATTTTAAAAATATAAGTTTTAATTGATAAAAAATATATAAAATATAATTATAATAAAATTAAAAATACAGATTTTTCTCATTAACTTATTTAATAATATTTTTAATTAATATTTTTATTTAAATAAAATTTATTATATTTATTATCACAAAATTTTTTAATTTTCTATTATTATTATTATTAATATGTGACTTTTTAATTTCTTATAATTTTTATAATAATATATTAAGTATAATAAAATAAAAATTTTAACATATATATTTTATTTTTATTTTTAATAATAAGTTTATAAAAAAATTATAATTAATATTATTAATTAATTGATACTACTTGTTTTCAATCTCTTATGTGAATAATAACAAATATATGAGAGATTACTAAGTGTATAATTAATCCTATATAATTATGTCATATAATATAAATTTATAATTTTTTTATATTTATAATTTTATTTTTATATAAAATCATAATTAATATATATATTAAATATAATTTATTAGTTTTTATTATCATGATTAATATAATTTTTTATTTTTGATTTTTTAATATAATAAATATAATTTATTAGATATTTTTAATATAATATGTTATTAATATTATAATAAAAATTTTATTATATTTTATTGTTAAAAAATATTATATTTTTTTATTTTAATAATAAATATAATATTAAAAATTTTATTAATTCAAATAATTTATAAAAAAATAAATAAATATAATAATTAAAGTATAATAAAAGTTAAAATAGTGTCTATAATACCTTAAATCTAGTGTTACAAACTTTGAATAATTAAGTTATTAAATCTAAATTATTATAATTTATTATATTAATAATTATAATAATTTTAATCTTTTTATTTTTTATAAAAATGTAATTTTTATATAAAACGTACGACCATAATTTCTTTTATTTCTTTTATTTTTAATTAGTTCATATTTTAAAATTTTCTTTATCATTCTCTTTGTATCATGGGATGCGTTGCTGTGCAATTCTTATTAGTCAATTAAATCATCTGAAATTGGATGAAAATTATTCAAATATTAGAGATTTTTTATTCAAGTGATTTACTCATAAATATCAAAATCATCACTATAAACTTTCCCCAAATTCTAGATGCAAAAATTTACCGCACTTTAGAGAACAGAATTTCTTCTTTTAAACTTTTAATTTATGTTTAATCAAAAAATAAACCTTTCTTTTTCTTTGAATTTTATTCATTATATTTAATGATACAACGAACGGCTCTTACTCAGGGAATCTTATCATGCTACGGCTATCCACCATTATTCAAATTTAATAAATTTTAAATTTCTAAAAATATAATTTTTTGAATGAAATATGTTATTGAATATTAATAATATATTATAATAAATACTAAAATTTTTAATTTTTTTATACAATTAAATTTATTAATGCATGATATTGTACTTATTAACCTTTGAAATTTTTAAATTTTTTACTCTAAAATTAAAAATTATACATATTAGTTAAAATTTTAATTCTCATATATAATTATTTTCTTATTTTATATAGTAATAAAATGCATATAAAAGACAAACCAATAATTTAGATATATAACCATCTCATCTGATATCTTGACTAGATCAAGATTTCATTGCTTCAAATTGCAATTACAAAATTACTACTATGGCAAATTCATATGGGTCTATAAATCTGCATATCTAATCTGTCAGATCATGAAGAACAATAAAGCTACAAATAAAAATGAAATTTTAATGTCAAATACATGAGAAATTCGTTACAGAACAACTTGCACACAAATTCAGCTATTTATGGTCCAAAAGTCTTCTGAAAGCTAATATGCTTAGAAAATAGAGCATAACACACGATCATATGAACATATTAGTACTTCAACAAGATGAAGATGGAAAAAAAAAAAAAAAGAGAGAGAAAAAAGAAACTTCAATCAGATAAATATCAATTGACGACATCTCCCAGAAGGCTGGTGATCTCAGGCATTCTGCAATTTCAGACACCCATATATTGACCATGAAAAAATGCAATGACCAGCCAAATGATAGAGAATAGAACCATTAGATTTCACTAATTAAAAAGTTTAATTTATATGCAAGAAGGAAGAAAATTTAACCAATACTCACCATTTCCGCATACATCTGCTCTATGGTGGCATTGAGGCTGCTCTCCACACGCCTTCTCTTATCACCAGGAAATTCTGTCAGTACCCTCTCCAGATTTGGTGTGCACAAAATTCCATGGGAGAAAATTCTCAGCTTTGGGCATCTTGCCAGAATCACTTTTTTCAAAGATGGGAAGTTGAAAGTGTGGCCAGCTGAACAGAAGCTTGTGAGGTTCCGTAAACCAACAAGCGCCACAGTTTTCAATTTGCTGAAAACAATCTCATCACATGTCTCCTCTTGTTCTTCTGCTACTATCTCCGTCAACATGGCACATTCCTCAACCCGCAACTTTTCAAGGTTCACCATGGTTTTGGCCACTGACGATGTTACCAATTTCCTTAATTCGTTGCAGTGACATACTTCTAGATACGTTAGATTGTGAAAAGAAGCGGAGGATGATACCAAATTAACTAAATTTTCACAAAACTGAACTCTCAGAATTTCAACGTTTTGAAGCAATTGAGAGTCTTGCTTCCATATATTCTTCAGATCAAATAGCCTATTTAACTCCAAGTATCTTACCCGCGGGAGTTCCTCGGCAGCCACATCGATTCCTTCACACAGGAACAGCTCTTTAACCGAAGAATCGCTCAACACAATTTTCTCAAGATTTTGTAATCTTCCAAGGAAACCAAACAGAGAAACAGGTAATTCTTCCTCAAACGACCTAAGCTCAAGAAGTTTTAGCATGTAAAAGAACTTCTTCGGTAATTGCCATTCCAATATCATCATCATGTCCTTTCCATCAATACTCAATTCCTCCAAATTTGGGAAAACCTGGAAAATAATCAAGCATAAGCTCATTGCACTTCATCTCAAATATATCTTAATTTGTAATTTAATCAAATTAAGAAATATTTTATTATAATTTAGATGATGTAATTGTTTTAAACTATGGATAAAGGGGAAGAGTATACCTTAGCAGCCACAAAAAGAGATTGCTGAATTGGGATGTCTTCTTGGGAACTCGCATCTTCTAAGCTGAACTTCATCACCTTGTCACAACCAAAAAACTTCAGGTATTTAAGCACTGGCCACTCCAGAGTATGCATCCCTCCATAGAAACTCCTCAAATTTGGTAGATTTTGAAGTTCTGAGGAGGTTAATCGAGGGAACACAAAACGAGGGATTTCTCCCATGTCTCCTTCCTCTGCAACAATCTCTTCCACCCCACAAGAGCGTATTGCAAGCTCTTTCAGCAAGGGGAGACGCCTAGCTATGCTGGCTGGAAAGAGATGTTTCAGAACTTGACAGTGTGAAACATGTATCAAATGAATATTATCGAAATTGAAAATTCCTCGCGGGTCATTGCTCCAGATAGTCCTTAAATTGTGTAGCCCACTTAGATACAACTCTGTCAATTGAAACTCTGCTTCCTCATTTATTCCTTCACCATTGAACTGCTGGAGTTGGTATATCTCTTCTAGACAACAACAATCAATTACGCCAAGCTTCTCTAAACTACGGAATGCTAACAAGGCATTGAATGGGAAAAGAATCCGTAGATTTTCACAATATTTAATTCGTACGCTTTTTAGTTTTGGAAACGAGTCTGGAGCAAGTTGGCTGGGCCATATGTTCTCCACGTGACTGATGTGGGAGAGTTCCATCTCTTCCAAGTTGGGGAACACAACCTGCAATGCCAATAAAAATAAGCCATTTCCTGGTAAATATAAAACATTAAGTGGGAAGTTGAGTGGGGGAAGCTGAAAGGAAAATCTGAAGAAGAGAGGAAGAAAATGAAGGAAAGAAACATCAGATGCGATGAATCAGAAAATTCACCTTTTCATTAAAGAATGATCGAGTTTTGGAGCGGTGGCTCTCCTCTAGTTTTGCTTCGTCGGTGGCTTTGTTGTTTGCACTTGAATTAGAGATGAGTGTTTCCATGGCAGGGCACTTCTTTATCAACAGGTTTCTCAGAGAAGGGCATTCAATTAAGTCACAAGCATTGCAGAAACTGGAGACATTTGGGAGATTCTTGAGCTTCAGGACTTCCAGATCTGTGAAGAGCAATCTAGTCTTCCCTGGTTCTTCTGCAAATTCGTCTGTTGCTATTATTTCGTTCATGAGCTCACAATCACTTATCTCAAGTTTTTTCAGTCGTGGAGCACATTTAGCCATTGAAAATGTGAAAACGTACTTCAAGTTGTGGCAACCGTGCACAATCAAGCTTGTCAAGTGTGAAGATGCTGTGGGAAACTGGCTGTGGCTGTGCCATATTCTTTCACAGGGAATCGAGGATACTTTCAACTCCTCTAAGTTGGGAACCTGTCCATAAAATGCTTCATTTAATTATTACAAATAAATACTGAAATACAATTTATATGAAAGAGTTCAGTGCATGAACATACCATAAAAGTGAATAGCGGAGGTGGAATACTAAGTTCATCCTCCTCGACAATATCCTTGAACCCTGAATGAACTGTTGAAGGCACCTTCGCTATGGAGCAAAAGCTTCTGAGAGTTGGTAGACCTTTTAGTGCCAAGGAGCGAAATTGACTGAACTCAACTGCTTCATATTCTACATTGCTGCTGTGTGCATCTTCGTCAGCAACAATCTCCTCCATGTTTTTGCAATTAGTTACTTCCATTTCCTGAAGTTGTAAAAGGCCTCTAATAATATTAAATGCGAAAAGATTCTTCAATTTATGGCAGCTCTTGATTTTTAAACTTCTTAGTTTGCTAAAAGAACTTGCTGCAAGCTCGCCATGACAGATTTTCTTCAGGTTCACCAAATTTTCGACGGACAAAGACTGCAGGATGGGAAAGGCAGCATACGAGACCCACTTTACTGAATCAACGACGTGTTTAACTTCAGAATTATTCTGGACATGGAGATGCTTTAATTGTGGAAATCCTTCTATGTTTAGATCATACAATAGGGACTTAATCCCCTTGATTTCATCTAAATATAGATCTTCCGTTCTATTCAGCAACATTTTAAGCCCATGCTCCAAATGAATGCTCGTATTGAGCTTAAGCTTCAGCAGTCTTAAGACTTCATAGTTTCCAATATCCCAGTCCCATTCACCTCCTATTAATATCCTAAACCTTTCCAGCCTCTCAGAGAACAAGTCTTTTGGTATTGTATTGGCATCTTGGATATGTATTTCCAAAGCTGTTAGGTGAGGCAACGACTTCACCTCTGCAAGACTTGCATTTCCTCGATCGCTGAGCCCTTCAATCTCCCACCCATTAAAGCTATTGCCCACATATAATTCTTCCAATCTAACCATCCATGATATGACGTTTGCTGGAATCACTTTGAGTTTGGAACAATGGCTTAAGTCTAGCAACTTTAGCCTATTCAGTTGCGCCATTTCTCGTGGCAACTCAACAATATCAGAACCCACAAAGGTAAGAATTTCTAGATTCTTCAACTCTCCAATGATGCATACATCAAGCAAAATGCAATGATCCAAACGCAAGGTTCGAAGGTTTGTTAAGAAAACAAGCGATGCAGGTAGGTGCGAGAAACTAATTCCAGAGAAATCCAACACCCGTAGTTTTTGAATTCTTTCGAAGAAAAAATCAGGGATACTCAAAGAAAGATCTTTTGCGTGAAGCAAAAGAAACTCAAGCTTCGGACATTCTAACTTTTCAGGAAGTTCAAGCCTATCACAGGAACGCAGAGAAATTCCTGTGCAGCTTTTGAGAGTATCTTCTGGCCATTCCACCGGTCGACTCTCACTCCTGACCATGAACACCTGCCCGTTTTTGGATGCAATCGAGGCAGCGACATCTTGAAGAACGTCCTGCATTGTCACGAACCCATTCGTTGTCCCGTCTAGCAACAAGCAACTTGCTTTGAGGTCACTGATCAATTTGTGCAATCTGTTTCTTGCAGCATCAATTGTATGTGTGTTTTTTAACAAACCCAGACCAATACTGTACTTCAACAAGTCTGGGATCCAAATATTTTTCTGTCTAAGCAGACTGCAGAGCAAGAAAACTGACTTCACTTCATCTCCATCCAAACAATGATAACTCAACTCCACAGCACGGTATACAGAATGATAAATTTCTGGTTCCTCAACTCTAGACAGCTTCTCTGCAGCATCCTTCCAAGCATACAAATCTTTATCTCTCAAAGATCTTGCAATTGCGACAATTAAAAGGGGCAAACCTGCACACCTTTTTACCACTTCAGTTGCTATAGGTTGCAATTCCAAATCTTTATTTACATCACCCACCATCGTCTCGAATAAACGCATTGCCTCTTCTTCCGGTAGGACTTCAAGCGCGAAGTTTATATCTGCACCCATTCTACGGAGTACATCTCGATTTCTTGTAGTCAGTAATATCTTGCATCCCTTGTGATTAGGAATTCCTAGCTCCTCAAAGTTAATTGGCTGCCAAATATCATCCAAAACTAAAAGGATCTTCGTCTCCCTCTTTATGCGCAAGCTTAGTCGGGCTGCTCTACCTAATAGAGTCATCTCATCAAATTTCAGGCCGAGCCCGTCAGCAATCTGAGCTTGGATTCTTCGGTAGTCTGCTTCTGGAGACACAACAGCCATAACTGCAACATCAAATTGGCCGCATTCCAAAGCTTGTCTGCAGACCTCCTTCGCTAGGGTGGTCTTACCCACCCCTCCCATTCCATAAACCCCAATCAAGTTAATGTTAGGGTCTGCAAGTGAACCCATGACTCCTTCCAAAATTATCTTTCTTGAAGGTAAGGAGTTGCTACCATCCGAAGATGTAGCAAGTGATAATTGCAGAGGAGCACGGTACGAAATTTTCTCAAATTGTCCTTCATCAAGCAGCTTAACAATAGCAAAGATCTTCTTCTCTGCTCTCTTGTTAAACTGGTAGCGCTTCATCAAATTTGGACACAGACCAATGAAACACCTCTTTGCTTGATTTTCATCGGCAATAAATTTTTCTGTCTCTAAAGCGGTTTCTTTTGCAGAAGTCATCCACTTTATGACACCCATTAGGATATCTTCCCCATTCCATGTAGCTTCATCAATGGAATGATGCACCCTCTCCATTGAATATCGCAGTTTCTCATAATGCAACTCGAGATCTTCAACCTTGCTCTTGTAATTGAGGACGTAACCTATGCGCCTTTTGATTGGGACGACTGTGTACTCCACAACAGCGGAAACACTACTAACAATGTACTCGAGACCCATTTCGTGATGACGATTAAAAGCAAGGAATGACAATAACAGCAAACGGAATCGGATAAAATTAATCAACGACGAAAGTTGTCAGAGAGAAAAACCGGAGAACATGGTGATGGCAAGATTGAGTTTGGCGAAAAATATGGACGGAGCTTTCAAACGCGTTGACTGGGAGCAGACCGACGTACCCCCCTCTTTCTTCTTCGAGATTTACTATTTAGTTTGCGATTATTATAATAATTCAATTCCTATATCTTTTAAAATTTATAAAATATTTTTTTTTTTTTTAACATCAATAAAATAATTTTTATTATTTATATAATTAAAAATATAATAAAATATCAAATTATTTTTCTTCTTTTTATTTTTAATTTTTTTTAATTATATTTTTTATTTTTAATTTTTTTCTACACGTTTTCTTTTTTTTTTTTTAAATTATTTTAATGACGAAAAAAGAAAAAAAAATTCTAATAAATTTAAAAAAAATAATAATTTAATAAATTTCTAAAAATATAAAAATTAATTTATTAATAATAATAATATTTAGACATTAAATAAAAAATTTTATTTAATGGTAAAATTAAATTTTAAAATTTTTTTCTCTCATTTTTTATTTATTTTAAAAAAAATTATTTTATTGATAAAAAAATAAAAATATTTTAATAAATTTTTAAAAATATAAAAATTAATTTATTAATAATAAAAATACTTGAAAACTAAATAATAAATCTTCCAATCTTTTTTTAATTCGAATTACTATCAAACTTCTGCATTATATTTTAAATAATTAAGCTTTTACTTCAATTTAAATTTAATTTGGCCTTCATATATTTGCCAAAAACAATTTGTATTTAAAATATTTTTTATAAAAAATATTTTATAATAAAATAATTTATTTTTATTATCTTATTTAAAAAATGAAAAATATTAATAAATTTGTATATAGTGATGTTAATTAAATTTTCAAAATATATAGTAAAATGACTCTCTTTTCTTTTTCATAAAATTGACATAATTTTTTGACAAAAGAAAATGTTCAGGCAACGATTTCTCTGATTATATCAAACATTTGAAAATGTAAAAACATTTTATTAGAAATCATTTTATGCAAAAGGAACAGAGCTTACTTTGATTAATTGAAATACATTTATATGATTAAATTATTATAAAAAAATAAAAAAAAATGAATCTATCGAATACATTATTAAAAAAATATTGTTAAAATAAAATTTTAATTCTTTAAAATATTAATAATAAAATTATCAATTATTTATTAATACAAAAATTATAATTATATTTTTATTTTCTTATAGTTTTAAACACTTTTATATTTCTATAAAATTATTTTAAATGTTTATGTACTTTAATTTCTAAAATTTCAATTATATATACTATCTAGAGGAGTTTATTTTGCTAAAAATAAATTAAATTTACGGAAATTACATATTATTTATTATGATTTTATGTAAAATGGTATTTATTTTATTAAAATAATTATTTTATAGAAAATATATTAAATTAATGTCAATTGATTTTTCAAATTTATAAATATATTTTTTATAAATTAATATAAGAAAATTATATTAAATTAATAACATAACTATTAATTAAAAGTAATATCTTATTTTATTATTTAAAGATTATGTTGTTATCTTATATAAATTTTTTAAGTGGTCATTAGTTTTTGTAATGTAATAATTTTGTATTAAAAAAATACTTTACAAATTTATATTTTTATGTAAATTTAGAAAATAAAAAATAAAAATATTATAAATTTTAATAATATTATAGTTATATTATGTAATTTCAGTAATATATTTTATATTTTATATTTTATATATTTTTAATATAATTTTATAATTTATATTATTAAATTATAAAATTTTATTTAATAAATTTAAATTTTAATTAAGGTATAAATAAAATAGTTATTTGAAAGTTATAGTTTTTTTATGTACGTTTATATACTTTTTTTTATTATTTTTTATTTAATATTACCTAACTATTTTTATAAATTAAATTATTTATATAATTTAAATATGTCACTCTCTCTTAATTATTTTTTCTGAACTGGGACACTCTCTTAATTATTAAATAGTTATTAAGAATATTATAAAATAATTATATAATCTAATTAGTTATTAAAAATTTTAATAATATGATTTAAATAATTTAATTAGTTAATCATAGTTTATTTTATATAAATAGATTATATATATATATATATATATTATTTAATTATAAATATATAAAATGAAGCTTTTAATTATATTATATAAGTGAATTATATATTAATAATATAATATATCTTTATATATTAATTATTTATGTATTTTTATATTAAAAATATATAATTAATAATTATATAAAAAATAAAATATTATTTTTATTGAGATTATATAAAATATATATTAATATCGATATTATTATTATTTAAATATTAATACTATTATTATTATTATTATTTTAATATTAATTATTTATTATTTTAAAATAAATATAATAATTTTATAATTTAATTCATAAAAATCAAAATTTTAATTAAAATTAAAGTTAAAAAAAATAAAAATCAGAATTCAACTGAAATCATAGTAAAATTGTTTAGAATCGTAATGAAAATCTATCAAATTTAATTTTGATTATAATTATTAAAAATAAAAGAATTAAAATTTTAATTTCAATTTTTACTCTTAGCAAAAATCATATCAAAATTAAAATCGAAGAATCCTACGAGAACCTTTCTTGCTAAGGTTTCTTTTGTGCAGAAACAGAAGAGAGAGATGAAGAAAATGAGAACTTTTATTTAAAATCAGAAAAATGACGTTATGTTTGGTTCTGGAAGCATCGCTTCCTGTTTATACTAAACTGAGTCACACGCACAGCATGTGCATACAAACAACTCAATCTAAACAAAACAACACAGTTTAGATAAACAATATAAGATAACAACTACAATCAATAAAACGACATAGCTTTTAACACCCCCTCCTCAAGTTGAAGCTGGGAGAGGCAGAAGATTCAACTTGCTGGTTAATGTGCTATGGCGTGAGGCTGATAGGGCCTTGGTGAATAAGTCAGCCAGCTGTTCTTCAGTAGTGACATGGTGAGGTAAAATAAATCCCCGTTGAAGTTGATCTCTCACCAGGTGGCAATCTATCTCGATATGCTTCGTGCGCTCATGGAAAACCGGATTGGCAGCAATGTGGATGGCAGCTTTGTTATCACAGTGCAATGGAATGGGCAATTGGGTGTGAACCTGCAAATCCTGCAAAATATAGCTAATCCAGAGGAGTTCACACACAGTGTTAGCCATTGCACGATACTCAGCCTCAGCTGAGGACTTAGAAACAGTAGGCTGTTTCTTTGTTTTCCAAGAGACAAGGCAAGAGCCCAAGTATATGCAATATCCGGATAGTGACTTTCTGGAATAAGTGCAAGCTGCCCAATCAAAGTCACAGTAGGCATTTAGAGATAAATCAGTACTTACAGGAAAATAAAGCCCCTGATGTAAAGAGCCCTTAAGATAGCGAAGCACATGTAAAGCAGCCTCCCAATGAGGCTTTCGGGGCATGCTCATAAATTGACTCAAGTGTTGCACAGCATAACATATATCAGGCCTTGTGAGATTAACATAAAGGAGCCTCCCAATCAGTCTCCTATATAAATCAGGTTTATCAAAAACCTCTCCTGAATCAGGAGATAAATGCAATCCTTGAGGTAAAGGACAAGAGGCAGGTTTACAATGAAACATGCCTGCATCTTTCAATATGTCCGAAATATACTTAGTTTGACTGAGTAAAGTTGCTTGAGAGGATCTAGCAACCTCCAGTCCCAAAAAATATTTCAGGGGTCCCAAATCTTTGATAGTAAATTTTGAATCTAAAGCGAGTTTGCATTCAGTAATGGCATCAATGGAGTTTCCAGTCAAAATAACATCATCAACATATATAAGCAATATCAAAGTTAAAACATCAGTGTGCTGTGTAAAGAGACAATGATCATGGGGGGACTGCACAAAGCCTAAACCCTTCAGAAAAGTGGTAAATTCAATGTTCCACTGTCTGGAGGCTTGTTTAAGTCCATATAAGGACCGTTTAAGCAAGCAAACTTGCCCTGGCTGAGCTTTGTGATAGCCTTGGGGAGGTGTCATGTACACCTCTTCATCAAGATTACCATGTAAAAAGGCATTATTTATATCCAATTGAAATATAGGCCACTGTTTGGAGGTAGCAAGAGCAATCAAAACTCTTACAGTTGTAAGTTTGGCCACAGGGGAAAATCTATCCTTATAATCCAACCCCTCAATCTGGTTGTAACCCTTGGCCACCAGCCGGGCCTTATATCTCTCTATATCCCCATTTGACTTAAATTTCACTTTATAAACCCATTTACAGCCTATTGCTTTCTTACCCTTAGGTAAATTAGTGAGCACCCAAGTGCTGTTATTTTCCAGGGCCTGAAACTCTTGCTTCATGGCTTCAACCCAATGTGCATCCTTAGATGCTTGAGTGTAAGTACAAGGTTCAGAAGCCTTGTTGACATTACAAATGTAAGATTGATGTAGAGGATGGAAGGTCATAAAGGATATTTGCTGGGAATCAACATAGTCTTGCATCCAGATAGGGGCTTGTCTATGCCTTTGTGTCCTTCTAACTGAAGGATGTTTCTGTAGGTCATTACTGGTGTGACCAGATGGACAGGTTTCAACAACAGGACAATCATTCTCAGTCACAGGAATAGGAAGCACATGATTTTCAATCCGACTGCTATCTTGGAAGGGAAAAATATTTTCATGAAAGATAACATCCCTACTAATAAAGAAGGTTTTATCATTGATGTTATAAAGCTTATAGGCTTTGTGTGTGCTGGCATACCCTATCATCACAGCTTTAATGGCTCTTTCTTGAAATTTATCCTTCTGAATTCCCACAGAAGTAGCAAAACACAAGCAACCAAACTTTCTCAAGTGAGAATAGTCAGGTGGGGTCCCATAGAGCCTCTCATAAGGCGTGGACCAACCAAAATGCTCCATAGGCATTCTGTTAATGAGGTAAGTGGCAGTTAAAATGCATTCTGACCAAAAATGAATTGGGGCTTGTGATTGTATTTTCAAAGCTCTAGCAGTGTCAAGTATGTGTCTGTGTTTCCTCTCTACAACTCCATTCTGTTGTGGAGTGTAGGGGCAGGATCTTTGGTGTTTAATTCCCTTGCTCATAAGCAGAGAACTATAATTATGGCTTAGAAACTCCCCTCCATTGTCACTTCTAATGACTTTAATGGTAGTATTAAACTGATTTTCTACCATGTGTATAAAGTTTCTAGTCAAGCTAAAGGCCTGACTTTTTAAGTGCATCATGAAGGTCCATACAGCCCTACTATAGTCATCAACAATGGTGAGGAAAAACTTAGCTCCAGTGATAGAGCTAGTCTTATATGGCCCCCATATGTCAATATGGACCAATTCAAAAGGTTTTGAGGCTAAGGTGTGGCTTCTGGAAAAAGGTAATCTGGCTTGTTTAGCTAAGGGGCAAACAGGACAGCATCTCATAGCCTCATTACTGATGTTCATGCCTTTAACATGTTTGAGCTTACCTACTGATGCATGCCCTAATCTATCATGCATGTCATTCATGGTCACTACATGCTTATGTGTCTGCTCAAGTTGCATGGAATGTTCTTTATTCAAATCCATTTGGGAGAAAGTGCTATTTACAAAGCTGTGAAGATCAGCATTAGAGTTCATGATTTCAAACAAACAATTCCTTACATCAGAATGAGAAAAGCTCATTTGGTTCAGCCTGAAGAGGCCTCTTTGTTTCTTGCCTATGGCCACCACCTTCTTATTCAGTGGGTCCTGTATAAGGCAATAATCCTTCCACATTACTATACAGTAGCCATGGCTATTCATTAATTGACCAACAGAAATCAAGTTATATTGAAAGTGTGGAATGTAAAGAACATCATCTAAAATCAATTTTCCAAAGAGATTTAGCTTTCCAGATTGAGTAACTTGAGTTGTTTTCCCATCTGGAAAGCACACACAGATGTGCTTGTGTAGTGGTTGTAAGGTGGTGAACAGATTGCTGTCTGAACACATGTGATTTGTGGCTCCAGTGTCTAGGATCCAATTAGATACATTTTGCATATGTGCATTGCAAGTGTTATAGACAGTAGACTTACCTGCAAAGTCCATGAAATGTGCCTCAGATCCATGAGATGTGCTTGGGGCAAGAGTTCCCTTCCCTTTTACAAGCTGGGAGACTTCTTGTTTTAAAGAGCTCAACATGGATGTCAATTCATGTATTTTACCTGGTGTGTCCAGGTATTCCAGAGGATTATCCTCTTCTGACTTGTTGCCCTCAAAAGCAGCCATAATTCTGGTGCTTCTATTTCCTTTGAAAGATTGGGTTCCTGCCTTGTTCTTTCCCTTGAACCAATCAGGGTATCCAATCAGCTTAAAACACCCTTCTCGAGTGTGACCATCCATGTTGCAGAAGGTGCAGTGGCCCTTCTTGACCTCAGACCTCCTTGGTCTGGACAGATTCTGAGCTTGAGCCTTATTTAATAAGGCAAGAGATTCTGAGTTGTCATTCATTGCCCCCAGAATCTCCCTTTGAGACTCAAATTTTACAACCATGGAGTATGCCTTGTTTACTGTAGGTAAAGGGTCCATCCCCAATACCTGGTCTCTCACAGACCCAAAGGCCTCATTCAAGCCCATTAGGAATTGCATGAGCCTATTCCTGTTTGTTATTTCAGCTATGTCCCTAGAGGCTCCACAGGTGCAGGTTGGAAGAGGTTCGACTGACCCAAGCTCATCCCACAACCTCTTCAGCTTAGTGAAGTAGACAGATACAGACTGGTTTTCTTGGGAGATGAGAGACATTTTCCTGTGTAACTCATAGATCATAGGACCATTGCACTCTCCAAATCTCTCACAGATCTCTTGCCAGAGATCTCTGGCAGAGGCGGTGTATATGAAACCATTGACTAACTCCTTAGATATGGAGTTGAGAATCCAAGATGTGACCATGAAGTCACATCTTTTCCATTGTTCATAACCTTCACTGTCTTTGCTAGGTGCCGAAGTAGTGCCTTCGACAAAATCTAATTTCATCTTGGCTCCTAAGGCTATTCTAATGGCCCTACTCCAAGATCTGAAATTAGTTCCTACAAGAGGTGCGGAAACGAGACTCATACCTGGATGGTCGGATGTTTGAAGGCTCAGTGGGTCTCCCATCCCCGCATTCGCGGTCTGCAATTTTTCTGGAGCTCCAGTCCCTTTCTGTTCCTTGCTATTGCTCGCCATGACCAGATCTATCGAAAGAACCAAGGATCTCTCCTATGCAACCGGCGACGCACCGGCGTGAGTTAGGAACCTTGCTCTGATACCATGTGCAGAAACAGAAGAGAGAGATGAAGAAAATGAGAACTTTTATTTAAAATCAGAAAAATGACGTTATGTTTGGTTCTGGAAGCATCGCTTCCTGTTTATACCAAACTGAGTCACACGCACAGCATGTGCATACAAACAACTCAATCTAAACAAAACGACACAGTTTAGATAAACAATATAAGATAACAACTACAATCAATAAAACGACATAGCTTTTAACATCTTTATATTTTTATTTAAAAAAGTACAAGTTAAAACCATGTCATTTATTTTATTTAATTTAAAATTTTAATTAAATTATTACTGTATGATTTTAAAAAAATAGATTGAATAAACATTTTAATTTTATACTATCAATATATTCTAAGTTCTCAATAATTAATAATATTGTATAATCATTTTTTTTTAAATTTAATAGTAATTTTATTTAATCGTAACAATTTACTTTGTTACATATATTTATATTGTTTTCTTTTATTATTATAACCATTGATTTTTTAATTTTATTTTGTTATAAAATGATTTTTTCAGTTGACTATTATAAAATTATTTCAATTAATCTATATTAATAATTTTATAGCTCCTAAATTTAAGTTAAGTACAATCTCTCTCTGAGAGTTTTCTCTCCGCTGTGCTAGGTCTTCTGAAATAAATGGTTTTTTCTAATATCAATGTTGCGACTTCTCTGTCTGTCTAGACAGGTATGGCTCTTTTCCTCTCCCTTAGAATGTGCATGATTTTAGAGAATCACAAATCTAATTAAAGAACTATATTTAACAGAACCCATAATCGAATCAAATTTATTTAAATATTTAATTTTAGTTCTGATTCTAAATCTAAAAATCAAACTGAAATTATACTGAAAAATTAATTTATATATATATCATATATTTTATATATCATATATTTTATATATCATATAATTTCAATAAAATTACACATATAATTATTATATTGTTTAATTATTAAATATTTTATCATTTTATTTATCTAATTAATTAATTATAATTTTTTTTATTTAAATAAATTATATATATTTATATATACTATTACAATTATAATGTTAGAATATAAATTATTAAAATAATTATATATATTTATAATTATATTATTATCGATATATATAATAATAATAAAATTATTATATCTTTTAGTTATTGGTCTAAATATTTATAATAATATAATTTAAATAATTTTATTAGTTAATTAAAATTTATTTTAAAATTATGTATATATACTACTTGAATATTAATATAATTATACTGATAGAATATAAATTGTTAAAATAATTATATATAAAATCGATATATATATTTACATATATTTATAATTGTTATTAATAGTTACATATATATATATATATATGTAATATTGCTGTTATTATTCTATACATATATAATCATTAATTAGATTATATATATTAATAAAATATAATTTGATAAAATTAAAAATAAATTAAATTAAAAATAATTGTGATTATTTAAAAAAATAATATTCAGATATTATGTAATTCTAGACTAAATAATTTTATTATAAAAAAATAAAAAAATAAAGTAAATTTGTAGTATATGGGAAATGATAAAAGTTTATTTAGTTAGAAGTTATTTATTGTGAAAATAAAAAAAAGTATATGAAAAATGATAAAAAAAAAATTATTTTTTATAATTTATTCTCACATTTTTTAGATGTATTTAACTAAATATTAAACACTACTCTAAAATTATTGCACTTTAATTTCTTATTCTTAATTTGTTACAACAAAGTCCATCATCTTTAAAAATATTACATGAAAATCCCTAAAATCTTTTTTTTATTTATCTACCAGAATAATATATGCAGTGTTACAATGTAAAAATTAAAAAGGTACTATATAAAATATTAATAATATTATTTCTCCTCTTTTATTTTTTATTTTTAATTTTTGTGCATCAATTTTATTTAATATATGAATAAAAAATGGTTTGAGAGTGTTTTATGAAATGTTTATAAAGCTTTTCTTAAGTAATGTTTTTAAAGATGGGTTTTTATGTAATATTTTAAAAAATAAGAGATTTCATAATAATAAATTAAAAGTAAGGGATTAAAATATAATAAACTTAAAAGTTGAAGGATTATATGGATATAAATTACCCTTAAAAATTATTGTGGAACCGGAAGGATTTGCGAATTGTGGTTTATGGAAAAGGATCACGAGTTAAAGAAAAGAAAAGAAAAGAAATCTTGTCATGGACGCCTTGTCAAGACAAAGACAGAATATAAATTATTAATAAAGCAAAACAATTCAAAAGCCCAAAATAATAGTGTTTCGTCTTTACTCTTTAATGAGATTCTTATCTTGATGTTAAAAAGAGATTCTTATCTTGACACATGTCAAAAGAAAGAAAGGATAAAAAAAAAGAGATTCTTATCTTGACACATGTCAAAAGAAAGAAAGGATAAGAAAAAAAGAGATTCTTATTTTGACACATGTCAAAAGAAAGAAAGGATAAGAAAGAGATTCTTATCTTGACACGATATGGTATGAAAATAATATGGTATGAAAATAATAATAATAACAATCGATAAAATTTACAGGGAAGATATGAAATTCCTACTTTTCCCTTAAATCATTTCTACTTCAAAATCATTTACTTTTTCTTTAAAAATTATTTTCTTCTAAAATTCATTTAAGAGGTCAATAAGTAATTTTTGACAGGACAGCGAACCTCAACATCCTTTGGAGAATATTACAATCGAAAAAAAAAATGTTTTTTTTTTTTTCTAATAAAAATTTAAAAAATGTGTTATGTGATTTATTTTTTTATGAATGCTTTACAAATAGCATTTAATAAAGTTTTAAATTGGTGAATTTTGTCATTATCTCATTATCTCTTTTTTCGGTGGAGCAATCAGTGCAGTTCGTGAATTTTGTCTTGTTGTGTGGTTGAATTGATTTTAACTTATTTTGATTTTTTTTAATTTGTGTGTTGGACCTTTAAATTTCCTTTAATCCTCTTATAAATAGACCTTTAGAGTCTCGTTAAATGCTTGAGTATTTGAAAAAAAAAGAAAAAAAAGTCTGTTTAAGAAAAGTACCTGCTGTTGAAAAGAGGGCAAAGGATAACCAATCGTGTAAAGATTAGATATATTGAAGTGTGATATGACAAATTAAACAGGTGGTGGTATTTGATTGGATTACTCATATATAAATAAAAAAAAATAAAAATTTCAAATTTAAAGAGGTGAATTGATATTCAACTTAGAAAAACTATCTAAAAATTATTCAAATATCTCATTTATATAAATCTATAATATATTATAGAAAATGATAGTCATGAATTTTATAACCATTGAATTTTTTTTTTAATTTTATAAAATGATTTTATCAATTTACTAGTATAAAAGTATTTTTCATTTGATTTTGTTAATTAATATTAATAAATCTATAGGTCCTAAATTAAATTTATTTAATTAATATTAATAATAATATTTTATTTGTCAAAACACTAATATACTACTTTAAAAGTTATCATCGGAGAGAATCTTAATAATTAGTAATTATTCTGATAATAATTTTAAAAAAAATTAAAAAATAAACACTAAATTAAAAGAAAATCAAAATTGTCACATGAAAAATTAATAATCTCTCCTCACATATGTTTTTAAATTTATTTTATACTAATTTTACTTAATTCAAAAGAAAATATATCAATTTTACGTGATAAATGAATGAAAATGATTTAAGGGAATTTTATTAAATGTTTATAAAGATGAGGATTTTTATACATAATTTTTACATAATTATCATTTAATTACACGTATTTTTCTCTTCAACTTAATGATTTGAGTATTGGAATGACTCCTGATGATCTGAGATCCAATGGAATAGGATTTTACAAGGGTTTTGTATTGAAGAGAAAAGCTTAACATTTCTGAGGAGGGGACTCCTCTTTTATACATTGTCTTGCTTGCTAGTGACGTATGGAGGTCTCTCCAGGATTGGGCCACGCGTCTCTGCCATGCAGATTCGGAGGTACTAGGGTATCAGCTGCCTGCTCCATGCGTAACGGCCTCTGATTCTCCTTGTGCGTACATTTGAGCGGATCTGCCAGGCTGTCGGGTGAATATTATTCTGGACCCTGGGCTGGGCTGAGAGTTGGGCCGGTCTGAGTGAGGAAAATGGGTCGAGCCCGGCCTTGAAGGTGGGATGAACCAGCCCAGTTATATATATCAGGTGCGTGGACCTCTTCGTCATGGGCCTTGGGCTGTGGTCAAGCCCCTGGTCCGAGGTGAAGGAATCCAGCGGTCATCAATTGCCCCTTCACCTTCTCGGTAGTTATTGCCCCAACTGCCGAGGGGGTGAATATCAAAAATCATTATGGCCGCGTCTGTTCGGGTTCAGGTGCCTTAATAA
The DNA here is from genome assembly GCF_001659605.2 of Manihot esculenta. Classification (NCBI taxonomy): domain Eukaryota; kingdom Viridiplantae; phylum Streptophyta; class Magnoliopsida; order Malpighiales; family Euphorbiaceae; genus Manihot; species Manihot esculenta. The sequence continues at coordinate 5,744,111 of NC_035171.2, forward strand.
CATCCTTTCATCTTTCAGTCGTTGCGCAGTTTCTGAATTCTATCTGCTTTTTCCTCTTTCAGTCTTTTCTTTATTCTTCTTGTCCTCTGCCGCCTTTGCTTTTCTGTCATCATTATCCGGATATCTCCTTTCTTTCCTTCTCCGTGAATATCTTTAAAAAATCTGACACCACTAGCTTAGAGTCTAGTGTAGCTCTGCTCCGTGCTAAGTCCTCAGACTCCGAGTATATATCAGCGCCAGCTTTTCTTCATTTTTGAGCTTTCTGTTGAAGCGAGAAATTCTTGTTTTATCTATGGCAGGTCTATTTGGCACCTCCCTTGAACAGATTGCTTTGTGCCCCAGAGGTTCGCTTTAATTTTGCTCTTATCATCTTAAGGGAGAACTGTTTCTGACTTGTCCCTGTTTTGAAACTTTTTGCAGTTCCTGAGATAAAAATGGATCAGTTCAAAATTCTTGAAAATTTGATGTTACCTTTAAGGCGTCTGAATGGTGCATTGGAGATCCTCCTGGTGCGGCAGCCGAAGGACGGGACCATTCGGCAGGCTGCTGCAACTGCTTTACTTAGGTTGTCTGGTCGGCCTCCCCCTCTGCTTGTTATCCGAGCTCCAAAGAGGTTCTGGGCTGTTGGGGAGTTCGCTTTAACTTTGCCTTTTTCTGCTGAAGAAAAGGAAATTTCCGTGATGCCCCTGTTCTCCTCTTTTGATATAAATGGAAGTGGCGCAAGTGCTCGGTTTGCAGTTTCCTTTGGTGTGGAGTACCAGTATTATTATTCCCTTTGGTGTGAAGTACCAGTATTATGTGGTACTGAGATCGGCTGCACTGAGTCAAGTCTCCGTCGACTTTTCTGAGTGTATGCTTCGGGATCTCTTCGGCACCGTATCTAGGGAGCCCGTGCTTTCACGGTACATTCGAACAAGCTGGGATATTATATCCTGTTTGGATTTACCGGGAATCACACTTGGGCAATCAAGGTGCCGACTTATGGGGGAACAGTGAGAAATGCTTATGGGAATCAACTTGTTCAGTTCCCCCATAATAGCGAGACAGATCTCGGCCTTTCTGTTAAACTTATTTTCCGAGCTGTGCGGATTCCTCCGGGCTGAAGACCAGAGTAGTAGGATAGGCGATAACGATATAATCGTAGATGATGATGTATGTGGCTATGTAAATCCTTTAAGGATAGTCTTTCATTCCGTAGTGTAGGCCTTTGTAACGTGCTGTAATGTACTTTTCTTTTAATAAAGTACTTGTTTTTCATTTATGCTTGAGCTTTTCTTTTTCTGTCATGGATGACGTACTGATATTGCTTTTCTTCGTAGCCGATTTGAAACTTTGTTTTGTTTTTTCTGAGCTGACCTGACCATATTTCGCGGATTCTTGCTTGTAGTCGATAAGCCGAGCTTCAGGTCTACTTGGTCAACCGAGCGGTCGATTTACCTTGTCGAGCTGGAATAACCGACCTGTGAACTTGGTATTTAGTTGATGGACTAGGCTTTGAGCTTTCTTCATCTGGCCGAGCTTTTAGGTCATGCTTTCCGAGCTAGACTAACCGTTTTTGAGAGTTCTGTCTTTGATTAGCGATTTGAACTGTCTCCTTTAGCTGGCCGAACTTTTCAAGTCATGTTGTCCGAGCTGGACTAACCGACCTCAGCTCGGTCTTTACTTTTTTGCACTTCGAGTTTCTTCGTTCTGTATTGACTCCAGGGTGCCCTTATTGCCTTTTTCCGATCTCGCAGCCTTTGTTTGATGACCAAGAGTCAATCTTAACTTTTTAGGTGATGCGTATGTCTGACTTTCCTTATGCCCCCTGTATTTTTAAGTCTTTTCATAGTCTGCCCCTCTTGTTTCCTTGGTGTCGTGGTGAATCTTGTGGGTTAAGTTGTCTTGGCTGTAAATCAGGTCCGAACAAGTTGGGCCTGTTCGGGCTTTTAAGTGATGGGCCATACCTGGCCCTTGACAGATGTAGACAAGCCCAGCGATCATCCTTTTGCCCCTTTACCCTCTCTCCGGTTATTACTTAACCGTTGAGAGGGTAAACTTCGAGAGCAATTAATGATCGCGCCGCTCCAAGACAAAACTGTTCAGACCAACGCTTCGTCTCATCATTGCCTTTCATTTCGAATTCTTTCCATCTTCCGAAGAAGTTAGCTTTCTTCTGCTCTCTGTTTTCCTGCGACTCCTTCTGCGTGTTTCTCATCTTATCGTATTCTCAGGTACGCCTCCTTGTTCTTCCATGGCAAGTTCAAAGCTTCCTGATGTTTTTAACCTTGAGTCACATATTACACCTTCCAACATAACTAAGCATATTTCCCGGAGGTTTTTAGATACTCCGTTGTATCTCATTCGAGCACCTCTTCCGAATGAGAGGATTGTTCTTCCTTACCCTCCCCCTCCTGGTTTGGTGGATCCCCAAGAGGTTCGTAGCATAGTGTTTTTCCTGAAGCAGAGAGACTTTGGTCTACCGCTTCCTTTTACCCCTTTCTTTGTTGAGGTCTTTGAGTACTTTGGGGTAACTCCTCGAATGTTATCCCCAAATTCTATTTTATTCATGTCCTGCTTCGAGTCTATCTGTTTGGGTTGGGGCTTTACACCCACGGCCTGTCTGTTTGTCACTTTTTTCCGCCTGGTTAGGGCAAAGCACAACTTCTATTACTTTTCCCCCCGTAACGGGCTATCTATTCTTACGGGCTACAAGGATTCTATAAAGGGCTGGGTAGAGAATTTCCTGGTGGCGGAACTGAAATTAGGGTCCTGCCGATCATGGGAAGTAGATCTATCGTGGGGAGAGATTTTCCCGGGCTCTAACGATTTGCCCCAATTGAGCCTTATCGAGCAGGTCGGGCTGCTCCGACTGACTTCCGTTGAGAGGAAGTATGATGTCGAGAAGTGTATGTTTGCGTCCAACCTTAGGGATATCCGGGACACGGGTACAGTGCTTTGTCCGGCTATTTTGTTTCTTCTTTGCTCATAATATCAGATAGTATGCTGACTCTTTATAACTTCTTGTTTTCTGCAGCTTCTGAGGTTAGAATGGACGGCATCAATTTTCCCAAGAACTTTAACCTGTCTCGGGAGAGTATGCATGCGATCTTTGATGCCTTTGGGGATGGGCGTTCGGTAACTGAGATTGCTGCGGAGCTAGCTCAAACTGCTTCCTCTAAGAAGGCCAGCCGACCTCCCGTCAAAGCTTCTTCTCGAGCTTCCAAGCCGAGCTCTCGCAGCACCAAGTCTGCTCGGACATCTAGCCGCGGGGGGTCGAGCTCGTCTCTTAAGCCCGCTGAAGGGTCCGAGTCTACTCCAGCTTCCTCGGAGGATGTGAGGGGAACCTCCCTAGCTATTGTAGAGCAGACCCAAGGCGCTGAACAAGTGGAGTTGGGTCTTGCCCCTTCTCCTGAAGGGGTGTCAGGGGGGGAGTCTAAGTCTCCCGCTCTTGAAGAAGAGGGCCTTGGGAAAGGAACGGAGATCATTATTGTGGATGACGGTAGCCCGGAGGTTCTTACCAGAGATGCCCCTGCTCCTATGAAGACTAGTTCTGGGGTTGGAGGCGTCGTTATGAAAGCCGGGGACAAGCGTCCCGCTTCTCCTGAGGTATCCATCCCACCTCCTGCTCAGAAGAGGACCAGGGTTTCTGCAGTCTCCTCTTCGGCCCTTCCTCCTGTTGGGAAGGAAAAAGCCGTTTCTGTTGTACCTCTGTTGTCTGCTCCTGACAACGATATTTTGAATGCGGAGGACATCACCCATCAATCTCCTGCCAGTGTAGTTGCGGAGATCCTCAGAGAACGGATGTTTGGTGGGGTTACTGAGGCTTCGGATCAGCGCCTGCTTGCTCTCACGGGTCTATTAGCCAGTTCTACTAGGGAGCAAGCGTCGTTCCGATCTCGATCTCGAGAGGAGCTCGGGAACACAATCAGGGAGATGCTTCTGATGGTAATTCGTCTCTTTATTTCTCTTTTGATCCTTTTTATTCCTTTCTTTTATCGGTTGTCTTTTTCGTGTTAGGTGACGGGCCTTTTCATGGAGGTAGATGCCCGAGATCATTCTCTCCGGGAGTCTGTGAATCGCCGGATTGAGGAAGCACGCTTGGAGGAGAACATATCTGCTACTAGCGACGCCCGAGGCAATCTTTTAGCTGCCCGTGAGCATACCCAATCCCTCCAGGCTGAATTGCATTCCGCGTTGGAGGCCCTAGAAACTGCTGAGGGTAGGGCAACTGAGGCGAAGGAGCACGCCCAGTCCCTGGAAGTGGAGTTATCTCGTACTCGCAGGGTTCTCCAAGAGTCGGACGAGAGGGCGGCTGCAGTGGAAGTTCGTTGTAACAAGGTTTTAAGGCAGCTGTCCTCTATGACGGAGGTTCTTCGGGAAAAGGACGAGGCCTTGAGCCAGAAGAATGAGGTCTTGCACCAATATGAAGCCTTAAAGGCTGATTCCGAGGGACTTCGAGCTCATCTGAACGAGGCGAGCGTTCAGAGGGATAGTGCCCTAGCCCGGGTAGAGGTTCTTGAGCAGGAATTAGGCACAAGTTCTGAGCGTATCAAAGCTCTGTCTTCATCGGCTGAAGAGTTCAACCTTCGCCAACAACAGTTAAAAGATGAAGTCAGGGCTTTGGAACGCAAATGTTTAGCCCTGCTCGAGGTGATAAAGTATGCCGAAGGGAAAGCTCAACTAAAGCGTGAGCAGTGTATAGCGGAGTATCAGGAGTCTGATGAGCTGAAGGTTAAAATTGAACAGGCCTGTGAAGCTTATCTTCAGGACTACAAAGACTCTTCTGAGTTTAAGGAATTTGTAGCCGAGGCTTGCGAAGAGCATCTTAATAAGTATAAAGCTTCTGGTGAAATGAAACAGGCACTCGTTATGAAGGCCTACCGCATGTATGCGACTGGCTACAATCGCGGTTTAAGAGAAGCTAGACAGGCTCCTGATATTCCTTTGGCCCAACTTCGTAGGCATGAAGTGGACTCAGATGGCGAGTCAGTGCTATACGGGGAGGATGATTTCCCTTTGCCCCGAGGAGATTCCCGGAGGAACATAGACCGGTCAGCTGAGTCTTCTTCAGGGGAATCTGAGCTAGGGTCAGAGGAGGATGATCTTGATTCTGAGAAAGAAGGCCTCCACCCTGAGTTAGAAGTTGCCCCTACTAATGTTGAGAGCTCTGGCCCAAGAGACACCGAGCTTCCTGTAAACAGAGAGAATGCAGGCGAGGGTGTTCTTACTGGTGTAAGTCCGTTAAGGACTATTTACCCTCCTGCCTCGCCGGGGAGATAAATTGTAACAGCCATTTAATGAAATATCAGTTTTTTCATATTTCTTGGAATTTTTCTTTCGTATTTGTGATGTAAAAGTACATATTTTATAAGTTCTGAATTATCCTCCAGTTGTGAACTCAGTTCTTAGCTGATATTTTGAGAAGAGGGAGCTCGGCCTTTTTTATTAGCCTTTATACCCAGGCCTTTGAGAACATAAGTCTATCCGAGCTGGGAGCTTGGTCCCAGGTCTTTGAGGATATAAATCTTTATCCGAGCCGGGAGCTCGGCCTTTTGCTTTTCAGTCGAACTTTTAGCGTTGATGTGTTTTTTCGAAGTCCATGTTTTTGGCTATCGTGCCCCGAATTTACTTTTTAGGGGGTCAGGACCTCTTCAGGAGGTCGGCTTTTGATTTTTGTTTGAAAGTGTTTTGGCGATTATGTCCAAAACTTCTTTATGAGGTCGGAACCCCTTTGGGAGGTCTTTTAAGATCCTCGTCGTCCGTTTTTGTCCGGGGTGATCTCGGGGACCCGCCGGTTTGTCTTTTGTGCCAGGAGGTTCTTACGGGATCCTGGTCTTTTCGTCCGGGGTGACCTCGGGGCCCCGCCGGTTGCTTTTTGTGCCAGGAGGTTCTTACGGGATCCTGGTCTTTTTTGTCCGGGGTGACCTCGGGGCCCCGCCGGTTGCTTTTTGTGCTAGGAGGTTCTTACGGGATCCTGGTCTTTTTTGTTCGGGGTGACCTCGGGGCCCCGCCGGTTGCTTTTTGTGCCAGGAGGTTCTTACGGGATCCTGGTCTTTTCGTCCGGGGTGACCTCGGGGCCCCGCCGGTTGCTTTTTGTGCCAGGAGGTTCTTACGGGATCCTGGTCTTTTTTGTCCGGGGTGACCTCGGGGCCCCGCCGGTTGCTTTTTATGCCAGGAGGTTCTTACGGGATCCTGGTCTTTTTTGTCCGGGGTGACCTCGGGGCCCCGCCGGTTGCTTTTTGTGCCAGGAGGTTCTTACGGGATCCTGGTCTTTTTTGTCCGGGGTGACCTCGGGGCCCCGCCGGTTGCTTTTTGTGCCAGGAGGTTCTTACGGGATCCTGGTCTTTTTTGTCCGGGGTGACCTCGGGGCCCCGCCGGTTGCTTTTTGTGCCAGGAGGTTCTTACGGGATCCTGGTCTTTTTTGTCCGGGGTGACCTCGGGGCCCCGCCGGTTGCTTTTTGTGCCAGGAGGTTCTTACGGGATCCTGGTCTTTTTTGTCCGGGGTGACCTCGGGGCCCCGCCGGTTGCTTTTTGGTACCTTCTTTGAGGTTTTTGCACAAGGTTCAGGCTTATTGGCCTTACTGTCGCTTCGTCATCTCAGCTTGTTTCATGCCTAACTGAGGTCCTGTTTTTTCAAGGGATCTTTCTGAGCCCTGTTCTTTTTCATGAAAAAATGCTTTTCACAAAAGATAATCACATCGTATAAACAATTTTATTCATATTTGTCAGAATTCGATGTTTTTCTTTACAAATATTTCAGGGGAAATACCTTTTTAAGTGCTGGATGATCCAAGCGTGGGGCTCGGGGTTTCCTTGCATATCTTTAATTCGGTATACCCCGGGCTTAACCACCTTTGTCACCTTGAATGGACCTTCCCAGGTCGGTGCTAGCTTGCCTGCGGCTGCTCTTTTTCCTGTAGCCTCCAGATTACTTAAAGTCAGGTCTCCTACCTTTAAGCTTCTTTCTCTGACTTTTTGATTGTAATATCTTGCCGCTCGTTGTTGGTAAGCAGCAGTTCGGACTCGGGCTTCTTCCCTAACTTCTTCGAGAGCATCTAGGTTGCTCCTTAATTTATCCCCATTAGTGTTCTCATTAACGAACTGAACTCGGTGAGTGGGGATCTGCAACTCAACTGGGACTACAGCCTCTGTGCCATAAGCAAGTGAAAACGGTGTTTCTTGAGTAGGCGCTCTGGGAGTGGTTCGGAGTGCCCATAGGATGCTATTGAGTTCTTCCGCCCAATTCCCCCTCGCGCCATCTAGCCGTTTCTTTAACCCTTGAAGGATGGCTCTGTTAGTGACTTCTGTTTGGCCGTTGGTCTGAGGATGAGCCACAGAGGAGAATTTATGCCAGATACCCATGTTCGTTGTGAAAGCTCTGAAGGTGCTGCAATCAAACTGTCTACCATTATCTGAAATGAGCACTCTGGGTACGCTGAACCTGCAGATGATATGTCCCCATACAAAATCTATCATTTTTCTGGCTGTGATTGTAGCTATTGCTTCTGCTTCTGATAGGGAGAAAGCTTCCAACTCTCCAACTGGTTCTGTTCGGGCTTCTTTCGCTTCATCCCTGACCTCCAGAACTTCCGAGTCGAGTGCTTCTTGGGTGGAGCTCGGTTCTGCTACCGTGGCTAAGTATACCGCTCTCGCCTCTTCCTGGCTGCCCCGGACTATTCCCACTCCTTCTTCCGTTGGGAATTTAAGTGCCAAATATCTGATGCTAGTGACAGCTTCGAAGTTAAATAACGCAGGCCTCCCCAAAATCGCGTTGTAGATTAACGGAAGTTTGACCACCAAAAATACCTCGTGGTGAGTGCGAGCTCTGGGTGCTTCACCCAAGGTGAGAGCCAATTTTACCTTCCCTTCTACAACTACTGGCGTTCCCCCGATCCCCTTGATTGGTGACTGGTCCCGAACCAGCTGTTCTTCTGAGATTCCCATATGCTGGAAAACCCGATACGGCAATAAATTGACCTTACTCCCATCATCCACCAGAACCTTCTTCACCTTAAAATTATTAATGACAGCCTCAACAACAAGCGCATCATCGTGGGGCATCTGAACGCCCTGGGCATCCTCTGGAGAGAAAGCGATAGTCATGGGAGAGTGTTCAACGATCTGCATGACTTCACCGTGGCTGGTCTCCCCTTCTCTGTTTCTCTTCTTTCCTCTACGGCTCATTCGCCCTCCAGTTCCTCCAACAATCATGTTGATGGTCCCACTGGATCCATCATTCACTGGTCCAGTTCCCGTCCTCCTGGGCGTCTGGGCTGTCAGGCCGGGCTGAGGCCTCTGTCCTTCCGGTTTCTTCACAAAATTTTTGAGATGCCCCCTCTTTATTAATCTTTCAATCTCCGCGATCAACTGGAAGCAGTTGTTCGTATCGTGGCCATGCGTCCGGTGGTACTGGCAATACTTGTCAGGATTCCTTTGATCTGACTCCGACTTCAGGGGTCTTGGCCACTGGAGAAATTCCTTGTTCTGGACTGCCATGAGCACTTCGGCTCTGGAGGCATTGAGAGGAGTTGGCTTCTCAGGAACCCAAGGAGGGAGCACTCTTGGTTCAAGGACCCGAGGAGGAGGGGGAGGCCTTTGATCCCTTCTCTCCCAGGCCTGTTTGTACGGCTCCGGCCTCTTCCCATGTTTCTTCTCGTGCCTCTCCGGCCTCTTTTCTTCCGGGGCTTTCTCTTTTCCTGCCATCCCTTTGGCAAATCTACTCGTTACTAAGGCGTCATCCTGCCTTATATATTTCTCCGCCCTCTTCATCAACTCGGCCAGTGAGGTCGGAGGTTTCCTACTCAAAGAACCAAAGAACTCAGCAGAGGTTGTTCCCTTCTGCATGGCTTCGACCGCCCTCCCCTCATCGAGATCGGGAATCTGCAGGGCTTCCGTGTTAAAACGAGCAACATATTCTCTGAGGGATTCACCAGCTTTTTGTCTCACTGTTTCCAGGTAGCTCGTCTTCCTATCTGCTGGCACTCCGGCTACGAACCGGCTGATGAAGCGGGTGGCAAGATCTCCGAAACTTTTAATGCTTCCGGCCTCCAAGCTGTTGAACCATGCCCTCGCTGGTCCCGAGAGCGTTGTTGGGAACACCTTGCACATCAGAGCATCCGACAGAGTTTGCAACTCCATGAAGGTCTTATAGTTCATGACATGTTCTCTCGGGTTACCAGCCCCATTATAGGCCGCCATCGGCGGCATCATGAACTTTTTGGGAACAGTCTCCTGCTGCATTAACTTTGAGAAGGGAGAGGAAGTAGGCAAAGAGTTTTGACTCTGATCTTTCTTACCTAGCTCAGCTAGGAGCTGCTCCTTCAACCTTTTCAGCTTTTGGTTCATTTTCTCGTCTTTCGGGCTGGATCTTTTGCCCAAATTGCCTTCTTCCTCCTCTGTTTCAGTTCCCGTTTCCCTGGTTGTTTCAGCAGAATAGTCGTCCACTTCTTCATTTTCTATCAACTCTCTTGCCCTTCTCCCATGGATTCGGGCCTCCGGTTCTTCCTCTTCTCCGGCCTCGTGGTTGTTAGTTTGGAGGTGGGCAGAGGTAGGTCGGGGTTCATCGGTTCTGGGTTCCTCCACTACCGGGAGCGCGCTTACTGGGGTGCTAAGTCCCCTTTGTTGCATTATCTGCCCCAACCAGTGAGCCGTGGTTTGCAGCTGGAGAGCCATGGTTTGAATGTCTTGGTTAGACAGGGTCATGGTGGGAGTATTCCCTGCCAAGCTTGGCGAAGGATTAAGAGAAATAGGTGTTTGGTTATTCAACGTTGTAGGGCTAGAAAAGGAGAACTGCTGCCCCTCTTGGGCAGAGCTCAGGTCATTTGGAATATTAAGGTTACTTTCTTGGTGGTTTGCCATCGTGGATCTCAGTGGGTTTTGAAAGTGAAAACTCCGGTGATGAAAAGATCTCCTTCGTTTCCCACAGACGGCGCCAATTGATGATCTGAGATCCAATGGAATAGGGTTTTACAAGGGTTTTGTATTGAAGAGAAAAGCTTAACATTTCTGAGGAGGGGACTCCTCTTTTATACATTGTCTTGCTTGCTAGTGACGTATGGAGGTCTCTCGAGGATTGGGCCACGCGTCTCTGCCATGCAGATTCGGAGGTACTAGGGTATCAGCTGCCTGCTCCATGCGTAACGGCCTCTGATTCTCCTTGTGCGTACATTCGAGCGGATCTGCCAGGCTGTCGGGTGAATATTATTCTGGACCCTGGGCTGGGCTGAGAGTTGGGCCGGTCTGAGTGAGGAAAATGGATCGAGCCCGGCCTTGAAGGTGGGATGAACCAGCCCAGTTATATATATCAGGTGCGTGGACCTCTTCGTTATGGGCCTTGGGCTGTGGTCAAGCCCCTGGTCCGAGGTGAAGGAATCCAGCGGTCATCAACTCCATTTCAGTCACATCAATAATTTATTAAAATATTAAAATAATAAATTATACATAGTTAAAATTTTAGAGTATTACTTTGTGTAAATATATTTTTATCAATATAAATATTTTAAATTTATTAATTTTAATTAAAAAGAGTGAAATTAGGAAAAATGTGAATAAAAAAAATATTATTTGTAAACTTATAATTACATATAATATATATTTTAGTTTTTACTTAAATTGAAATGGATGAAGTTTTATGAAAAAATTAAAGTTGGCTTGATGGTATTGAAGAACCATTTCGAGCGATTATTAGTAAAGATTGATCCATGTTTCTACAATATTCGGTTAGAATGGTTTTAATAATATTAAAATTAAGGGAGCTTTATGAAAAAAAATAATTGAGTGACAATATTGAAAAAAAAAAAATAAGTTTGAGTGATTATGGTGAAAATTTGTTATTTTGAGTGATTATATTGATTTCTATATTTTTTAAATAAAATATTTAAATTTTTCTATAATGAATATATGTTCAAATTTTATTAATTAATTAATAAAAAAATAAAAAAATATTTTAAATATCTAAAATATAGACTAAACACTTAAATCCTTATAAGTGTTTGTAATTTTAAAATTAAATTTTTAAATATCTTTATATTTAATCTGTAAAAAATTATAATTTTTTTCATTGATTCTGTTTTAAAGTTAGTGAGTAGTTAAATTTATAAAAGTACAATTTTTTTAATAAAAGTTTACAACCTATTTAAAATGATTTGATATTATTTAAAAATAATTGAAATTATAAATATTTTATGAAAATTATAAAATTAAAAAATTAAAAATGTTAAAAATTGGTTGAATGAGATAAATCAAACAAAAGTTAATGAAATTTAAATGGTTGTTAAAATAAAAAATAAAGGATTAAAATGTTAAAATTTTAACAGAAGAGAAAAATGAATGAAAGGCTAACTACTTAATATTTTTAATTTTAAAAAAATAATAAAAATATTTTTACGCTTTTAATTATAGAAAAAGATAAATAAATTTAAAATAAATTTAAATATTTATTTTTAAAAATATTAAAAGTAATTTATTAATTATATTAAAAACTTAAAAATTAAAGATAATTTATCTATTTAAAGATAGATTAATTATTAAAAAATTTAAGTAATCAGTTTTAAAAATATAAAAATCAATTCGTTGAATATTAAAACTCAAACACTATAATTATAATTTTCCATTTTTAAAATTGGGTCTGCAAGTTGCCTCTAATCCCAACTCATTCTTCAACTTTTGAGTTCAATTCAGAAAAGGATTTCCTCCATATTCTGGTTTCTTTTGGATCCTCCAAATTTTAAAATTCATTTTCTCTCTTATAATAAGTATGGGCAGCAGAACTTTGGATTGGATTTAACAATGGAAATAAATTTAATTAAATTTTTTTAAATAAGGTCAATTTAAAATTTTAGAATAATTATATTCATTTATTTTATTAAAAGTTAAATAAATTTTAATATAATATAATATTATTTTTTTAATTATAAAATATTAAAAATTTAGTATTTTAATTAACATTAAATTTTAAATAATATTTTATTATTAAAAAAATAATATTATATTAAAAAATGACGTATTTAATATTTAAGTGATAGCATATATATTTAATTGACCCATAAATTTATATTAAATTTATTTAACCATTTTATTAAATTTATTTAACCATTAAATAAAAGTACAGAATTATATCCATTTATTTAAAAATAGTGAAACTAATAATCCAAGTAAATTTTATCAAGACACACTTCTTCTTGGCAGTCTTCCTCAGAATTACTATGGCCTTATAGAGTTTTCCATGACTCTGTTTTTCTTCTCCATCAACCCATCAAGAGTGGCAAACCTAATTTCACAAATGAATGCCAAATTTCATTAATTCTTGTGACAATAAGTCTTGCTAGAGTGGGAATTCTGTGAAATTCAATGGCGGGTATTGGGAAGATCTCAATGTTGAATCGATGAGGAAAATCAAGGAGGGAAATATATAGTTTTGTGGGAAACCTAAGGGCAAGCAATGAAAAAGCGTTTTGAAACTTTCTAATTGGATTTCATTTCAGCTCAAAATTGGAAATGGAATGAGGAGAAGTTGGTGCATTGAGAAAGAAACGGTGACGAGGGAATATATAAAATCGTCGAAATGCTTTCATCTCGGTGAGACTCGGAGCTTCAGAATCAAAGTCAAAGGCGAAATTTATACTCTTAATAAATAATATTATTAATAAAAATATTTTTAAATATTATAGTTAATAAAATAATATTTTTATTATATTTTACGGATTTAATTTATATCATTCATTCTTACAAGTATTCCAAACATGTTTATTAACTATATTTTTTTTGATAAAATATTTATTAACTGTATAAACTTGACTCTTCATCTCTTCATGGGTCATATCAAATATAACGAATAATTTAATTTGTAATTGTTATTAATTATAAAAGTTAGGGAGTAAATAAGTTTAATTTTTAACATATGGAGACTCAATTTTTATTAGTGACAAAGTTAGGGACTAAATAATAAATTCCTTTTTGAAACATTATGGATCTGTGCAGTGTGCTCCATTTCCCTCAAGTCTCACCGGAAATTAATTACTCTCAGCCAATATCATTCTGCAGTCATTAGTCTACGCCGTTCATATTTCTCTCCCTTCTGTTAGCTTCTGCAGCTTGAATTGGGGCGTTTAAGATCGATGAGTGTCACGGATCTTTGGACCCCAATTAAGGACGTCGCCACTTGCTTCTGGGGTTGCACGACAAGCAACATAGACTATATCCGTGATCTTGAAAAGAATCTTGAATCGTTGAGATACTTAGTATATGATCTCAAGGGGAAAAATGAAGATGTGGGGGAAGCAATTAAAATAGGTGGTGGGCTGCAGTTGAAGAATAAAAACGAAGTGAAAGCATGGCAACAACGAGCGCAAGACAGAGGAAAAAAGGCGGAAAAAATTCTGGAAAAAGGCGATCTATTGCTGAAGAAGAAACAAGGTTATTGCTCCAAGCTCTGTCACTGCTTCTTCAAGTACAAGCTTGGAGTAACGGTGCCTGAAGAGATAGACGAAGTCAAACGAGTAATCGCCGACCGACGGAATTTTCAACTTGACTTTGTCCTGCCACCGAATGCTTTAGTGGATAAGTTAGATGTGAAGCCAACTGTGGGCTCAGATTCGACCTTTGAGAAGGTGTGGGAGTATATTGAAGACCCAAGTGTGGGAATGATTGCGATATACGGAATGGGAGGTGTCGGCAAGACGACTCTTCTGAAGAAAATTAATAACAAGTTCCTGGATGCTCACCATGGTTTCGATGCAGTGATCTGGGTGGTGGTGTCCGAGAATGAAGGCTTGGGAAAAGTTCAGGAAGCTATTCGTAGCAAATTAAACATAGTTAATGAACTATGGGAAGGAAAGAATGAAGACAGCAGAGCTGCTTATATACGGCGTATCTTGGAAACGAAAAAGTTTCTTCTGCTATTAGACGATCAGCGCAATCAGTTGGAGCTGTTAAAAGCAGGGGTTCCTCTTCTAGACAACACTGTGGCTGGTTCCAAGGTAGTATTTACCACACGATCAGAAGATGTTATTGGCAAAGTGAAGGATGTATGTGGCAGAACAAAGACCATGAAAAGGATTAAAGTAGAATGCTTGACATCAGAAGATTCCCTGCAGTTGTTTGCAATGAACTTTGATGACGACATCTTTGCCGATGAAGAAGTGGCAAAGCATGCTAAGGATGTTGTGGAAGAGTGCAAAGGTTTGCCTCTTGCTCTCATCACTATCGGAAGAGCCATGGCCAGTAAGAGGGATTCGGAGGCATGGCAGCATGCGGTAACTCAATTGCGGGGTTATCCAACTCAATTTCCAGGTATGAGGCTGGATGTCTTTCCTAAGTTAAGATTCAGCTACGATAATCTGAGTGATGATGTTCATAAAAAATGTTTCTTGTATTGTTCTCTGTTCCCGGAGGACTACGAGATCAATAAACGGCAACTAATTAACCTTTGGATAGGCGAAGGGTTCATAAAGGATTTTGGCAACATTCATCAAGCGCGATATCATGGAGTAGACATTATTGAAAATCTAAAACTTGCCTGTTTATTAGAGAGTTGTGAGTCAAAGGATCACATCAAGATGCATGATGTACTTCGCGACATGGCCTCATGGCTAATTTGTGATGAAGGGGAAAATCAGCAAAAAGTTTTGATGCAACGAGATCCTGAGTGGATTAGAGCTCAAGGTCTTGCGAAATGGAGAAAGGCATTGGCGATATCATTATGGGGTCCCTATTTCAAGGATCTCCAAACTGAAACAGAATTTTCTCGCTGTCAAACTTTAATTGTTCGGGAAACTAAGTTGAGGAAGTTACCAAGAGGGTTCTTCTTTAACGCCTTGCAGGTCTTGGATTTGTCACATAATCAAAACTTGACCGAGTTACCTGTGGAAATCAAGAACTTGATTCGCTTGCAACATCTCGATATTTCGTATACTGATATAAAGGAGCTGCCAATTGAGGTCAAGTTCTTGAGTAATCTAAAGATTTTGCTGATGAATGATACAAAGAAACTTGAGCTTCTACCACCGGATGTGATCCCGCATCTCTTATCATTACAAGTTTTCAGTAAGGTTAAATCCCCTTTCTTTAAAGAAGCCGCCTTGCTGGAGGAGTTGAATCGTTTGGAAAAGCTAATTTGCTTGGGTATCACCTTACGTACCATGAATTCCATCAACTATTTGCTGAATAGCCCCGAGTTACAACGCCTCATCTTCAACTTAACAGTCACGGAATGCCATGATTTGCCCTTGCTTAACATATCTGCAATGCAATATCTAGAGACACTTGAGTTAAGGGCATGTCATTCTTTGGAGGAGATAAAAATTTTCCCAGACCAATCAACATTAACAATGCAGGACTGCTTCAGCAACCTCAGTCATGTAGCTTTTCAAGATTGTCCCGTAAAGAGTGTGACATGGCTTATTTATGCTCGAAGACTTCAAACGCTGGAATTAGATGATTGTCATTCAATTGCTGGAGTAATAGCTGATAGATTCGATTTGACAGAAATTGAAGAAACGCAGCCCATATTCTCAAATCTCAAACATTTAAGTCTGAGATATCTACCGATGCTACAGACAATATGTAGTCGAGTCCTGCCCTTTCCACATCTCACAACCATTGAAGTATATGACTGCCCAAAACTACGCAATCTTCCATTTGATTCCAGCAGTGCTAGAAACTGTTTGAAGGAAATACGAGGTGAAGAGTCCTGGTGGAATGGACTGAACTGGGACGATCCCCAACTGAGGAAAGTTTTCACTCCAAAATTTGTGAAGTAACATAAGCTGAGCTTCAATCTCCAGGGTTCTGCAACAATGAGGTGAGAGATTTGGACCTTTTTAGTAGACAAAAGACTTCTTTACTAAAAAATGACATCAAAATTTTCACAGGAATTTCCAAGTCTTTGTAACGATCAATGTAAGAATGAGAATCTTACTTCAATAATCTTTTCATTTTATTATACTGATCAACGGTACTAACTTGCTGTTAATTCCATCAAGCAACCGGTTGAAGAATGAATCCAACAAATTTACTGACTCGTGGCCAAAGTTGGATTAGCGGAAGCTCATCGGCAACCGAAGACTCCAAATAGTTGTATGCTTGGGTTTTCCCACCTATTTTTCATAGTGGAACTTCCCATTCGAATCTTCAGTGATGGGCATTTGTTAATCTTCTACGCGTGCTATTAAGTCTTCTTTTGCATAGAGCTCGGATTTGTAATTTAAATTGTTGGAGCTCCTTTATAACAAAATTTGATCTGAATTCCTTATCAGGAATGAGGTTTGAATATTTTAAATGGTACCTGATATTTCAAGTCAATTTTGCTTAGGCCTAAAGGATGGATGTTGTCACTGTTTGGATTTTTTTTATCAAAGATCAAGGTATATTAAAAACAGACTCGTTAGTTTAATAAATACGCACGCAGGCCACAAACGAGGCTTCTAGGTCCAAAAGAAAAACAAGCCCAACCTAATTCAATGAAGCCTGAATTTGCAAAACGTAGGAAGAACTTAGGCCACTCGCCAATTGGGACAAATCATATATGGCGCACCAGTTTCACAAACCAAAGCCCACCAATGACCAAACTCCTTAGAGCCACAGAAGCCAAAAAACATTAAGGACCAAAGCCTTGCCTAGCTGTGGAAGAGGAAGCAAATGAGGGTGATCGACAAAGGGAAGACGGCAGGAAAAACTCCAAGATTCTCCATAAACCGAGGATCTTTCCACAGCCAAGATTGATCAATTAATCCAAACACACTAAATTAAATAAAAACCCTCCCATGAACCACAAATTTACAAGAACCAAAGCAAAAAGTTTACACTGAGATGGTAGTGAGTAGCGGATGGTGCCAATGGAGAAAAATTAAGTGATCTCAACATCCAATCAACTCAAAGCAAATGGAAATAATGAAAATTGTAATATAATAATAATGAAATATATATATTTAATAGTTAAATTAACTCATGTAAACTCTATTCCATTCACATTGATCTACACACTTTTGCACTCTGAAAACTCTTAATCTAGTAAAACATTAGATCTCCAGGTAGCAACCTGATTGAACATGCCCAGAATACTGCCTAGGTGTCTCCATTTTTGTCCACCTGTACTTGTTTAAATCCAATACATATGCCACGTGGGGTTCACCAAATCCTGCTGAGCCGATCACCAATAACTTGTCTTGCCATTTTGCCAGGTAAGCAACGTTGTCCACGTCACAAGGAAGCATGTAAACTACTTGCCACGTCGTGCCTTTCAGTGCCACCACATACTCTCCCTGACACATGTATATTCCATCATCGCCACTAGTACATGTTTTAGGACACGTGGTAGATTCTAGAAACTGTTGTATATGATTCCACGTCCACGTCGCGAGATCTAACACCTCAGCATCTCTCTCAAATCTACCTTGCATTTCAGTAGAGTATCCTCCAATGACGTGGAGCTTGCCACCGTGGAAAATCGCCTTGCACTCGTCGCGTTCTCTTGCCATGTCAGGCAATTGAATCCAGTCATCTTTTGCCACGTCATACGCCATTGCAGATCTTAGTGCATTTTTGTCACTGTCATGTCCACCAGCGACATACACCATCCGATCAGAATCAGATGCGCATCCAAAAAAAGATCGCCGAACACCTGGCATATCAGACCCACGACGCCAAGTAGCGGAAACAAAATCGAAAACAAAAACTGAACCGGACACTTCCCAAGTCGCTGGATCCAGCCCACCCAAAACCACAATATCCGACCCAACACTCACAACCTGGCAAAACAACGGCAAGCCATCGGAAAACTCAGGAATCGGAGGCAATTCACACCGATCACCCGTATTCGCCTCAA
The DNA here is from genome assembly GCF_001659605.2 of Manihot esculenta. Classification (NCBI taxonomy): domain Eukaryota; kingdom Viridiplantae; phylum Streptophyta; class Magnoliopsida; order Malpighiales; family Euphorbiaceae; genus Manihot; species Manihot esculenta. Next base: position 5,761,914 of record NC_035171.2, read on the forward strand.
GAAGAGTGAGGCGGTGAACCGGGATAAGCGGATATTTTACAACCTTGAAAATTTCATTTGGGTCAACTCGAGCTTGAGCCATAACGACAAGCTTCTGACTAGTAGACGTATCTTTCCTGCGCCGGTAAAATTCCGGCGACTCGAGCTGAGTCCTCCAGCCTTTAGAAACAGATAAGACGGTGGAGAACTGCCTGTACATGAGACGAACAAGACATTCACGAGCGACATCATCAGGGAGACCAGGAATCAGCTCCATGAGAACAGAGAAGAAGAAGAAGAAGAAGAGAAGCTGGAGATTGGTTTAAAGAAGGGTTTATGGAAGGCAGAGATTTGAGGGGTTTTGTTTATATAGAGAAAAGTTGCTGACTTGCCGTTATTGAAGATGAGAACGAGTTTTTGTTAATAATAGAGTTCTGGAAACCAAGGGCTACTGATCCAGTAAGGACAGGCCGATGGACCATAGGAAACAGCCTGTTGTTGGTTTCCACTTTCATTTTATATTATATATCACACGGCTTATTCTTATATTATGTCTTTTACATTATAATTCTCAATCATGGAAGGTTCTAAGCTAAAAATAATAAATAAAATTCATTAAAAAATAATATATGAGTTTCGGATTCTTTGGCTGCAAAGTAAATTAATTAATTTGAGAGTATTTTATTATCATGCAATTCTCTAAAATATAAAATAAATTTACTTTAATTTCTATGATTTACCTAGTCAGTTGCGAAATGTCAAAATCAAGGAATGCCAAGCGTTATTAACAAATTCAATAACGGAAATTTTGACAGTTACTTGGTTTAGAAGTAACATATTATTTAATATTAAAAAAAATATTTAAAATATAGTAAAACTTTTGAGCTTACAAATTGATTTATAAGTGAGAATTTTCCATTTCATTACAGTATTTGGCAGTTCACAATTATCATGTGCGATGCCGCTTAATCTGTTTACACGTGTCAAATCCTGAGCCTTAGATGATGTTTCTGCTTTTTTATACGGATATTTCTGCATTATTTTATCGTCATCTGCTTTTGTTTTTTTGATATTTTATGCCTGTCCGACAAATTGGCAAATGGTAACCACGAGATGACGTAATTAAAAAAAAAAGGTGTTATCATCTAAAATTGTCAATATTCATGATGATCATGTGAACTTAATTTTGTGATGTTTAAATAATATCTAAAATTTTGTTCTAATATTTTGTATTCAATTCTTTAACATTTATAGTTATTTATTATAACTTTTTAAATTCTCAAAAATAATGAATGGAAGAATATTAAATTTAAAATCTATTAAATTCATTTCAATTCACCTATCATCAAATTAAACTTTATTTAATAATTTAAATTTTTAAAAAATAATTTTAAATTTTAATACTATTAAAATAAATAATTTTAATTAAAATATTTTAAATAATTTTTAAATAAGAATTACTATTAAAATTAATTTATTAATTTTAAAATACACATTAAAAATATTTTAAAACATTTAATAATTAATTCTTTCATTAATTTTATCATTAAATATTTTACTATTTAATTTTTATAATTTTTAAAAAATTTTTTAGTTAATCTCTTAAATTTTTAAAAAGTTTATGAATTAATATTTTTATATTAGGGTTATTTTAAAATTTTTTGTACAGCTAAAATTAATAAAAAATTTAATTAATAAATTTTTTAAAATGTTAAAAATATTTTAATATATTTTTTAAAATTAAAAATCAATTAGAGTTTATTCATAAATTTAAATAATGATTTTTTCTATAAAAAATAAGTAATCTTTTAAAAAATACATCAATCTCCATGTATTATAAATATTTAGAATGCAAATTTTATATGAATATTTTCTTTCTTTTTTAACATTCAAATAATATCTGAAAAATCTCTTATAATATTTTAATTTTATTTTTTAATAGAATTTAGTGGTCTGCAAATTTTTAAAAGGATATTTTTCTTGTGTATCGATCCATGGGTCAAAATTATATATATATATATGTATAGGACCGTTTACAAAATGATTCAGATTTTAAGGTATTCAGATTTTAAGCTTTCAGTGGTACGTGACGTTGTGACTCAGGTTACTTCTACGGTATAACAATTTGTCGGATCGAAAAGATCTGATTTTCCAGTCTATATATCACTAGAGTACATAAATTTATTAAACAGATTTCTGATGTGGAAAATCAGCCTAAGCCGCAACTACAGAGCATACTTAAATAAATTAAAATTGTTTTAAGGCAAGGGTTCCTGCAACCTTAACCTGGGATCCCCAGAGTTAAGTCAGAGTGTGGAGAGAGAAGAAGAAGAATGTCGTCAACACGGGCTTATAAAGTAACAATATAATATAAGAAAAATAAGAAACTTACTATCTTTTAAAAACTAAAAACGAATACAGAATTCTGAAAATAGAGAAATATTTTACAGAGGAAATGAAGATAGAAAAAATAGAGAGAGAGAGATTACAAGTGTGCATTCACAAGAGGAGAGGCTCCCTATTTATAGAAAAACTTATGGGTTTTACTGTTGCTTCACGCGGCTGACAGTGTTCATGAATAGTAATTTGTCTGCTCCTTTTACTGTTGATGAATAGTTGGTCTGCCACGTCTTTTACTGTTTTTGTCTGCCACCAATCTTGTTTTACTTTGAGTCTGATGATGAAGATGATGAAATGTCCTGCTTCTTTTTCTTTTTATCATTCTTTATTTTATCCTTCTTTTTCTTTACCTTTGTAGTTTTACTTTTGATTTTAATTGCTGGTAGGATCCCGTAACAGTCATTTTCATTGTTGTTGCTGCCTGAAGAAATCAGATTTTTATCAGAGGATGACGTTTCTGATGTTGTCGACTCTGAATCTGAGCTTGACTTCTTTTTCTTCCCTTTAGCTTTTTTCTTGGAGGTTTTAGCAGATGGTTTTCTTGAAGATTTTATGCTTGAGCTGGAACTGTCTGTTTTAGCCAATTCCTGTTTTACAGATTTTACTGATCCTTCAGAATCAAGCTGTTTACACATGCTTTCGCAAATGAGCTTGTACTCTTCTAGGGTTTTAGCTGCTGCAAGCAGGGCTTGGTATTGGGCCTCTGGGCTCCAAAACTGGGTTGCTCTTGTAGAGTCAGTTTACTACTATAAGAAATAGCAGGAAATTGAGCTTGTTTTATAATGAGGGCTTTAACATGGGCTTCTGTAGTAGAATTTTTGAATGATCCCCACAATTTTATTTTATGTTTTTTAGCTATAATAGGTATATTTAGTTCAGTGATATAGGAAAAATCAAAGAACCACTGATATACCCAATGAATAAAGAAATTCATACAAAAATACATTAGAGGAGGTATATACTTCTCACTCTGATGTGGTTTAAAGTTTTGTTTAAAATACTGATATAGTTGAGATACCTCTGAGGACAGAATATCATCAGTTATACTTTTGAAAGTCCACCATTTGAAAAAATAATTTGGAAATCTTGTGGTGGTTTTAATAGTCTTGTTATTAAAATAAATTAGCCAGAAATGAGTACATGTTGGATTCTGAATATTTAAAACGTTTTTCCATGCATCAATATAATCAAAATAATTATATGATGGGTAAAACCTATTTAAAATTTTTAATGCAACTGGTGTACTCAAGCTTTTTGTCGGCCAATCTGTAGGATGAATAACCCTTTTTATTTTTAAAGAAGAATATAGAATCACATTTTTATTATTTCTATCAAAAGTATATTTTACTTGAACTGAATCAGATTGTTCTAAGATATTCTGATAGTATTCTTGGGTTTTTAAAATATCTACTGGCTTGAAATACCAGTTTTCAGGATAATTTTTATGAATTATCTCCCATGGATTTACATTTTCAAAACCTTATTCTAGTTCTATTTCAAATTCTGAATTTGTTTTTGAAAACCATTTATGAGTTCCTCCATAGAAAGATGATTGGATTTTTGGCAAACTCACAGCCATTAACGGATTTGATAAGTCTTTAGTGTCTACCGTTTGAGACAGACTAGTTGTACCATGAGCGGGTACAATCGCTTTAGAGTTCAGATTCATACCTGAGGCTCCTGAAGAGAATGTCATTCCCTGTAGGGCTTAAGGACTTATGGGGATTGGCTTAATTGCTCAATCCAGTTTTTTAAATCTGTTTGGCTTTGGTCTTGGGGTTTTATTTGGGTTTTACCGATTTCATCTGAATGTTCGGATAGAGCTTTAGGAGTTGGGCTTGGGCTTCTCTTCTTATCTCTATTTTTGCTTTTCTTTCGAACCATTTTGCTGTAAAAATTCTCTTGTTAGAAAATCTGGAATATTATTTTTACTACCTTTAATATATTCAACATCAAAATCAAAAATACTTAAAATTGCTTGCCATCTAGCAAAAATCTGTTTGGAAGCAAGGTTTTTAACATCTTTCTTTAAAATATCCTTTGCAGATTTATAATCTATTCTGAGTAAGAATTTTTGATTTAAAAGATCATATTGAAATTTATTTATGCAAATCACAATACTTAAAATTTCTTTTTTAATAGTAGAATAATTTATCTGGGTAGGGGTCCAGTGTCCTGAAGTAAACTGAATTATTCTTTCTTTACCATCTATTTTTTGTTTTAAAATTCCTCCAAACCAGCAAAGATCATCTCTTTTCAGCATCTGCCATCCTCGGAAATTCTCCAGCAACACAGCAGAAACTTTCTTCCTTTCTTTTCTTCTTTTCTTTTGTGATTTAGTCCACCATGAGTGGCTAAATTCCATCTTTTCTAGTTGAAGTTGGAAAATTCAGATTTGTGATGAATTGGGAGACTTAAATCTCCATTGTTAAACTTCTATTTATTTTCAATATTTATGCAATTTGATCTTTCTATAATTGTTGCTTTGCCTTTAGAATCAATTTAGGCCTATTGCTTTTAATTGCTTGAGTAACAATTGTTTGAATAATTTAGGTCCGTAATTGCTTAGATTATTTAAACACACATTTAATCAAGTTGCATAATCTAAACTTGACCACGCGGTTGGCAAGGTTAGAATTAGGTTTCTCTAAGTCTTAATGCAGTTAACAGTTGTTCGATGCTACAATGCCCCAAGGACGTTCCTTGGCAACTTGTTAACTAGTGTTTGATTAGCGAACGTTTCCTAATCAAACTAGAACTAAGGAGGAATTTGGATTGTGAGAAGCGTCTTCCATATCCTAAACTAATTTATTGAAATAAATAGGAGTGTTAAAGAATCAATGATCAATTCTAAACAATCTGAAATAGATCCATACTTCAACTAGAATCCTTCTCCCATTGAAATTCTTATCTTTTTAAACTATTGCTTTCTCTTGCTATTTAGTATTAATTCATTATCATCAAATCAAAACCCCCCATCTTTTTATTTATTTGTTATTTACTTGTCCAAAGTCATTATTAGGAAAATCCGTAGTGTCAAGTCCCTGTGGTTCGACCCTATTGCCACTATCTACAAATTTATTTGTTGATTGATAATAGGTTTATTTTTGACGGCTTCGACAACCGCCTATCAAAAATTGGCGCCGTTGCCGGGGATTTGATCTAACTAACATATTTTCCCTTTATGACCAGGTCTGGCCGTAAAGACACTCTTCTTTACGATCCGGAGATTGAGAAAACTGCCAAGAGCTTAAGGAAGCAAGCAAATTTGAGGAACCAAGCCTCAAAACCATCTTCATCAACAACTCCACCTCACAGACCACCTACTGCTCCTGTAGAAGAAATTTCTGCACCAGCAGAAACTTCCATCACCGCACCAGCTACCATTGAATTTGCACCAGAAACTGAACTTCTGGATATGGCAGAAAATCCAGCAATGGCGACACCACCTGCTGCACGTGTTGAAGCTGAAAATCAAGCCAGAAACTTGCCTATCCAAGTGCCTCAGCCACGGGAGAGAACCCTCGGAGAGCTAGATGAACCAGAAGGAGACCAAGCACCTTTATGCATTGAGTATCCCCCATTGACAGCACCTTTTGAGCTTAAGACAGGTCTGATCCATCTCCTTCCCAAATTCAGAGGCCTAGAAAATGAAGACCCTCACAAGCATTTGAAAGCATTCCATGTTGTGTGCTCCACCTTGAGACCCCAAGGTATTCCAGAAGAAGATATCAAACTTAGAGCCTTCCCTTTTTCCCTTGAAGACTATGCCAAAGAGTGGCTATTCTACTTGCCACCCGGATCCATCACATCATGGGCTGATATGGTAAGAGCATTCTTGAGGAAATTCTTCCCAACTTCAAAAGCCATAGGCATCCGTCGAGAAATAAGTGGCATAAGGCAAAAGCACTCTGAAGACTTGTATGAATACTGGGAAAGGTTTAAAAGGCTGTGCACAAGCTGCCCTCAACATGATATTTCTGACAAATCTCTCATTCATTACTTCTATGGAGGTTTGCTACCCTCAGAAAGAAAATTTATTGACGCAGCCTGTGGAGGATCAATTGAGAAAAAATCAGCTCGAGAAATGAGAGACTTAATTTCTACCATGGCTGCAGCTTCTCAGCAATTTGGAGATCAAGAGCAGCCATCAAGAAGAGTGAATGAGGTGAGTACATCTGATTTGGCATCTCAAATTTCTAATCTCACCAATGCTGTCCATAGCCTTGTTGTGGGTCAAACCCAACAAGTCCAGCAAATTCAGCAGCCCAAGACATGTGGAATATGTGCCAACAACCACCCAACTGATCTATGTCCTTCCCTTCAAGAGGAGGACCAGCAAGTCAATGCTGTTGGAGGTTTTAATGGGCAAAGAAGGTATGATCCCTATGCAAATACTTATAATCCAGGCTGGAGGGACCATCCAAATTTCAGTTATGCAAGGGGACAGCAATATCCAAGCTACCAACAAAGAAACCAAGCTCAAGCTACACCTCAGAATTCTAATGCATCTCTTGAAGAGATTGTGAAAAATTTGGCAAATACTGTGCAGAATCTTGAGAAACAAATGGGGCAAATGGCTTCATCCTTGAACAAAATTGAATCACAAGGGAAGCTACCCTCCCAAACTGAGATAAACCCAAGGCAAAACGCTAGTGCCATCACACTGAGGAGTGGAAAGGAGTTACAAGACAGTAGGTCTGAAAACTTGCAAAAACAGGCTATGAAGGAAAACCTGCCAGAAAGTGATCAGGGCAGTTTCTGCGATCGATCTGCCCAAGTCATCTGCGGTAATCTGCCCCAATCGCCAGAGAAGACATACTTGACAGAAAGTGATTTGCCCAAATCACCAAACGATTTGCCCAAATCACCAGATCAGGCAGAACCCAATCAAGGGCAGAAACAGCAACCAGCAGAGAAATTCAAGGTACCTCCTCCCTTCCCCAAAAGATTTGCAAGATCTCAAAAAGAAAAAGAGGAGAAAGAAATACTTGAGACCTTTCGCAAGGTGGAAATCAACATTCCCCTACTTGATGCTATAAAGCAAATTCCAAGGTATGCTAAGTTCCTCAAAGAGCTATGCACCAACCGAAGAAAACTTGCTGAACGTGAAAAGGTGAGTGTGGGGGAGTGTGTCTCAGCTGTTATTCAAACAAAAATTCCAGTCAAATGCAAGGATAGAGGGATGTTCGCTGTTTCATGCAAGATAGGCAACGTGGGGATAAAGAAAGCCATGTGTGACCTTGGAGCTTCAATCAATGTCATGCCTCTCTCTATATTTAATCTATTGAATGCAGGTACACTCAAAGGCACCAGCATTGTAATTCAATTGGCTGACCGATCGGTTGTCTATCCCAAGGGAGTACTTGAAGATGTGTTGGTGCAAGTGGATCAACTAGTCTTCCCAGCTGATTTTTACGTCATTGACATGGAGGAAGACAAGAGCAATACCACCTCTGACATCCTACTTGGAAGGCCATTCTTGAGCACAGCAAGAACCAAAATTGATGTGCATGATGGCACATTAACCATGGAGTTTGAAGGGGAGATTATCAAATTCAATGTTTATGATGCCATGAAATTCCCCAATGATGTTTCTCCTGTTTATGGCCTTGATGTCATTGATGACTTGAGCCAAGAAATCTTTGATTTTGATCTAGAGGAAACACTCCATGCTGATTTGTGCAAATATGAAGAGATGGACAGAAACTGCTCAGAGACAAACCAGATAGTGATGTGGGCAGATTTTGCGGGTGACTTGCCCAAATCACCCAGGCAATCTGCCCAAATCAACCAGCAGACAGAAATGACAGAAGGTGATTTGCCCAAATCACCCAGGCAATCTGCCCAAATCAGTGAGCAGACAGAAATGACAGAAGGAGATCTGCCCAGATCACCGGATGATTTGCCCAAATCAACAGGAAATCTGCCCCAATCAACCAGCAGACAGCAGGCTGAGACAAAGACAGAAAGTGCACCAGATCTGAAGCCCCTGCCAGATCACCTCAAATATGCCTTGGGGGCTGAAAATACACTGCCAATAATTATTTCTAACCAGCTCAGCCAAGAAGAAGAGGAAAAGCTCCTTGATGTGTTGAGGAAGCACAAAGAAACAATTGGGTGGACCTTGGAGGACATAAAAGGCACCTCAAGACCATTCGGTGGAGGCTCAAGACAGGATGCAGCACATGGAAAGCATGTTGCAGCTGCTGGTTCAACACTTTCTGCCCAAAGACCATGACAGCCAGTGATTTGGCCGAGTGATTTGCCCAAATCACTTGCCCAAATCACCCACATCCCAGGCAGTCCCTTTCCTTCTCCTTAATAATTTTTTTTTTTTTTTCTCATATTTATGTTTAAACATTGAGGACAATGTTTGGGATAGGTGTGGGGGTACTGTTAGGTTATTTTTGCATTGATTACATTATCTTTTGCTTTCTTTTTGTTTCTTTTTGCATCTTTTTGCCCTATGACACACACCAAAATTTTTTTCTTTTCACACATTTTTCTTTTGCACACATTTTTTTCACTTTCAGCACACACTCACAGAATTTTGTTTTAGCTTTTGCTCTACTCAGCATAGATGACTAAGTTAAAAGAGCTTCCTATCTCATGACCCCATTGATTTACCACCCCTTTAAGCCTAAATTGAATCAATTATAGTGTGTTACCTTCACTTTGGAAGTTCTTTTCTTGAATTGAATCCTTAAATTTGCTGTGGTCAAGGGAAATAAAAATATAAATACATGCAAATAAAAAGTTAGTGTAACTCTCTAAAAACTGATTTGCCCAAACTGACATGAAAAGAAAAGAAAAAAGACCAGCACAAAAGCACAAATTAAACCTGTTCCACTGGTCTAAGACTATGAATTGAGCCTAATAGCCACTTGGAGAAGTGACTGACTGAGTAACCGGGGGTGTATCACCCATGTACACAATCGCGTAAAAAGGTTAGTGACTTTTTCAGGCAGAAATAAGTTTCAATGGTCTAGACTATGAACAGAGCTAGTAGCCACTTGAACAAGTGACTAACTGAGTAACCGGGGGTGGGTATCACCAATATGCACCTTCGCGTAAAAAGGTTGGTGACTTTTTCAGGCAAAAAATGAAAAGTGCTGCTGAATAAAATAAAATAAAATACTCAAATAAGGGCAAATCACTCTTAGAGGTTGCATTGAGCTCATACAAAGAGAATAAGCATGATTGAACCAAAAACCTTTCTCTTGGCCATGGTAGGTGAAGGGAAACAAGGAAAAGGGAGAACAACTTGGGTGCATGTATTCTATACTGTGATACTTCAATTTAGGAGTCTAGGGAGGGCTGATTAAGTGGTACTTAGGCTCAAAAGAAAAAGGGGCTTGATTTACTAAGTTATTTGTTGCTTGAGGACAAGCAAAAAGCTAGGTGTGGGGGTATTTGATCAAGCATAATTTAGCCACATTTTTATTATATTTATTACTGTTTATTTACACATTTTTTTTTAGCTTAATTTGTGTTTTTGTTATGTTCTTACAGAAAAGGAAGAAATTGAAAAGTTGGAGAAAAAGTGAAGAAAAAGCTGGAAAAGTGATTGGGTCAAAGTGACTTGCCCAAGTCACTCGCAGGAACTGGCCAAATCATTCGCAGAGTCAGAGACAAAAACCGGACTGAATCGATTGGGGCAGATTGGGCAAGTGACTTGCCCAAGTCACTCGCAGAAACTGCCCAAATCACCTTGACAGCAGAAATTGACAGCAGAGGCGGGAAAACAGCAGGAAACCGAATTTCGTATTTTCAGAAGTCCAAATCCAACTCAATCACTACCAACACAATTCCAAGAGCCAAGAAAGAGTTTCTCACCTAAGGAATTCCAATTGCAATTAAATTCAACATCAAAAGAGGAATCACAAGCCAAATCAAAAAGGGATTTCAAAACCCTAGAAGGATGGAATTCTTCAGCTATAAAAAGAGCAGCCTCCAAACCAGCAAAGATCATCTCTTCTTCAGCAATTTCTGCAGAAAATTCAGCAACTTCTCTTCTTTTCTTTTCTTCTTTTCTTTTGTGATTTAGTCCACCATGAGTGGCTAAATTCCATCTTTTCTAGTTGAAGTTGGAAAATTCAGATTTGTGATGAATTGGGAGACTTAAATCTCCATTGTTAAACTTCTATTTATTTTCAATATTTATGCAATTTGATCTTTCTATAATTGTTGCTTTGCCTTTAGAATCAATTTAGGCCTATTGCTTTTAATTGCTTGAGTAACAATTGTTTGAATAATTTAGGTCCGTAATTGCTTAGATTATTTAAACACACATTTAATCAAGTTGCATAATCTAAACTTGACCACGCGGTTGGCAAGGTTAGAATTAGGTTTCTCTAAGTCTTAATGCAGTTAACAGTTGTTCGATGCTACAATGCCCCAAGGACGTTCCTTGGCAACTTGTTAACTAGTGTTTGATTAGCGAACGTTTCCTAATCAAACTAGAACTAAGGAGGAATTTGGATTGTGAGAAGCGTCTTCCACATCCTAAACTAATTTATTGAAATAAATAGGAGTGTTAAAGAATCAATGATCAATTCTAAACAATCTGAAATAGATCCATACTTCAACTAGAATCCTTCTCCCATTGAAATTCTTATCTTTTTAAACTATTGCTTTCTCTTGCTATTTAGTATTAATTCATTATCATCAAATCAAAACCCCCCATCTTTTTATTTATTTGTTATTTACTTGTCCAAAGTCATTATTAGGAAAATCCGTAGTGTCAAGTCCCTGTGGTTCGACCCTATTGCCACTATCTACAAATTTATTTGTTGATTGATAATAGGTTTATTTTTGACGGCTTCGACAACCGCATATCAAAAATTTAATTTTTGATAAGCGGTTGTCGAAGCCGTCAAAAATAAACCTATTAGACAATCAACAATTAACTTGTAGATAGTGGCAATAGGGTCGAACCACAGAGACTTGACACTACGGATTTTCCTAATAATGACTTTGGACAAGTAAATAACAAATAAATAAAAAGATGGGGGGTTTTGATTTGATGATAATGAATTAATACTAAATAGCAAGAGAAAGCAATAGTTTAAAAAGATAAGAATTTCAATGGGAGAAGGATTCTAGTTGAAGTATGGATCTATTTCAGATTGTTTAGAATTGATCATTGATTCTTTAACACTCCTATTTATTTCAATAAATTAGTTTAGGATGTGGAAGACGCTTCTCACAATCCAAATTCCTCCTTAGTTCTAGTTTGATTAGGAAACGTTCGCTAATCAAACACTAGTTAACAAGTTGCCAAGGAACGTCCTTGGGGCATTGTAGCATCGAACAACTGTTAACTGCATTAAGACTTAGAGAAACCTAATTCTAACCTTGCCAACCGCGTGGTCAAGTTTAGATTATGCAACTTGATTAAATGTGTGTTTAAATAATCTAAGCAATTACGGACCTAAATTATTCAAACAATTGTTACTCAAGCAATTAAAAGCAATAGGCCTAAATTGATTCTAAAGGCAAAGCAACAATTATAGAAAGATCAAATTGCATAAATATTGAAAATAAATAGAAGTTTAACAATGGAGATTTAAGTCTCCCAATTCATCACAAATCTGAATTTTCCAACTTCAACTAGAAAAGATGGAATTTAGCCACTCATGGTGGACTAAATCACAAAAGAAAAGAAGAAAAGAAAAGAAAAGAAGTTGCTGAATTTTCTGCCGAAATTGCTGAAGAAGAGATGATTAGATGAGATGGATGCTTGTAACAGCCCGGTTTTCCGAACCGCCACCGGCACTAGGATCCAGATCGGCTTAAGGCCGCCGGGACCCGTAGTAAGCCAAACACTCATTCTATTACCTGGTCAAATCCCAAACATGATTAACATTCATGAAAACTGAAAACTTTTTCTTTTCTTTCTAACTTTTTAACTTCCCAGGCTTACCCTGAGAACACTGAACTGTTTCTTTTCTACTGGTACCTGTAACTGTACCTGTGCATGCACAATGGAGTCCTCAAAGGCTACTCCAACATCTCATCATTCATTAAGCTTACTTATCACAACCATTACTCAAACATTAACAAGGGATTTAACCAACCACTAAGGCCAAGCACAACTCTAACCTTTAACTCATTTCATGACATAAACTCTATTATTACATTACCATACAAAACTATTCTTTATGTACATCATGTCCACACTATACATCTATTATACACAGCTATGATCAACCATAGCCACTCTGACCTCCCATAGCTGGCTCTGACTTCCTTTACTCTGACTAACTCTGGTCCTGCAAAGCTGGGGAGTGAGGGAAAGGGGTGAGCTACTAGAGCCCAGTGAGTAGAAACCATATAAAAACCATTCACTCAATCATGCTTTAATGAAATGCATCACAACACAATCATTTCACAACAAGGATGATATTGTCACCGAAGGCCCTCATTCCTAAGCCCGGCTCTCCAAGGAGCTCTTCTGGGCTTCCTATTCTAGTATGTCCAAATGTGCCAGGGGCAATACTGCCACACCCGGTCTCCTCTTAAAATATCATATCTTATGACCAACTGGACCAGGGGCAACACTGCCACACCCAGTCTACTTTTACTTGTCCAACTATACCAGGGGCAAAACTGCCACACCCAGTAACTATCTGACCAGGGGCAACACTGCCACACCCAGTCTCATGCGCATGCTATATCATATCAAAGCTCATACTGTCATATCATATCACTATGAGGGCTAACGGATCATTCAACATCCATCCATAGCAATAACATCAAATAATGCAATGTATCATCTTCGTGAAACTAATGCTATACATCCTATTATATCTCATGGCAATCGTGATGCGTGTCTCATGCTCATACTATCATTACCCTTTATACATTTACTTTAAAAACATGCAAAGTTAGTTCTACTCACCTCTGGCTGACACTCCTGACTCTGGGGCAACTACTGACTGCAGGACACCTTGGTTCCTCAGATCCGATCCTACACAGATGGACTCAGATGAGGTGCCAAACAACTCTAATATAACTCTAGAACATCTCCCCAGAACCCCTCTAAAGCATCACAAAAGCATGCATAAAAACACCCAAGCAAAGGCTGGGCAGGCACTTTCGGCGGCAAGTTCGGCGGCCGAAAGTCCTCTCCAGAGACGAAACTCACCCACCTTCGGCGGCCGAAACTCCATCTTCGGCGGCCGAACCCTTTCGGGTGCAAGGTTCGGGGGCCAAAACTCACTCCAGAGACGAAAGTCTCTAACCTTCGGCGGCACCTTCGGCGGCCGAATCCCCCAAACAGAGCCGAACCTCAAAACTCTCGGGGGCAGGGTTTGGCAGCCGAAGCCACCTCCTCACAGGGTTCGGCGGCCGAAGCTCCTTTCGGCGGCCGAACCTGACTTTGCCCAGCGGACAGAAACTTGTCCTGCTTCATGCAAACTTCCCCCCAAACTCTCCCACAAGCAACACACTTCTCATAACCAAGCATATAACCAAGTACATGCACAAAGGGGTCCAAAACTAACTTAAAACCCCAACAAACATAGCAAGCTCAACACATAACATGCATATGCACATAAACACCTCAAAGCTCAACTAAACCCAAACATGGATCTCAACCATGCAACTCCTCTCCAACCTTTCATACAAGCCTCACAACACTCCTCTCAACACTTAGGGGCTTAGAGAAAGCTCAAAACCCCAAAAGCCATTCACTTGGCTCAAAAGGCATAAAGGGTCCATAAACCCTACCATGCTCAACCATGCACTTCTACCCTTTTTCCCTCCATAAAACCTACTTAAAACTCTTTAAAACATAAGGATCAGCCCTTACCTCTTGAAGATCGAGGGTTGGTGTGATCCTAGCTTGCAAGGATGGAGAACTCAAGCACCACAAGCTCCAAGTCTCCAAAAACTCACTCTTTTGCTCAAAACCTTAACACCAAGTTAAAACTCATTAAAAATCCATGAAAGAACTTGGAAAACCATGAAATCATTTCAAGGAGGGCAGGAGCTCACCTTGGGTGGGAAGAGGAAGAAAACCTACCTCTTAAACCGACCTAGGGGGCTTTTATAGAAGGCTTGGTCAACCACTTTCGGCAGCCGAATGAGCCTCCCAAACTCATGCATGTTCGGCGGCCGAACTTTACCTTCGGCGGCCGAACCTTGGTTTGCTTGAGCTTGGCTTTCGGAGGCCACAAGTGCTCCCCGAAACCTTCCCATGTTCGGCGGCCGAACTTATCCTTCGGCGGCCGAACCTCTGTTTTCCCTCCTTGGCCTTTTTCTTTAAAAACTCAACTCCTTTCCTTTAAACCCTTAAAACCATCAACTCTTTTAAAACCATAAAACCTTTTAGAAAACCTTCCTTTACCCTTACTATACCCCTCAACAAAGGTCCGGCATCTGAGATTCCACCGAACGGTAGGAATTCCGGTGCCTGAACAGACGGGGTATTACATTCTCCCCCCCTTAAGAACATTCGTCCCCGAATGTTCCTCGGGTAACCATGCACGAACATATAAACACATGCCAAAGGAACATGTAAAGAAACAACAGCACACAAGCGGAGCCTAAAACCGCTCTCCAAAGAGAGATACAGGGACTGCTGAAGCTCGATCTCTCGGTCCAAGACACACTTTCCACACTGAGGTGATTTTACTGGACTATCATTGAACCTCTTTTGTTCCTTCACCCTTTGACCTGTGTGTCAATGATCCGCATTAACTATATATGGGTGAGATTTCCTGCAATCACCACCTCAGGTTCCCCAAGAACCTGCCTCGAATCTGACACAAACGTCCATAACACAGGAACATAGAAATCCAGTTGGGCCTTACCATAAAGAATCACCCTTTCCTTGAAAACATCTTCAGCATCCCGCAACCCTCTCTTAAACTCCACAAGCTTCTGCTGCGCACTCGGATCCTTCTCTTCCCTCTCTTAGCCTAACCTTTACTTTCCTTCTGCTTTATCCTACTAAACTTCTTCTTTCTACTCTAAGACTATACTCAGAGTTGAGAGGTCACTCTCCTTATAACTCAGGGTCATCGCATCTCTTAGCAATTCCCTTATATCCTTCTCTTAACACATTATCTTTTAGCTATTGCCCTTTCTTTGAACATTTATCTTTACTACTTCTTATTCTCTGAACCATAACAGCTTCCGCTGCACATTCTGATAGCGATCTTTAACTCTCTTTTTTCCTTTTGCTTTCCTTGGAACTAGCTTCATAACTTGGAACTCTTCTTTCGAACTAGGCGTCCACGTCGCATTTTTTGACTGAACGATTCTGCCTCAGCTACTGAGCATACTTCTCTGCGTCCTGGAGCGTACTAAAACTGGCTCACAGCTCCTTACATCTAATCCTCATGTGATACAAGGGCGTTGACTAACCCAGGCGGCTTCGCAGCGAACCCGCCTACTCACGGCAGATTCTGAACGCTGGCTATAGCGCCTTCTCTTTGCTGGTTCTTCAACTGGTCATACCTAATCTCAGATCTATCTTAACAACCAATCGGCTCCTGCCTGTTGACCAGATAGATCGTCGATTTCGAGGTACAGACACTCGCTCTAGGTAGTGACTCTGTTCAACTGTCTGCAGTCGACACAGGGTCTCAAGGATCTAGCCTGCTTTTCCCATCACATTACTGGATATTTCCATGGTGAGGTACTAGGTCAGCTACCATCCTTGTCTACCAACTCAAACCTTAGCTTGCTTTACCTTGCTGATACCATACTGTGGGGGAATAGAGGTTGGTCCTTTTCCAATCTTTCCTTTTCTTTAAACCTTTATTTCCCTAACAGCTGGTCAACCTGGAACTGCGTCTGGAGAAACATATAAAACCCTTTTCTAAACACGGGCTCTGAGGCTGATTCCCTAACCTGACCCGCACCACACTCCCTCTCTCTCTCGAGCTGAAACCCCCTGACAACCTTTCCAGAACAACACACGAGCCTATAGGGCTGATAACAAACCTCTAGGTATCCCTGATACTGACTTTACTCTAGACTACCTCTGATCCATCCACTCTCTATATATAACTACCTGCTCTACTCTGCAAGGTAGTACCACAAGGAGAAAAACCATATCCATCCCTCATCTGGCGTCCAGACACTCTAGTCAAGGACCTCAAAGTGGGTGGAAGGTATCTGTTCTCCACAACCTCTGAACTCTGAACTAGACTGGCAGACTGACTCTACCACAGATGGATCACACTTGGGTTCACTAACCCAAAGAGGACACTCTAACCCAGAAGCTATCAAGCCCATACACACTATGGCTCTCATCTAAAACAAAGGAAAGAGAAACATCAGGGGTCACAAAACATACACATCATAACGCACCAGAGTGAGATTACCTGATCCCCTCGGGTCTGATGTGTGAGCCTCCTGCTGGGTCATGGCGAAGATCCGCGCTGGCGCTGATGGACCTTCTCCTCGGGAACCTACTGAAGAAGGAGCTATCCCCCTTCCTCCACCTCGACCACTGCCCTGCCTCATAGATGGAACGGCTGGTGGAGCTGCTCTGCCTGAAACTGCCTGCTGGGACTGCGCTAGCAAGGTCGCAGTGGGACATTCACGAGCCATGTGCCCCTCCTGCCCGCACCTAAAGCATGCGGTTGTCCCGACCAGACAAACTCCTCTGTGCAGCCTACCGCACCTAACACATCTGGAGCTAACTGAACCAGAGCCCGAACCATCACCTATTCCCAGACCAGACTGCATCTGATTCCACAACTTGCTCCTCTTCGGTTTTCGGAGACCTCTGTACTTCTTTTTGCTCTTTGCAAAGGCCTCACTCAAAGAAACGGGATCAACACCCTCTGAACCTGAGATTCGAAGACTCGAGGACGGTGCCACCTGCAGCTTAACTGAACCTTCGATGATGGCACTTGCCTCCATCTTCCGTGCTGCGTCCACAATCGTGTGAAAGCTTTCCTTTTCTGCTGCTATGATCAGGGAGGAATACCTGGGATGGAGCCTCATGGTATACCTCTTCGCTTTCTTTTGATCTGTATCATATGCTTGTCCAACATACTGCAGCAGATCTAAAAACCGGTCTGTATACTTTTCCACACTCATATCCTCCGTCTGCCTTAACTGTTCGAACTCTATTACTTTCAGCTCCCTTGAGCTGTCTGGAAACGCCCAACCTGCGAACTCATTGGCAAACTGTTCCCATGACATCTTGTCTGACCTCGGTCCCACATAATGGTTAAACCATTCCCGAGCTTTCTTACACCTCAACGTGAACCCTGCCATCTGAATGGCTCTACTCTCATCAGCTCCTAGCTCATCTGTTATCATCTTTACCATTTTGAGGTACTCAAACGGGTCATCTCTTGTTTCAAACTTAGGGGCATCCAACTTGAGATAATCCGTCATCTTTACCTTGCTTCCCTCAACTGAGCTAGGTTTAGGCACTTGACTTTCTGGAACAGCTGGTTCTGCTGGTGGTGGAGGAGGTACAGCATTCCCCGGGATAGGGTTTGCTGGATTTGGATAGAAAGGCGGGGGTGGATACATAGGATAAGGTGGGTATGGTGGATAGACAGGTGGATAGGGCATGAAACTAGGATATGGGTGAAAACCAGAGTACTCCGACGTAACTCCCATCGGATACCCTGAACTCTGTGGATGAGGCTGGTACTGGGGTGGGTAAGCAAAACCCGAGGCCTGAACGCCTCCTTGAGACTCTCCCACATCCTCTCCTGACATATCCATGCCTAGATTACTAACCCTCCTCTGGTCCTCCATCGCATCCACTGACATTCTATCCGGAACTGCCCTTTCTACTCTTTCTATACTTGCATCCATAGCCCTACTTGGCTCCCTCGATGCACCCTCTCTGCTCATCTCTCCAGACATTGCTCTTGGCAATGCAGGCGGACGGGCATCCATGCCCTCATTCTCAGGTGAGACTCTAGTCAATCTCACTGATCGACGAGCACCTCGCATTCTGCTCCCTGAGAACAACACGCAACACATCGAACAACAGCATCAAACGATCCATGTGAGAACACATGAACCCACCCATACATAACATACATCAATGCACATGCATACAACATGGCATTACACATCATTAAACAAAACAGGACTCCTTATCCTATCCTAGTGGACATGATTAGACCCTTGATCTTTCTTAATGTGCTTGCCTTTCTATACCATTTATCACAACCTCCTTCCGATATCTGAGCACTTTCGCTCAAAACACCGTACTCTTGAGGCCCTATGCTCTGATACCAACTGTAACAGCCCGGTTTTCCGAACCGCCACCGGCACTAGGATCCAGATCGGCTTAAGGCCGCCGGGACCCGTAGTAAGCCAAACACTCATTCTATTACCTGGTCAAATCCCAAACATGATTAACATTCATGAAAACTGAAAACTTTTTCTTTTCTTTCTAACTTTTTAACTTCCCAGGCTTACCCTGAGAACACTGAACTGTTTCTTTTCTACTGGTACCTGTAACTGTACCTGTGCATGCACAATGGAGTCCTCAAAGGCTACTCCAACATCTCATCATTCATTAAGCTTACTTATCACAACCATTACTCAAACATTAACAAGGGATTTAACCAACCACTAAGGCCAAGCACAACTCTAACCTTTAACTCATTTCATGACATAAACTCTATTATTACATTACCATACAAAACTATTCTTTATGTACATCATGTCCACACTATACATCTATTATACACAGCTATGATCAACCATAGCCACTCTGACCTCCCATAGCTGGCTCTGACTTCCTTTACTCTGACTAACTCTGGTCCTGCAAAGCTGGGGAGTGAGGGAAAGGGGTGAGCTACTAGAGCCCAGTGAGTAGAAACCATATAAAAACCATTCACTCAATCATGCTTTAATGAAATGCATCACAACACAATCATTTCACAACAAGGATGATATTGTCACCGAAGGCCCTCATTCCTAAGCCCGGCTCTCCAAGGAGCTCTTCTGGGCTTCCTATTCTAGTATGTCCAAATGTGCCAGGGGCAATACTGCCACACCCGGTCTCCTCTTAAAATATCATATCTTATGACCAACTGGACCAGGGGCAACACTGCCACACCCAGTCTACTTTTACTTGTCCAACTATACCAGGGGCAAAACTGCCACACCCAGTAACTATCTGACCAGGGGCAACACTGCCACACCCAGTCTCATGCGCATGCTATATCATATCAAAGCTCATACTGTCATATCATATCACTATGAGGGCTAACGGATCATTCAACATCCATCCATAGCAATAACATCAAATAATGCAATGTATCATCTTCGTGAAACTAATGCTATACATCCTATTATATCTCATGGCAATCGTGATGCGTGTCTCATGCTCATACTATCATTACCCTTTATACATTTACTTTAAAAACATGCAAAGTTAGTTCTACTCACCTCTGGCTGACACTCCTGACTCTGGGGCAACTACTGACTGCAGGACACCTTGGTTCCTCAGATCCGATCCTACACAGATGGACTCAGATGAGGTGCCAAACAACTCTAATATAACTCTAGAACATCTCCCCAGAACCCCTCTAAAGCATCACAAAAGCATGCATAAAAACACCCAAGCAAAGGCTGGGCAGGCACTTTCGGCGGCAGGTTCGGCGGCCGAAAGTCCTCTCCAGAGACGAAACTCACCCACCTTCGGCGGCCGAAACTCCATCTTCGGCGGCCGAACCCTTTCGGGTGCAAGGTTCGGGGGCCAAAACTCACTCCAGAGACGAAAGTCTCTAACCTTCGGCGGCACCTTCGGCGGCCGAATCCCCCAAACAGAGCCGAACCTCAAAACTCTCGGGGGCAGGGTTTGGCAGCCGAAGCCACCTCCTCACAGGGTTCGGCGGCCGAAGCTCCTTTCGGCGGCCGAACCTGACTTTGCCCAGCGGACAGAAACTTGTCCTGCTTCATGCAAACTTCCCCCCAAACTCTCCCACAAGCAACACACTTCTCATAACCAAGCATATAACCAAGTACATGCACAAAGGGGTCCAAAACTAACTTAAAACCCCAACAAACATAGCAAGCTCAACACATAACATGCATATGCACATAAACACCTCAAAGCTCAACTAAACCCAAACATGGATCTCAACCATGCAACTCCTCTCCAACCTTTCATACAAGCCTCACAACACTCCTCTCAACACTTAGGGGCTTAGAGAAAGCTCAAAACCCCAAAAGCCATTCACTTGGCTCAAAAGGCATAAAGGGTCCATAAACCCTACCATGCTCAACCATGCACTTCTACCCTTTTTCCCTCCATAAAACCTACTTAAAACTCTTTAAAACATAAGGATCAGCCCTTACCTCTTGAAGATCGAGGGTTGGTGTGATCCTAGCTTGCAAGGATGGAGAACTCAAGCACCACAAGCTCCAAGTCTCCAAAAACTCACTCTTTTGCTCAAAACCTTAACACCAAGTTAAAACTCATTAAAAATCCATGAAAGAACTTGGAAAACCATGAAATCATTTCAAGGAGGGCAGGAGCTCACCTTGGGTGGGAAGAGGAAGAAAACCTACCTTTTAAACCGACCTAGGGGGCTTTTATAGAAGGCTTGGTCAACCACTTTCGGCAGCCGAATGAGCCTCCCAAACTCATGCATGTTCGGCGGCCGAACTTTACCTTCGGCGGCCGAACCTTGGTTTGCTTGAGCTTGGCTTTCGGAGGCCACAAGTGCTCCCCGAAACCTTCCCATGTTCGGCGGCCGAACTTATCCTTCGGCGGCCGAACCTCTGTTTTCCCTCCTTGGCCTTTTTCTTTAAAAACTCAACTCCTTTCCTTTAAACCCTTAAAACCATCAACTCTTTTAAAACCATAAAACCTTTTAGAAAACCTTCCTTTACCCTTACTATACCCCTCAACAAAGGTCCGGCATCTGAGATTCCACCGAACGGTAGGAATTCCGGTGCCTGAACAGACGGGGTATTACAATGCTGCTCTTTTATAGCTGGAGTTTTCCCAATTCTAATTTGATTAGGGTTATCAAATCCTAGGTTGATTTGGTCTTCTTTGTAGTCTTTGATTCCTCCTTGGATTTTGTGTTTGATTGAGAATGAAACTCTCTAAGTGAAGGGCGTGGCTCTTGGGACTGATCTGGTAGTGTTTGAGATGGATTTGGACTTCTCTAATTTAAAATCTGACTTTCTGCACTTTTCCCGCTTCTGCTGTATTTTCTGCTGTCAGAGTGACTTGGGCAGTTTCTGCGAGTGACTTGGGCAAGTCACTTGCCCAATCTGCCCCAATCGATTCAGTCCGGTTTTTGTCTCTGACTCTGCGAATGATTTGGCCAATTCCTGCGAGTGACTTGGGCAAGTCACTTTGACCCAATCACTTTTCCAGCTTTTTCTTCACTTTTTCTCCAACTTTCCATTTTCTTCCTTTTCTATAAAAACAAGATAAAAACCATAATTTAAACTAAAAAATGTATAAATAAGCAATAATAAATATAGTAAAAATGTGGCTAAATTATGTTCGATCAAATACCCCCACACCTAGCTTTTTGCTTGTCCTCAAGCAACAAACATCTTAGTCAATCAAGCTCCTTTTTCTTTTGAGCCTAAGTGCCACTTAATCAGCCCCCCCTAGACTCCCAAATTGAAGTATCACAGTATAGAATACATGCACCCAAGTTGTTCTCCCTTTTCCTTGTTTCCCTTCACCTACCATGGCCAAGAGAAAGGTTTTTGGTTCAATCATGCTTATTCTCTTTGTATGAGCTCAATGCAACCTCTAAGAGTGACTTGCCCTTCTTTGAGTGTTTTATTTTATTTTATTCAGCAGCACTTTTTATTCTTGCCTGAAAAAGTCACTAACCTTTTTACGCGAAGGTGCATATTGGTGATACCCACCCCCGGTTACTCAGTTAGTCACTTGTTCAAGTGGCTACTAGCTCTGTTCATAGCTTATTTGACCATTGAAACAGATTTGATTTGTGCTTTTGTGCTGGTTTTTCTTTTTCTTTTTCTTTTATTTTCATGATAGTTTGGGCAAATCAACTTATAGGGAGTTACACTAACTTTTTATTTGCATGTATTTATATTTTTATTTCCCTTGACCACAGCAAATTTAAGGATTCAATTCAAGAAAAGAACTTCCAAAGTGAAGGTAGCATACTATAATTGATTCAATTTAGGCTTAAAGGGGTGGTAAATCAATGGGGTCATGAGATAAGAGGCTTTTTTAACTTAGTCATCTATGTTGAGTAGGGCAAAAGCTAAGTCAAAATTCTGTGTGTGTGTGTACAAAAAGTGAAAAATGTGTGAAAAATTTTTTTTGGTGTGTGTTTATGGGGCAAAAAGATGCAAAAAGAAACAAAAAAGAAAGCAAAAAAAGATTATGTAAACAATGCAAAAATAACCTAAAGGTAAATACCCCCACACCTATCCCAAACATTGTCCTCAATGTTTAAACATAAATATGAGAAAGAAAGAAAAAAAAAAATTATTAAGGAGAAGGAAAGGGACTGCCTGGGATGTGGGTGATTTGGGCAAGTGATTTGGGCAAATCACTCGGCCAAATCACTGGCTGTCATGGTCTTTGGGCAGAAAGTGTTGAACCAGCAGCTGCAACATGCTTTCCATGTGCTGCATCCTGTCTTGAGCCTCCACCGAATGGTCTTGAGGTGCCTTTTATGTCCTCCAAGGTCCACCCAATTGCTTTCTTGTGTTTCCTTAACATATCAAGGAGCTTTTCTTCTTCCTCCTTGCTGAGTTGGTTGGAAATAATTACTGGAAGTGTATTTTCAACTTCCAAGTAGGCATATTTGAGGTGGCTGGGCAAGGGCTTCAGATCTGGTGCAGCTGCTATCTGGGACTCTGCCTGCTGTCTGCTGATTGATTTGGGCAGATCATCGCTGATGATTTGGGCAGATCGACTGCCTATCGTGTCTGTCTGCATTGGTGATTTGGGCAAATTGAACTCTGCTTGCACTGATGATTTGGGCTGATCACCTTCTGTTATTCCTGTCTGCTGGTTGATTTGGGCGGATTGCCTGGGTGATTTGGGCAAATCACCTTCTGTTATTTCTGTCTGCTGGTTGATTTGGGCAGATTGCTTGGGTGATTTGGGCAAATCACCTTCTGTTATTTCTGTCTGCTGGTTGATTTGGGCAGATTGCCTGGGTGATTTGGGCAAATCACTTCTGGACCAGTCTGTGCAGCATGCTGTCTCTTCCGTTTCTTTCAAATTTTTCCTGTTTTCCTCATCTTCCTGGCTGGTGTCCCTTGGTATTTGTTTGACAACATCAAGCAAAGGTATGTTGATCTCTACTTTGTGAAAGGTTGCAAGTATTTCTTTCTCTTCTTTTTCTTTTTGTGATCTTGCAAATCTCTTGGGAAAGGGAGGAGGTACCTTAAATTTCTCCACTGGTTGCTGGTCTGCCTTGGTCTGCTTGGAGCTGGATTCTGCCTGGATGGTTGTTTTGGGCAGATCAACATCTGCCTTTCCTGGCGATTTGGGCAGATCACCGCTGATGATTTGGGCAGATCGACTGTCTGATTTGCCCCAGTCGCTTTCTGGCAGTTTTTCTTCCATGGCCTGTTTTTGCAATTTTTCAGCCTTGCTGTCTTGCAACTCTTTTTCACTCCTCAATGTGATGGCACTGGCCTTTTTCCTTGGATTTATCTTAGTTTGGGAAGGTAGCTTTCCTTGTGACTCAAGTTTGCTCAAGGATGAAGCCATTTGCCCCACTTGTTGCTTTTTTGCTGGCTGTTCAGGAGCTGTTTGCCCAACTGGTCTGGGCATCCTATTTCCTGCTTGCTGAAGTGGTGTGGGCATGCCGCGTCCTGCCTTAGTTGGCTGCTGGTCCTGTTTGGGGGCTGGTTCTGGAATTTTTTTGGTAAAAATTTCTGGTTTTTGGGCTGGTTTGGTTACAACAGCTTGCATATTGTATTCTGCCATTCTATCGGCTGTTTGGGCAATTTCTGCAGCTGTATTTGCAAGGGCTGGTTCTGCTGATTCTGGTGCAGCAGATTTTGGTACAGCAAATTCTGGTTCAGCAGTGTGTGTTTCAGCAGGCTGTGATTTTTGGACAGCAGCAGGGAATGCAGGATGTGGACAGCTATTGCTGTCTCTGTTTTCAGCAGCTTGGACAGCCAGATTTCCAGCTTGAATTTCAGCTTCTTCATGTGCAACAGGGGGTTCTGCCTTTGTTGGATTTTCTGCAGTAGCAGGCGTGGTAGTGGGTGAATTTGCTGGTGCAGAAAATTTTGCAGCAGGTGCAGCAGCAAAATCTGATGGTGCAGAAAATTCTGCTGTAACCTGGACTCGGGTTTCTGGTTCAATTTCTGCAGTGGTGGGCGTGGCAGCGGGTGGATCTGCTGGCGCAAAAAAATTTGCTGGTGCAGTAAAATCTGCTGGTGCAGAAAATTCAGCAGGTGCAACAGCAGTCCTGTTTGATGGTGCAGTGGCAGATCGGATGGTAGACTCCGGATTAGTTGCTGATTTTTGGACAGTAGGTTCAGCGGCTTGTTCTGTTTCTTGGGAACTTTCATCATCGTCCCATAGATCTTGAAGCTCTTCCTCTTTTCTTAATATGTGTGCGTCCACTGAGTTGACCGCTTGATCCACTTGTTGTTGGAGAATTTTCCCAGAAATTTCTAATTTCCTTACCTGTTCTTCAAGTTCCATAAGGGAGTTCTGAGGTGTTGCTTGGGCTTGATAGTTTTGGTAGTAGTTAGCCCTTGCATAGTCATAATTCGGGTGGTCCCTCCAACATGGATTGTAGGTATCAAGGTAGGGATCATGTCTTGGTTGGCTATTGAATCCTCCAAAGGCATGTACTTGCTGGTCATATTGATAAAGTGTGGGACATTGATCAGTTGGGTGTCCCACATATCCACAGATCTTACATGGCCTTGGTGGCTGAAAGTGTTGAGCTCGACCTATGACATAACTATCCACAAGAGAGGTTAGTTCAGAAATTTGAGAAGAAAGAAAAGACATACTTACCGTAGCCATGCTTGTAAGGTCTTGGTAGTGCGTTCAATTTCAGGATCGTAAAGAAGAGCTTCTTTACGATCAGCCCTGATCATAAAAGGAAAATACGTTAGTTAGATCAAATCCCCGGCAACGGCGCCAATTTTTGATAAGCGGTTGTCGAAGCCGTCAAAAATAAACCTATTAGACAATCAACAATTAACTTGTAGATAGTGGCAATAGGGTCGAACCACAGAGACTTGACACTACGGATTTTCCTAATAATGACTTTGGACAAGTAAATAACAAATAAATAAAAAGATGGGGGGTTTTGATTTGATGATAATGAATTAATACTAAATAGCAAGAGAAAGCAATAGTTTAAAAAGATAAGAATTTCAATGGGAGAAGGATTCTAGTTGAAGTATGGATCTATTTCAGATTGTTTAGAATTGATCATTGATTCTTTAACACTCCTATTTATTTCAATAAATTAGTTTAGGATGTGGAAGACGCTTCTCACAATCCAAATTCCTCCTTAGTTCTAGTTTGATTAGGAAACGTTCGCTAATCAAACACTAGTTAACAAGTTGCCAAGGAACGTCCTTGGGGCATTGTAGCATCGAACAACTGTTAACTGCATTAAGACTTAGAGAAACCTAATTCTAACCTTGCCAACCGCGTGGTCAAGTTTAGATTATGCAACTTGATTAAATGTGTGTTTAAATAATCTAAGCAATTACGGACCTAAATTATTCAAACAATTGTTACTCAAGCAATTAAAAGCAATAGGCCTAAATTGATTCTAAAGGCAAAGCAACAATTATAGAAAGATCAAATTGCATAAATATTGAAAATAAATAGAAGTTTAACAATGGAGATTTAAGTCTCCCAATTCATCACAAATCTGAATTTTCCAACTTCAACTAGAAAAGATGGAATTTAGCCACTCATGGTGGACTAAATCACAAAAGAAAAGAAGAAAAGAAAAGAAAAGAAGTTGCTGAATTTTCTGCCGAAATTGCTGAAGAAGAGATGATTAGATGAGATGGATGCTGCTCTTTTATAGCTGGAGTTTTCCCAATTCTAATTTGATTAGGGTTATCAAATCCTAGGTTGATTTGGTCTTCTTTGTAGTCTTTGATTCCTCCTTGGATTTTGTGTTTGATTGAGAATGAAACTCTCTAAGTGAAGGGCGTGGCTCTTGGGACTGATCTGGTAGTGTTTGAGATGGATTTGGACTTCTCTAATTTAAAATCTGACTTTCTGCACTTTTCCCGCTTCTGCTGTATTTTCTGCTGTCAGAGTGACTTGGGCAGTTTCTGCGAGTGACTTGGGCAAGTCACTTGCCCAATCTGCCCCAATCGATTCAGTCCGGTTTTTGTCTCTGACTCTGCGAATGATTTGGCCAATTCCTGCGAGTGACTTGGGCAAGTCACTTTGACCCAATCACTTTTCCAGCTTTTTCTTCACTTTTTCTCCAACTTTCCATTTTCTTCCTTTTCTATAAAAACAAGATAAAAACCATAATTTAAACTAAAAAATGTATAAATAAGCAATAATAAATATAGTAAAAATGTGGCTAAATTATGTTCGATCAGTTTCTACTATTTTAAAAGCTTCTGGATTAGAAAGATATAAACATGGAATCTCTTTTATTAGTATTTTTATGTGTCTTATAATATTTGTATATTCTTCTGTCCAGGGCTTTGCATTTTTCTTTAATCTATTGTGAGAGATTTTATCATTCTATTTAAATTTGGATAAAAGTCTATAACATAGTTTAAGCATCTTAAAAATATTTGTAACTGGACTTTATTAGTTATCTCATCTGGAAATTTTTCTCCAAATATCATTGTTCTTTCAATGGGTTGTATTATACCTTGCTCTATATAATGTCCTAAAAATCTAATTCTAGTCTGGAATAGGTTCATTTTAGTTTTACTTAGAGCTAACCCATTCTTTCTTATTATCATACAAAACGTTTTTAAATGTTTAAAATGTTTTTCAATACTTTGACTAAAAATTAACACATTATCGATATAAACAATACAAATTTTGAATAAGGATTAAAAATATCATTCATTATTCTCTGAAATTCTGAATGTGCATTTTTTAAGCCAAAAGGCATTACATTCCACTCATAATGTCCAAATGGAATTGTGAATGCCGTTTTATATCTATCTTTAGGGTGAATTTGAATCTGCCAATATCCTGACTTCATATCAAATTTACTGAAGATATTCGCATTATATAACCTATTTAAAAGGTCTTTTTTATTAGGAATAGGGTACCTAATCTACTTTAATGCTATGTTTAATGGTTTATAATTTATGACTAATCTTGGGGTACCTCTTTCTATTTCTGCACTTTTATTAACATAAAAAGCTGCACATGACAAAGGGCTTCTTGATTTACTAATTAATTTTTTATCTTCTAATTCTTTAATCTCTTTTTTACAGTGCTCTAATAATTCTGGTGCCATTTGGATTGGTCTGGCTTTGGTTGAGATTGTTTTTTCATCAAATCCTTCTTCATATGGCAGGTCTACTATATGTTGTTTTCTGTCCCAAAAAGCATTAGGATGATCTGCACATAATTCCTTTTCCATACCGTTTCTTAGATTTTCTATTTTATTTTTTATAATTTCATTTTTCAAATGGTTTTTAATCCTATTTAAATGTACATTATTTTTTAAATCTTTTATATCCTCTTTTTTAGATTTTATTATTGAATTTATTTCCATTGTCCTAATGGAATGTGCTCTTATTAGATTTAAGTTTTTTGTTTTAGCATTTTCTGTAAAGTCTAACTTAATCTTTTTATTTTAATTTCTATACAATTTTCTCTTACTGTGTAAGGTGTTATTAAGTTTATAAATGGAATTCCTAATATTATCATATGACTTATTTGCTGTGATAATAGAGATACAGTCTTCACTTCTAAATCCTGATTTATTATTAGTGCCTCTATTTTTTCTAGAATATTTAAACTAGTTTTATTTGCTGTTTTTAATTTCTCTTTAGTCTCTTGCCAAAATCTCCTAGGTACTAAACTTGATTTTATATAATTTAACTCTGCTCCTGTATCAAGTAATGCTATAGTATCTACTTTAAAATTTTGTGATAGTTTGATCGTTAATTTTACTAAATATTTTCTGGAAGTTATTTCTTGTAATAATAATATAAAATTATTATCTATTTCTTCATCTTTTAATTGGTTTATTTTACTAGGCTCTTCTTCTTCTTCTGATTCTTCAGATGATGATTCTGAAACTAATTGGTTCTCTAATATTTTTATTCTTCTTGAATCTTCTTGAATTTGCTGCTTTAATTCTTTTACCTCAATTTTTATTATCTTGATTTCCCTTTGCAGTTCTCCTATAGTTACATTTTCTTTAGGTTTTTTATTTTTACTTAATATCTTAGTTAAGTCATAAGTTTGTTTTTCTATTTTAGAAATGTTATTTTTTACTTCTTCTGTTTCATCAAAACTCTTAATTAATTTTTTAAGAATTCTTTCTTTAGTACTATTGTCTTCTATGTTGTTTATTAATTCTAATAATGAGTCTTGTTCTCTAGTTAAGACATTTATTGACTGCTCTGATGAGCTAGTTCTTAGTTCATCTATTTGATCTTCACTTTCAGTTATATCTGATTCTGAATTTTCTGAACTTATGTATAATTCCTGAATTTTATTTATTATTTTTTCATCTAATTTTAATTCATTTAATTTCTTATTAAGTTTGCAAAATTTAGATGTATGACCTTTTTATCCACAATTATAACATGTTAAATCTTTAAATGATTTTTTATTTTGGTTTCTATTTTCTAGAGTTTTCTTTCTATATTTTTTATAAGGTTTCTTTTTATAATACTCCTCCTTACTGGGTTTTGCTATATGTCTCTTTTTATAATACCTATCTTTTTTATAATATTTTCGTGGTTTAGTTTTAGAACACTGTCCATTACAATTTTTATCTTGTGCTATTCCATAGTCAAACTATTTACAAAAAGATCCTAATTCTTGCTTAGTTCTATGCATTTCATATTTTAAAGTTCCTTACAACTTTAGGTCCTGGCATATTTATAATCCTTATTTCTGAATTATACTTACCAGTTGACCATATGTCAATTTTTTATACGGTATTGGATTACCAAATTGTTGTTTTATATTATTCCTGACCTTTTCTCCTAGGAAATAAGGGAGTCCTGCTAAGAATTTTTCTTTCCAAAAATCTTGGTTTGAATCTTCCCTTAACATTAACCTAGTTAAAAACGTAGTTTTATAAAACTAAAAATCACTTAATTTTTTATATTTTTAGGTTACTTAATAGTTATGCATTTTTATCTTTTAAGAGAGAAGGGTCTCCTATAAAATGTAATGAAATTGTTAAAATTAAGGTTGATACTGCATCTTGGATAGTTTCTCCTAATTCATTATATATGGGTTCTCCATCACTATCTACTTGAACTGAGTTTAATATCTCTAATTGTTGTATATCTGTCAGATGGTAATCCCACCATCCTTTTAATTGTCCTGTAAATCCTGCTATAATTATTTCAGCAATTGCTCTGTCTGAAGCAAAAGACTGGGTTTTATATGCATTAGCCGCCATGGTCATTTGTTGTAATAAACTTAAAATATTATACTCAGACAATCCATCTATATTCCATTCATAGACTGTCGAAGCATTATACTTAAACTGAGAAGTAGTATTTGGTTTCTCTATTAATCTTAGATCTGGTGCCCTATACTATTTCTCTATGTGATATAGGGTTTATTTCAAATTGCTTTATATCTTCTAAATCTGGCTGACTTTGCTCAGTTTCGGATTCTGACTCTTCATCTAATACATTTATATTCCTAGATTGAGGAGTTTCTGGAATTATATTTTTACTAGATTCTGAAGCTTCTATTTTACTTAACTGGTCTTTTAGACTTTGTAAAAATTCATTTTTATTAGTTTTTAATTCCTTTTGACTTGAACTAGATATCTGATATGGTTTAAAAATATATGGTTTTATTTATTTTTTCTCTTCTATCTCCACATCTTTTTCCTTCAAAATTTTTTATATCTTTTTTAACTGGGTACCTATACATATTAGGCTTGCATTACTAAAATTATTCTGTTCTATGATCTTTTTATCTGAATCATTTTCTTTAGCTATCTTGTATGGTGCACAAATTATTTCATTCTCTCCATGCATTATTTTACTAATTGTTTTAGGTGAAAAATCACTCTGTATTACTTTATCATTTACTATCCATTCTAGTCTTTTATCTCTTATAGTTATCGAATTTATGCTTTTTATTTTTCTTAATTCAAACCACTCAAAAAATTTTATTTTTTCTATTTTACTAACATATTCAAGGTATTCCTCTTTTAGTTTTTCAAAATTATTTTCTTTAACAATTTTATTTAATTTTCTTAAATTCTTTGTCTTAGTTATTTCTTTTAGAAATTTTTTCTCAATTTTTTCTTTACTAAGAACATTTAATTCTCTATTTATATTGTTTAGATTTTCTGTTATGGCAAATGCTGATGGTGACTCCGGTGATGAATGTGCTATTTCAACTTGTTGATTTAAATAGTTTTCTACGGGATTATATACTGCTTGGAGAACTGAATAACTGTAATCTACTTCTTTCATTTTAAGGTTCCTATCTGGAATATCAGATGTAGAAAATCTAGGTTTTATTATAGTTTGAATTATAGGTTTAGGTTCGTCTTCTTTATATGTAGCATATATTACTGAAGGTATATTTGACACTCTTCCTATGTCTTCTGTTATTACAGAGGATGATGATCCTGTATACCTACTACTTACGCTTCTATTAAATTTTAATGAAACTTTACCATCTTCAAACTGTTCTATCTTACTTAAACTTATATTTAGCTTTATTTTTTCTTGTTCTGGAGGGGGTACTATTCCTTCTAATACCCATTCATCTGGTAAGGTTATATCATTCCATTGAATTGTTTTAGGAATTACTGTATTTGTTTTAGTTAAATCTGTTTGTAAAAACCTTATTTCCCCTCTCTTTGGTTGTAATTTATATTTGGTTCCGAAAGCTGAATTCATAGCTTTATAATGGATTTTATGTATTAATACTATTGGAATAGATCCCTGTTTCATTTTATAGTTATGGGTTTTAACTTCTAAAACTATACTATCTAAAATATTTAGATCATTCAATGATATTGTCATATCTGGATATACTTCAAAAGATATTGATCTTTTACTTAAACTAGTTTCTATGGATCCTAGTAAGGAATCTTGGAAATTTAAAAATCTTGCATATACTAGTATTTAATCCTTGCCTAGTTAGAGGTTTTATTCCTACTTGTATCAATCCTATATGAATATACTTATACTTCTTACTTCTATGATGATTTAATGTTTTTGGTGATAATAGAGTTATTTTTTCAAAGGGTTTACTTAACTGAAAATATCTTTTCTCTGTTTTTATAACATAATCTGTTTTAAAAATATTTAACTTTGGAATTTTATAAATCTGTTCCTTATCTACTTTAGGGATTTCCCATTCATCTATTGCTCTAACAAAATCTTCTAATATTAATTCATTTTTATTTATTACTTTTTTAATTTCTGAGGACTCTAATATTAATTCATCTGATTTAACTGTGCTTGCTGATTTACATAGAAAAGGTTCATTTTCAAAGATATTGAATTATGTTGCAGTCACTGCCTATTATACCCTATGATACCTAAAACCTTGGCTAAAACGGGTTCAGTCGGTATAGAATGAAAGTAGCGCCACTAACCGTTTAAATTTTTAGTAGAATGGTATGCGCCCTTATGGTATCAGAGCTAGATCACGGGTTCGAGTCTTGGAGAGAGGAGAGATTTATAATATACTTTCAAAAAGTGTCAAATGTGCCGCCTCAAAGTGGGCATCCAACGTGGAAACTGGACTATATAGGATTAAAATAGCGTCTCTACTAACGTTTAAACTTTTAATAGAATGGTATGCGCACTTTTTCTAATTTGCAAAAAATTTGATCGGTGAATATTTCTATTATCCTATTGAGTTATGTTTTTTATTGGTATCGGTTGATACTCTCATCACTTAATATTTGTGGTCAGTCTTCTTGTTGATCATCATCTCTTAAAGGTATTCACTTTTTCAATCACCAACCAATCGTTTAATTCAAAATTAATGATGGTACTTTAGTCAATACTTTAATTAATATAAATAAAATTTTAAGACGATAGTTTTTAACTTTTAATTTTTTATTTTAATTCAGTCTAATTATATTTTAATTCAGTCTAATTATATTTTAATTCAGTCTAATTATTCACGATATGTGGAGTGCTTCTAATTCTTTATATGATATCTTGTATTCTTTCATATTTTTCTCATAAGTTTGGCGTTTTTGGTGGCATGCTGATTATAAATTAGGTTTAACCTAATTTATTAAATTTTTCTTCAATTTTGATAAAATTATTTTAATTTCAAAAAATGACATATCATGAAAAAATTAAAAGGAAAAATATGTTTTTAGTAATAAAAAAAAAGAAATTTTAATTTTATAAAATGATCACAATACTATTATTTTACTCTTTTTATTTTCTTTTACTTAGCAGGTGAAAATTTTGAAATAAAATTTTTTTAATTTTGTGTCGCTGGAAGGAAGGGGTTGGCTGTCAGTCGGCAACTCTTACAAGTATCTTAATGAACTTTTCTCTCTTTCTTTTCTTTTTTTTTTTTAAATAATAAATGAAAGTCAACTATGTACTGAAAACATGAACCTGGTTTCCGGAAAATAAAGTAAAAATAAAAATAAAAGGCCAACCTGGAAGTTCGGGCTGCATTTTATGTATAGAGAGAGACGCGTAATGCTTATAATTATTTTTATGTATATATCCTCTATTTTATAATTTTTACATTTTATTTTTTTTATAGAAATATAATTTTTTATTATATATTTTTTAAATATATTAAATTTTATTAAAATTAGATTGCATTTCTTAAAATTAGGTATGATTAAATATTGTAATTATTAGAAAAAAAGGTATTATATTACTGGATATTATGAATATAATATTAATAATTTTTAAATTAATAAGTAGTAATTAAAAGAAATTCAAAAAGTGCAAATTATTTATTAGAAAAAACGTAAGCATAATTCTTAAATAGATGGGGGAAGTATCGCATAAAGGCAATTAATTATCGGTTGGAAGACCTAACAATAAAGGCTAAATGGGCAAAGGTGAGGGATTTGATTCTCTCCACCGCCACACTATTGATGGTCATACGTAACTTCATTTATGAATTGTAGCTTTCAAGTCTATTATATTTATTTATTTTTAAAATATATTTTTACTCTACTGTCTTTTTACAACTATTTATAAAATAATATGTATTATATAAATTTCAAATTGAAAATTTTCTCAAAATCCATCAAGAGTTACAAGTGTCAATTTCATATTCTATTTTCCATGCACATGCTAATCGACTTTTATAAATCTCACAAAAATATTATTTTTAAAAATTTTCATAAGCATTAAATCTAAAATGTGTTGTCTTGTCAGCTCATAAATTCAAAATAACGTCGTGCACGAAAACTTTCCATGCATTTAAAAAAGTTGATTAATGCAAAACGACGTCGTGTAAATTATACATTCTTTATAGGAAAATTTCAAACTCCTGACATCTCAAATCAATTACCCCCAATTTCTAATCATATTAATTTAATTATACATATTGTTTTAATTTTACATGTAGATTCAATCTTAATTCATAATTACTATATATACTAGATATATAATTATTTAATATTAATTCATATTATTTGATAACAGTTAGAATTTATTACTATCTTTTTTATTGAGTTAGAGCCCACCAGTCTTAAAGTTTAAAATGTTTATAAGTAGACCTGCTCGATAATTCAAACTCAGATTTAGGAGTGCATGGCAGGTCAGACTGCACGTGAGTCTAAAACTGAAAAGAAGAAAACCAGTCCAATGACGGGATATGATGAGAAACAGACTGACCCATTTCTTTCACAACCCTTTTCGTATGTACACTGAAGAAAATTAAATGGCCGACTGACGTAACTGAAAAGACTTACACTTCTATACATACGGATCTATCTTATATGGAAATGTCACTGTAGCAAAAGGGTCGTGAGACGTCACTAACAAGCAAAGAGAAGAAAATAAAAAGAAGAAAAAAATCTTTTCTATGAGTAAATTTTTTCTGTAAATTCTATTTTCTCTAAATCTCATAACATTATTATTTATATAAAATAAATATAAAATTATTTTAATTTTAATTAAATTTAATTATTAAAAAAGTTAATAATATTAAAATAATTAATATTGAGCGGAAAAATAAAATCAAACAAACTTTAGATCCGACTCAAAACTGTGGCCGGTTAGTTCAAACGACAGCGACAAATGTGTAATTTTGACAAAATTCCATATTTTTTTTTCAAAAAAATTAAAAATTTGTATAATTTTGAGAAAAACAAAGACTTCCCATAAAAGAACAACTTGGAAAAAAAAAGTAGCGGTGGAAATATTTTCAATCACAATAATATATTTTTTTAAAAATTCCTAAATCAATGCAAGTAAAACATTTAGAATGGAAGCTTTCTTCTAAAATGGAAGCTTTCAACCTCATCAAGGTTTTCTTATGGGAAAACAATTATATATTCTAATTAAATTAAATTAAAATTATAATTAAATTTAAATTAAATATGAGCTTTTACCCTTTAAATTATATATATAAAGCTAAAATATTAAATTTATTCTTGAAATATACAATAGAGTAAAAATATTAAATTTTATTTTTAATTTAAATAAAAATATAATAACATGTTTTTAAATATATAATCGGTAAATTTGGATCAGATTTAATTAAGGTCTATAGCACTTATCTCTTTTTCATGATCGATGTGGTAAATATATTATGCACCATTAAATTTTTGAATGTGAGAAAGTATATTGAATTTCACCTCGATTATGAAAAGGGGCAATGTGCACTTTATATAGGTTACAAACACAAACACTTTTCCCTTTTGAATTAATTTTTAAATTGAGTTAAATTTTATGTAAATTTAATGACATAAATATAAATAAACACTTAAATTTAAGATATTATTATTACAACTATCCTTCTGTTTTTAAAAATGATATTAAATTAAAAATAAAATTAATTATTTTTATTTAATAATAAATATTTTTAAAAAAATTATTTTCTAATAGCATATAAAATAATTAAAAAGAAAACATTTTGAACCCTATAATTCAATGTTCAAACTTCAATTTTTGTCCTAAAAGACTATACTTTGGTTTAACACTATTCTTCAAGTATTCCCATAATGGAAATGTTAGAAATTTAGCCCTCACCACTGTTTTCCTTTAGAAATTTCGAGTTTATTAAATAAGTTTCCAAGCATTTCCGTTGGCTATTAATGGATATGGAAGCCAAAAGATCAAACGATGGTATAAGCACTTAGCTAAGCATTGTCATGACATCGTCGTCAATCAAGCGCATGAGAGGGGAGACGAGAGGATCAGCTTAGACATGGAATGGACAAATTCAACTCATATGGTTGCTTCTTCATCAAGGATTCAAGATGCCATTAATTAAAATTTTCAAATAATGAAAATTTCAAGTATTTTGCATTAATTTATATTTATATTTAAAATTTAAAATTGTAATGATTACAGCCAAAATAAAATTTTAAAAATTCACTGTAAATTATAAAATAATCTCTAAAATTTTATTTGACTAATAAAATATTCTTTAAAATATATTTTTTCATTTTGTCAATATTCTTCTTTTATGTTAATCTTAATATTTTTATCTCTCATTTCTATTTTTACATACATATCATATATCAGTGGAAATTTAAAACATAAAAAAATTAATACGAAGTAAAGTAAACTTTTTCATGTATAAAAAAATTGCACATAATTTCTAATATTAAATATAAATATTTTAATACATAATATTTATGTGTTATATTTTATATAATAGGAATTCATTTATAGTAAATATTTATTATTATATATGATAATATAAAATATTTACTTTTAATATAAAATTTAAGTTGAGGAACTATACATTTTTTTTATATTAAACTTTAAAGATTACATCAACTTTTTCAATTTGTGACAAATTGAAAAATTATGATTTTATTATTTAAAATTTAAAGTATAAATGTAAATTAATAAAAACATTTAAATTTTATTGTCCAATAAATCTTCTAATTAAATTGCCACTCTGAAGAATTGTAGAGGCATTTTCACTTCATAAGATAGATAAAGATGACGTAATCTTATAAATTTCTCATATGAATAATTCAATGAATGTAGTACACTAAAAAGTTGTGCAGTTGTTTTATAGTCTTGAATTACATCCATGAACCTTGAACAATTGCAAGAGATACCTATCATATTTTGAACACTGCTGCACTGAATCCTTTCAAAGAGGTAAGAAACTAATAATATCGACAGTCATGGCCCAAGTCAAGTTATTCTTTTGACTTTATCTAAAAAAGATAAATAAATAAAAAATGCAAGTGGGTGAGCAGACGTTGAAAAGAGTTGGAAAGATTTGTATTGATGTAGAGGTAAGATATTGAAATTTAGGGATACCCAAGGTGTCACATCGTCACACACATATTTCTGAGATAAATGGAGAAGTATCAATCAAGCCCATAGTAGGCAGAGTCATAACAAGCCATTTTGTAATGGATAGTAACAAGAAGAGGGTTAAAGAAACCCTTCATTTACATGCAGACAAGTGTTTAGCAACTCCAGTGTCATGAATAACTGCCATTGTAGAGAGAGAATTTCATACTGCAATTTAAACTCTTTGATAGACTTAGACATGGCTTGTGTTCCCCACAGTTTATTTTCATGTTAAAATCACATCTGGTAATGAAGCAAACAAAATCCTTCCCTACGAATTCTACTAAGATACCATGATACAACACTGCTTTTCAGCTCATGTTTTGCAAAGGATTCAAGATATAAATGCAAAATTGGAGCACTTGTAACGTAATGAACCACTGTAAGAATTAATTGTTGTAGTTAGCGGAGAACTTTGATAACAGTGATAATGACCAAAATAACAATAGCAAATATAATGAACTCGCAATTATTTCACATGCAACAACTTTACATATGAACATATTAGACATCATAAATCTTTGATCAGCTTTGCTGCTTTAGGATGGGTCTGTGAAATGAAACTTTTTGTTAGTGCATACAAATAACAAGATATGTGTCAAAGAAACAACCTTGACACCCACATCATGGATACGGAGGAGGGAGTTGCAACAGATTCAGATTGCTACTGGGAAATGTAGCTGAGTTCATTGAAAGGACACTCG
Organism: Manihot esculenta; assembly: GCF_001659605.2. Lineage (NCBI taxonomy): Eukaryota > Viridiplantae > Streptophyta > Magnoliopsida > Malpighiales > Euphorbiaceae > Manihot > Manihot esculenta. The sequence continues at coordinate 5,799,584 of NC_035171.2, forward strand.
GTCATTGCACATACACAGTCCACTTAGTCCATAACCACAACAATAGTTAGTAATCATCTCAATACAGAGCAGCTTGTTCAACCAAATCCTTGTATTCATCAGAGACGAAAGATTTCACCTTCATGGTGGTTTTTCCATTATCTTTTTGGGGAGACTCGTATTTTATCCCTATTATAGTTGCCAAACCTGTGCAACAAGATACAATACAATTAAACTTGCAAATGTTTGAGAAAATCACAGAACAACACCCGTAGTAGTTCTTTACAAAAGCATTTACAAATGAAACATTGAAATCCATAAAAAAATTGCGGCACAACCACACATAATCAAAGTGTCTCAAAAGATGACCACAAAATTTATTTTAAGCAACTCCACTTATAATCCTTATTTTTTGAATAATTCAAGCTTTTTCACAAAAAAAATTTTGTGAGAAATGTTTTACAACAATTTGTTAAAGTATTTTATCATATTACTGGTTTCTATAAAAGCTGCCATCAGTTACATTTGTAGTTTTATGAGAAATATAAACAAAAGTTCCATTCCACAATTGATTCATTTCCAACACCAAAGAAAATTAATTTTTTTATCGACTGGTGTAGAAAGATTTCAAAGCAGTCCAACTAAATATCACACATAATCATAAACAATAAAATTAAGTCTCAATAAATCCACAGAAGAAAGTACTTACTGGTATGAATGCGCCCATATAAAAATCTTTCCCCTTTCCAATACTCCAAGGGTCTTGACCTGATCCTGGTGCTTCTCCTTACTCCAGTTTCCCATGACATCCCACAACCTACAAAAGCATGGATAAAGCCTTCCAACTCAATAGCTTTTAAACACAAACACACAGAGTTGCACGCAGCATTGAAGTCAGCAACACTGTAAATATTTTATTGTTAAAGTAATAGTAAGAACCTGCAAGGCTTTGCCTCTTAGAGATAATTTTACTCTTATGTTTTTTGCTTGTATGCGGCTTTGATTTGATTTCCTTCTGCTGCACAAAAGACAATAGCCACAAATTTCATATGAAAGTGAAGCTTACGGTAACACTTCTAATTCATAAACCAAAATTTCTTGCACTAATCATTATTTCTTTTGTTTACATGCTTTAGATTTACTTGCACAAAAAGGAAACCATCTCAAATTCTCAATCAGATAACATATTTTCTACATCTATTTTAGTCAAAGTGAGATTTCACAAGCTCTTGAATGCTTTCATTCCAGTCCTATGGAAAGCCAAACAGAATTAAGATTGATCAAGACTTAAAATTTATCCAAACATTACGGTGCACTCAGTTAAGATCATGTCTTCTGCTAGTGGATCATATGGTAAAGACTTCAACAATTTATCATTCGTACATGCCAATCAACATCCACACAAGTTAATGACAGTCAGAAAACAGGTTACACAGAGAAAAGCTACTTGATATGAAACCCCCTTTTTTAGCAGTTAGTTACCTAGAAATACAATCAGAATCAATTTGTTGGACAGTATAGAGAAGTTCAACCTAGAAAGCAAAAGATTACTATTTCTAGTTACCTTACTGTGCTGTTCTGGAGAAGCTTGGGTTTGTTCTTGAGCAGAATCTTGGATTTGATCAGCAGTTATGCCCTGGCATTCAGTGCTCCCATCCATTGCATGTTCTTCAACCATTGCAGAAGAAGAAATGAAAATTGCAGAAAATCACATCAATGACAAATTGATAACAATCAGATTCATAGTGCAGAAGATATTCTGCTGCAACACATGACAAAGTACTGTTAACTGAGCATATTAGAAACTTATGGTTGACAAATCTTAAAATGCGTGATATTTCAGATTTTGCAGTATTTTACAGATTATTGTACATGATCTATTCATAACTGTAAAGCAGGTCAGTATGGTGAGTTTATTGAACCTATGATTATCTAAAAAGTTATTTTTTAAAAAAAAAAAAAAATTGTTATAAGCTTTCAATTGCAAGGCAACACATGAAAACAGCACATCAAAATATTCCAGTTACAACAAGGAAAAAAACAGAGAAATATAGCACTATAGGGGAAGACTTGATGCAACAATAGGCACCTGCAAGATCTTGCCTTCTGGAGTGGGCCTTATTATGTTTTCCTTTGTGCGGATGTAATTTTGCTGTGCTTTGCTTCTGCAATAGTACCACAACAGATTTTTGAATTCTCTTGATATAAACAGAACAATATGGTGTTAGAGGAGAAGGCAGGGATTGGAACTTGGTAATTGGGAAAGAGATTAAGAGAGCAAGCATCAAGAGGGAATTTGTTGATAAGGTGTGCATATAGTTAATAAATAATATCATATCTGTACATTCGGAAGTAAACTAACAGCAGTGTGACAGTAAACAACCAAACAATTTACTCTACAATAGATTATTTCAATTGTTCTCATGCTTCAGGAGTTGCTAGACCATAAATGAAAGTCTTGAAGTTGATTATTTCAGGTAATAATTGATGCTATATTTATACATATTACACTCAAACTGGCAGAAATGTTTAAAGCCATTAAAGGAAATTATGATGAGACCTCCTAAAGTTTGCAATACCATTCAATGAGAACTGGAAAAAACACCGCATTTTAGTCACATGCAGCTAAAGATCAAATTTCCTCATAGAGATTACATAAGAGCGGGATCGCTTTAGTTCCACTTTTTAGAAAGCAAAACAAGATTAGAACCATAACTATAAGAATTAAATCATTGAATCTCAAAATTTCCATCAGTTCAAACAATGCCTATAGCTAATAGAGGAAATAGAGAGAACTTCTTTTGTCAACAATCTGTATCAGGTATCAAAATAAAGCATGTTTTAAGTAAGTGCTACTACAGACTAGATGCAACATCATGTACAAAATGGGCCTGCCTTCATTCAGTGTGGAATTTCTCATTTACCTCAGCTGTTTTAATCTTGCAGTAAAAAGTTGGCTAACAGATGTTGTTATACACTTCTAAAACGGAGGAACTAAAGTGGGAAAGCTTCGCATTAGTTAGATTTATTTGATATTTCAAATTTCTTTGCAGACCCTTTTAACTTGAATGAGGTGTGATTGAAGTTACTCTACACAAAGTAGAAAGTAAAGATGTAAAGAGACTGAAGGACATAAAAATGCTTGACAATGACAGAGCCAAAAATGGTAAAATAGCAACAATAATTAGTCAATTAAAGACCTCATCATGCTTAAAGAACATGATTCAAACTTTGATGAATGCCACCAACAAACATGATGCTACAGATGTCTAAGAAGCAGATTAAAGGACATCAAATACAGAGCAAAAAACATTAAATGAGTAACAGTAACAATAGTCATTAATTAAAACAAGACCTCATCCTGATCATTGTAATGCAATGTTCCTCACTTTGATGATCACCAACAAATGTACAACCAAAATTTTTAGCATGTAGACACCTAATGTCAAATCTAATGAGAGAATGAATAAGAAGAAATATATACCTCATTCTGCTGTTCTTGAATAGACTCTTGGATTTGCTCTAGAGCATCATCTTGAATGTCAGTACATTCATCCGCTACATGTTTGTTGTCCATTGCAAGGTTTGATTGACATACCAGAAAATAAAACACAAGCATAAGTCAATATCACAAATATCATGTTATGGAAAAAAGTTGAGAATCATCAAAGTCCAAGTGCAGAAGCAACATATCCAGTGCACACACACCTTAGTCTTAATCCGGTACAAACTCACAAAATTGTGATGGAAGCTTGTTAACTAATCACTAAAAACATAAAGCTTTAACTACCAAAAAATGTCATTTTACAGAAATAGTTCAATATCAGTGAGAAGTAAAGCAGGCCACATGGTTCACTCAGCAAACATCAATTTCTTGTCTCTGTAAAAATGGTTTAGCTACACCTTCCATGTAATGAACCAATTACTACACCCTTATCTAGTTCTTTATGACCATGAGAGAGCAACCCATTCAAAGGTTTATTATCCTATCATAGCCTGGACTATGAACAATCCTGAAAAGTAATGCAACCTTTATCAGGTATTATCAAGTGAAAGGAATGTAAAACTTTATGTAGTATGCTAGGAAAAGGGAAGATAGAACATCAATTCAGGGTTGAGGAACCGCGGTACTGAAAAAAGATCCACTCACCAGACAGTTCAATTTCTTCACAAGCATTTAGTATAACAAGACCACTGAGGAATGTAGATTTGAGAAACTCTCGAAATAGTTCACCTCCTCATAGTGCCTGTTGTTACAGCTTAACATGCAAAGGACTAGTAAATTTTTATTTTTGGGAGGGGGGGGGGGAGAGCAACTAATTGATGGCCTCATTATGTCTGTAGCTTCTTTTAGAAAATATTCAAACAGGAATAACCACCATTTCCAGATCTCTTCTTTCATACTTATTGTCATTTGCTTACACTTTTAGTGTCACATGTTCGTTCCTATAAACTATAGCTCCCCCTTCCTTGCGTATTTTTGTGTCAGTTTAAATATATATCTGTATGCATATATGTATATACATATTTATGTATGTAAAATTGCCATTCCGCCCCCTTGAAAGGTCATGATTGGTTTATATTTGTCATTTATTCACTATTGTGGACCTGTGGTTAACACAAGGAACATTCTTGCATTATGGCAGGTCATTTTCAGGAATTTCCCAACTCTAGATTAAGTGTCAGACCTAAATGTTATAGAAGAGGCAACATAATAATTTATGGAAATGCAAAGAAGCAGATAATGGCAACTCTCCAAATAATACATCTAGATATTTCATGCAGCCATGACAAATCACTTGGGTCAAAAACTTTTTGTAAATTGCATCAAAGCAATACACTTCATCTTGCAAGCACAGATAAATTACTATACCAAACTTATTGTGAATGCTGTTTGATGTTTCCACAGGAAAGTCATCTGTTTTTTTATCAAGCTGTCCAGAAGTCACTGATTCCTTCATCACATCTTCCACCTATATTGTTGCAGAATACCACAGCATAATATTCCAGATGAAGACTTCCAAAATGATGCAAAATAATTTATTCAGCCAAAGATAGAAAAACTCACCACATCCTCCAGTTCATTGGGTCTACATGCCTGAAGATCTAAAGCAGCATCAGCCTGACTTAAGCTCTCATTTATGACTTCATTATCCATACCAACATTATTATTCTCCAACTCAAAGCTGGATTCTGTAGGGCCCATCTCACTGCCAGGGGCAACTGTAGGAGAATTTTCATTCAAATGTTTCTCAAATAAACTGGTAAAATCTCCAGTTTCCACAGTTGAACTCCTATCAACAATTGGACCATCATCTTTCTCATTTGTTAGAGAGTTCAATTCACCAGAAATGTGCAAAGTCTTCTCCGCATCAACTGGATCAGAATGTTTATCAATGTTTTCAGCAGGAGAAGCATTTCTTTCTGATGGGTGATCAATATGAACTGTTGAAAATGGATCATTTGATAGATTTGACTGAAATATACGTCTATTCAATAATGACAAGAAAGCCAGTGGACTTCTTGGTGGAGTGGGTGACCCAAAACTAGGAAAAGAACTTTCTATAGTCTGTGGCTTCATTGGAGTAATATCTCTTGTTCCTTTCAACAAGTTGTGTATGTCTGATAATACATTCCTATGCTTTGACCGGCTTACTCCAGATGCCTTAAAATTGATCCTTTGAATATCCTGCATCTCAGGAAGGTTTAATTTCTCTATGTGAAGAGGTTTTATCTGCAAGCGGTCCTGCAATATATTCATTGCCCCATCCCCTTCTAGATCTTCATAATCATGAGCAAGCAATTCATCCAGAAGTTTATTTTTCGTGTTCTCAGCCTTATCTACAGAACATGCAAGAAAATAATTATTTTTGCTATCAGGCACTTTTGAGGGTAAAGGAATCAAGCTTTTATTACTAGTAGGCAAGGGGAGAGAGAGAACTAGTCTATAACAATGCTCCTGAATCAGCATTCACTCACCAACTAGTTCCATTTCTTCCAATGCAACACTTGCAGATTCTGTTTGTTGTGATGCATCATTTGTTGGTTCCAATTGTTGTGATGCTGCATTTGCAAGTTCTCTTTGATAATATGCAATATTTGGATGTGCATTTTCTTGTTGTGGACCACAATTAGAGAAAATTTCTGCTTCAAAGGTTTCTTGGGAGGGCATGGTTGGATAGAGATGTTTGTATTTTGCCGTCTTAGATCTCCTAGGATGTGGACAGATATTGTGTTAAAGAAGATAAAAAAGGGAAAAACCCATATTCAGACTCTTGAGCTTTTCTTTCTGTTGGGTTCCTAATTTTCAATTGTGCTATTGAGCCCACAACTTCCCAATTTAAGAAAAATGAGGACTTAACTAACACAGTTTTTCATTGAAAAAAAGAAGAATTTGTTAATAATACTTTAATTTTATTTTTTTTTAAAAAAAGGTTACACTGCTCAATAAGAGTATCCTACAATCAGAAAGTTCATAAGCCTAACAGCACGCAATTGAAAAACAGAGTATCAATAGGCAAAACTTAAAAAGTACAAGTCCTTTACCAAACCAAAAATCAATATACACACACTATCAAAAAATAAAAAAGGAAAATCCAAAAATATACAATGAGAAAACAATGATCATACCCTGGAATTCCAGGTCGTTGAGATCGTGGGACCATGAATACATTATACTGATCAGAATCTCTAAAAGCTTGGCCTGTCTGTTTGGCTATTTCTTTTTTAGCATCTAAAAAACAACCGCAACACAGTGTAAGCTAGCATTATGATACAAACAACTGTTGCCACATGGATTTTTGCAGATAACAATAAATGCAACTCACTTTCAAGCCTTTCATAGGCCAAGAAAAATTCCTCCGGGTCTTTCAATTTATCAAAGTCCAAAGTTGGCTCCAAATTCACTGTAGGTTGACTGTCAAATGAAGAACAGCATAATTCAGTTGTATTCAGCACTTTCATTAACTTTACTTTCTGGTTTAGCTTTTTTCACAAGTTAATAAGCTTCTACCTTATATTAGGAAGCAAAGAAAATCGAGGACGTTTACGACCTAAACCTGGCCTTTGTCCCCTGGGATGTTCAGCAACTACATCATTTTTGTCCTCTAATCCTTCATCACTGGTCATTTTTGCATTTTCAACTTCTCTAGTACTATCTAAAATAGTTTTTGCCTGCTCCATAAGCTTACCAGGATTTTGTACAGGCTGAAAGTTAAACACACATGAAATTAATAACTGCAAAGAAGGGCAAAAATCAATTCATTTAACTTGGTTAAATGGAAAAACTGGTGTTTTCATTTCCTCTCAAATAAGGAACAGGAGCAGCATAATATTCCCCATTCAGCAGCCAAACAAAACCTAAACTATGAGCTTATAAATTAACATCTGAATACGGGGCTTAATCTCTTAGAAACATTAAATTCCATATACCATCCCATGGAACATGGAACAGTACGTTAATTAGAGCTACACATAAACCCCGAAACCAATAAATCCATAATTTCCAAAGTAAATAGAAGTGAAACAGCTTTGACAAAAAGTAGATATCAATAGAACGTCTATAAAAATCCAAGGAAATTCAAGCTAGGGTAACTTGATTAAAATTTTACTCACTTTTCACTTCAACTGAAGGGAAGCACCAATTTCTCAGCACTAAATGAACCCATATGGAAGGGAAAAAAACAAACAGCAAAGAAGTGAAAATCTACAGTACTACGAAATGAACATCTAAAACCCAAAAGTCCACCAAAATTTCGGGGGAAATCTAATGAACCTAAAAATATGGAGCATGGCTTAAAAAAAATCCCAAAAACACTGAAGAGCTAAAGAAAAAGGTGAATAGTTCAGCAGTACATGCAATTTTCGATTGAAATGAGCAATAATCAAAAGTAGGTTACAAGGATAAAAGAAGAAGAGAAAGGGAAGCACCAGGGATTTGAGGAAATTATGGATGGAGTGAGGATCGTCGGGATGGTGGGGCTGAGGAGGATTAGGAAGAGAAGCGAATGTTCGAGAGAAGAGAGACAATCCCCTGTATCCTTCAAGCGGATCCTCCAGATCTGTCATCCTAATTTTTTCTCTTTTCCAGAAACCGTAGAGAGCTTCAGGAGAGACCCAATTCCAAAAGTGAGGAAGCGGGAAGGGCTTGTGTGCGGTGGGTTTTTGAACACACCTCTTTTTTTTTTTTTTAAATGGACTTTTTGAAATTTATTTTTTCTTTGATGCCGGAAACGGGGAGCCACCGGTTGAAATTGAAAAAATTAATTAAATTAAATTAATTTAAAATTTTAATTTAATTTTTTATTTTTTTAAATTTAATTTAATTTAATTTTTAATTTAAAAAATTTAATTATTTTAATTTGATTTAATTTTAATTAAAAAGAATTAAAAAAATCAAATCATATTAATTAATAATATATTATTTTCAATAATATTAAAAAATTAAATTATATTACAATTAAAATATTTTAATTAAATTTTAAAATATTAAAATAAAATATAAAAAATAAATAATTTATTAAAAATTAAAATCAATCCAATCAAATCGAATAAGATCGATTTGATTTAATTTTTAATCAAGATCAATTCGATTTAATTTTTATAAATACTAAAATTTTAATTATCGAATACTCACTCTAATACTTAGTAATATTTCTCGCGAATAAAACTTTTTTTTAAAGAAATTTATAATTTAATCCGTAAAACAATATTATTATCCTTAATAAAATTGATAATTTAGTCTTTTTATTTAAGAAATACTAAATAATTCATTTTGTTTAAATTCTTAACTATTTATTTCTTTTTAACTATATAGATAAATAAAATATTTTTATTTGTATTAATATCTATAATTTTAAAACATAATTATTAAATTTTTATAATTTTAACGCATCAACTATTTATTTCAATAATTAATTGGAGAAACTAAGTATTAATAATATGAAAATATAGAAGCTATTTAATTAATCACATAGTATGTTAAATTTATACGTATCAAGTCGAGAGCGTTTTGTTTACTTCAAGAGTAGTAATGTTTACTTCAGAGTGGTATGCCATTTGTTTTTGAAGCTTCAGATAATGGTGTATTGTTTAGGGTTTTTTTCGGGAGGATTTTTCTCAAACTGGAGGAGCCACAGTAGAGTCTATCAATAGTTTGTCAACCTGCAAGTTCAAGTTACAGAAGAGTGAGAATGTCGATGATAGTGACAACCTGCAAGTTCAAGTTACAGAAGAGTGTGAATGTCGACGATCGTGACAACGCAGGAGGGACTGGTGTAGTCGGAATCTTGGCAGCAGGTACTGAAGAGGAGCGCACAATATTAGGAGATGATGCGGTAAGTTGAATGGCAGGCCTGTGAGAGACCTACCGTAATTGGTCTCTTTATCCTTATGATTAAAAAATAAATTTATTAAAACATTATTATCTTTTCACAAAATTGTGAGCAATAACATCCAAACCGATTATATGGAGAATTTTCGAACCCATTTAGTATTTTAATTTTACTATCCATACCCATTCCAAACACGTTTAACACCACCACAAAACTCAATTTTTTTCCTTCAATTCAACGACAAAAAATTTAAAAATTTAAATATTATAACCCAAATAACAAACCTGAATTAAAAAATTTAAATATACTAAAACAAAATAAATATATTACAAATTCACCACAACACAACCATTAATCAATTATCTATCCAACATAAAATTTTGAACAAACCAAATGTTCCAAAAATTCATTAAACTACATTGATTGAACATAAAATATATTCAATTGGCCATTTCAATCTCCAATATCAAATTATGCTTGAAAATCTTAAAAAAACAAATACAGAAAAATTAGAATATAGTAACTTGTATTAGCAAAGAATACATAACCACAAGAACAAATAACATATAATAACTTAATCAACAAATAAATTTATTTAAGTCAATACATAACCACAAACTAAAATAACTACTTCAACTAGTTAATTCTAAAGATTTGCTCAAAGATACCACCCATACTCATCACATAGAACGATAATATCAATAATTTAACTCACAAATAAACTATCAATTGTAAATCAAATATGAGAACTTGCAATAATTTTCACAAAAACAGGTGGATTACATAGAGGGTACTTAGGATTTATAATCTCTTCACTACATCAAATATCATTCTGGTAAATTAACACATTTTTCTTAAAAGACATGGAACCTGATAGTATTAACATATTTTAACAGCAACTAAAAAAATCTTAATTATCAGATTAAAAGTGACCAAATAGCAAATAATCAGATAATCAAATTAATAGTCCCTAAAGTCTAAAAATCTTTAATAGCAACTTTTAGTCCATAAATCAGATTAAAATAGTCCATAAATTCTAAAAATCAACAGTGTTACAATAAACAAATAGCAAATAATCAGTTTTTTAAACAGTATTCAAATAATCAAATTAATAGTCCATAAATTCTAAAAATCTTTAATGGCAACTAAAAATTCTTCAACAACATCCACATCTTGATTATCAAAAAATTTGATTGCAAACCTGAGGAGAGTTCCAGTCAAAGAAGATGTCGCCGACGCCGATTGGGTAGAGGCAAGGGTTGTCTCCTGCAGTCGTCAGTGAAGTGGTGAAGTGGGGGAGAGAAGAGTAGATGTCACCAACTGGGGAGAGAGGAGATGTCGCCGATGCCGACTGGGGAGAGGGAAGAGTTGTCTCCGACTGGGAAGTGGGAGATGTCGCCACACTGGAGAGAGAAGGAGATATAGCTGACGGGGGAGAGAGAAGATTTATCGTCAACTGGGGAGAGAAAGGAGACGTCGCCGGTGCCGACTGGGTTGCCGGCACTCGTCAGTGAAGTGGGGGGAGAGGTGTTGACTGGGAAGTGGGAGATGTCGCCCACTGGAGAGAGAAGGAGATATCGCTGACCGGGGAGACAGAAGATTTATCGTCGCTGGGGAGAGAAAGGAGACGTCGCCGGTGCCGACTGGGCTGCCGGTAGTCGTCAGTGAAGTGGGGGCTAGAGGCGTCGACTGGGAATTATGGGAAGGGAAGCTGGGGACAGAGGCGCCGACGGAGAGAGGGAAGCAGTGTATTACTCGAGTAAAATGAAAAAAGGAAATTAGGGATTATGGTTAGTTTTGTTAGGCTAAACGGGTTGGAACAACGGATATTCGATCACTTAACCCCGAACCCTATCCCAATCCGAAACAGATAAAATTGTTCAAATCTGAATCCGCGAAATCCGTTTTGTAAAAATTCAAATCGGTTCTAATAAAATTTGAACGGATCGGGCACCGTAAAATTATTCTTGTTTTGAATATTTACAATATAATTTTTGAATATTACCATTATTAATAAATCAATATTTATATTTTTTAAAATTTATTAAAATATTTTTTTTATCAATAAAATAATCTTTTCGTATATTTTTTTTATTAAAAATATATCAAAAGATCAAATTATTCTATTTTTTTTTCCTTTTTTTTTTATTAATTTTTTCTTCTTTTTTTTTTATTTTTTTTCTTTGATTTTTTTTTATTTTACTTTTCATTCTTCTTATTTAAGGAGGAAATTTTTTTTTTCTTCTTCTCCTTAATTATCATCGTCTTCTTTCGCTTCTTTTTTAAGGAGGAGGAGGTCTTCTTCTCCTTCACCGTCGTCATTATCTTTTTTTTTTTTTTTAAGAGATTAAAAAAATAAATTATTTTATTAATAAAAAAAAATAAAAATATTTTAATAAATATGAAAAAGGATAAAAACGTTTTAATAAATTTTTAAAAATATAAAACTGATTTGTTAATAATAAAAATATTCAAAAATTAAATAAATGATTTTATTTAAAAATAAAATTAAAATTTAAAAATTCTCTCATATCTTATCTATTTTTAATGAAAAAAAATAAAAAAATTTTTATTGACGAAAAAAAAATTAAAGATATTTTAATAAATTTTTAAAAATATAAAACCCGACTTATTAATATGATAATATTTAAAGACTAAAATGTAAATCTCACTATCATTAATTCCTTATTTTTAGCAACTGCTCTGCTCTTGATTGAAAAAATAAAGGGAGGAAGGGGGTGAAGCGCATTAACTCAAGATCATCGTGATTATTAAGTTGAAGTTAGATTATCTTCTCATGCTAGCCAAGTATCTCTGAATACAAGGGGCCTGGAACAGAGGTTTGAGGCATGCGTCCTTCTCTGTTTTCAAGGTCAGCAAACCCAGCTTCAAGTTTGGCATATTCACAAGATAACACAGCCAAATTATTCTTACATATCCTAAACAAGCACCAAAAACGAACACAACTATGCTATTGTATGAATCTTGTAGCAAAATTTTTCACAATATGTAGTGTTTATACATGAAATAACAGTTACTAGAATGGGCAAAAGTACAACAAGCTCTTGAGATCAGCTCTACAAGAAATTGTTCTATGCTGACCAGATGTAGGACCAGTGCTCAAAAAAATTTCTGTCGTGCTCCCCCTGACCTAAAAGATAAAATAACCTCAGAAATGTTGGCAAAGACCCAGAGAACCACCCTTGTCTAACATCTCACCTCTGAGTAAACTAAAATAAATTAGAACCCTAAGACACAATGAAGTTACACATATTTGCAAATGAATGCATTTTAAACAATTGGGCTCGGTAGAACTGCTGAAAAATCGAAACCTTGATCTCAAAGCAACAGCAGAGGGGATAGATATCACTTGCACAACCTCAAAATGATTCCTCTGAGGGAGCAGCAAAGAAATGTCCTCTAAATGTACTTTTCTGCTGCTGTTCGGTTATGCCAGTTAACCATTAAATCGTAGTGCAATTCTGCATTAACTGCTGCGTGCATTCAGCATCATATTTAGATGGTGATCTCCTTAAAAGCCTCCTCTAGCTTTCCATTTGATGCAATGGAATCCGCAAGTTTGCCACCTCCAGGAAGGCTTGCACTACCATTCTCGTGGTTCTTGCCTATTTGATTATAGGCCGAGTTTGGCATGGTAGAGCTGCAGTTGCCCTCAAAGTATGTAGAGTATGGGAAGTATTCAGAACAACGCACTTTCCACCCTGGAAAAGATGAAAATTTAATATCTAGAGCCAAAATAAAATCTACCATTTTTTTTATATATGCATTCATGCAAGATGAAGATTGGGAAATCATTTCCGTACCACTTGCCTTAAAGTTTTCAATAATAAGTAACATTTTTAGAATGAACTGGTTTGATCACCAACGAGAGGCACTAAAAATTGAACTTGGCATATACATCACATGTAATTATGGAGGCCTGAACTATGTAGTATGAAGAAAGGCTAATGGTCTTCATATATTCTCAATGCTGCACAATTTTGCAATTGCATTTTATATGTTTAATTTCATCAATTTGATTCATAATAATTTTACTTCAATTGTATACAAAGTGTACAAGGTGCATGGCCATGCCATAGATATTGACATAACTTACTGAACAGGAAAAAGTAGATCCCTCCTAAACCTTTATGATCACTAGATTTTGTTTAAAATAAACTGCTGTTTAGTGGCTCTTAAGGCTCGGAGGCCTCATCATCAGAGTCAAAACTTGTTGTTCATGTCAAAAGTAAACCTCTGCACCCAAGACCAGAGGCACTGGATATTGAAAACAAACCAACTTATAAAACGCCTTCATTAAACTAAAGGAATGGGGTATAATTGCAAAGCACAACTTTCAGGATGAATATGAAGAGTAATGTTCATCTAATACTAATTGATCACTTTTTTTTTTATAAATGTAAGTTTTTCAGGATAACATGTGGCAATGCTTCATCATCTCATGAATTAAGCAGAGTCTTGCCAAAAAGATGAAATCGTGGTTGAGGTGATAGCATAAATTAATAAGAAGTTTTGGCAATGACAAGACTCGTATACTAGAAAATGCAAGCCACCACATAGATGTGGAAGAACACTTTTGTGTGATTTATTCAAATACAAAGCACTTTCTAGCTGCTTCATATCACTATTCCAGGCTTTAGTGCTATTGCTGTCAATATAAATATCCATAAATATACATCCAGGGAAAATTTTTGTTCTTACTTGATGCAGCATCATGGTCAGCGAGAACTGTTTCCAGTAGTTTGTGGACTGCAATGCAGTCTTTGAGTTTCCATCCCTTTACTGGTCCAAGTGCTCCATTTCTGAGAGTGAAATGATGAAAAAAAGATTCAGAATAAATAGAAAGATAAAGATTCAGCTTTTGGTCTCTCATAAAGATACATGACTCAAGGTACCAATGCCAAAATGCAGTAAGACAATTTAGAAAAATAAGAACTCAAATTCTGAAAAGCATTACACTGGCACAAGGTTGTTGGCTGAATCTTCAATTAATTTGATAGCCTCAGATTTCTTGTTTGGTTCAAGAACATGTAGCATCTCTGCAACTGCAGCTCTATGCATCAAAGAATCTGGAAAAAATCAATTAAGTCAAGCATTAATACACTATAGACGATCAACTGGATATATACTTTTGCAAATATGTGGCATGAAGGGGAAGATGACCTTTGTGTTTTTCAAAGAAAAATTTGTTTGCCTCGATCAGAGATTTCTCATGCAATTCACTACAAAACAAACAAAGCACAACCAAGCAACAATCAGCACCACTCGGAAAGAGCAAAAGAATGAACACACACACAAACAAGGAGAAGAAGATAAATTAGATGAATTTTAAAAAAAACCTGATTGATGGTCGTTCTGCTTCTAAGACACACCGAATAAGTTTCTCAGCATCTGTCACAGGAGCAGTCATTGAGCCCACTTTATGAAAGAATCTTATCTGCAGTACACAAGTTTCCAAATCAATACTAGTTAAAAGCCTCTTCTGATTAGCAGCATATCCATCATATGCATAGAATGTATATGCATCTCAACAATTAGCATAGGAATAGGTGCTAAATGACTAATTCTATAATGGATGTATGGATGTTACGCACCAAGCAGCGATGAGAATCAGGATTTTCGGCGTCCAACCTTAGCAATTGCTTCACAGCCTACAAGTAAACAGAACATCACATTTAGCAATGAAGGTATCAAGTAAGTGCATTAAATTCATATTTCAGAACATTAAATTGATACCAAATAGAACCTGTCATCTCAAATGAGGGAAAAGTACCATAGAATAAAGCTCTATTTGCTTAGAATAAAACATTTTTGAGAAAGATGCTTCCAAGGAAATGACTAATTCTGTCATTTGATTGCAATATTTAAGATCATTTGACCATTATTTTTCAGGTATTTGGAGTTCATTGGAAAATATTAATGGTGGGCTGTAGCTGTTGCCAATAACTAACAATGGCCTATCGAGAATGATAATGGGATATTACCATATGAGCATTTGCCTTTAATGTTCACTTAAAAGACTATTCCTTTTTATGATTTTGTAAAACTTATGAAACCGACACTCTTAACAACAGAAAGTCATTTCCTTATGGCTACAATTAATTGATGTAATATGTTTTCCTGAAAACATTTCCTTGTTTTCTAGCAATTGTGTGCCTACTAAAATTAATCAATGAAATTTTTTTTCCTCGGTTGAAGGGAAAATGGAGTTAAAATACATCTCATAAAAGGAAAACAATAACAGCAACAACAACGACTAAACCTTAATCCCAAACTAGTTGTGTTCACCATATGTATCCTTTGTCACCATTCAGCTATGTTAGACAACGAGTCTGCATTAATATTCTCAAAAAGGAAAAGCACTCCCAAATTTTGAAAAAAGTATTAAAAGGGAAGCACAAGCACGCTGTGAAGGAACGACATCAAAATATGCCTAGTAGTTCATCTACTGATCATCACTGGTCAATGGTCATAACTTAAGACTAACCAATCACCAGGCAACAAGCTTAATTTATAAATTTTTTCCACTTTTTTCTCATAGTCAACGATAAAATAGAAAAATATAGATATCTTTATAGTACAGATATCTTAAGTAGATTAAATAAACAAACACATAACTTCTAATATAATCCAAAGCACAGTAATAATTTTAATATGATTTTAATATTGCAGCATTTCTTAAGAAATGTTTTCCTCAAAAAAAAAATCCACAAGTTTTACTGCAAAGATAAACCAGGAAATATTTTCCATTAATCAACTTTCCCATGTGCCTACAATATTTTTTTTCAGGAAAATAGTTTTTTAGGAACAAACAAAGCCTCAGCATCTTAACTTCCTGTTTATTTATCATTTCATAGACTGTCTGCCTTGCACAATTTGGTTTACAGAGATTATGTCTACATTTCAATACAAATGCCAAAGTAAAAACAAGTCAAAGCAGCAAAATGGCATGAGTTATAGATTGTAACTTTGGATTAAAAGGATACAATACCTGTAGAGCAAGCAAAATTTTATGCTTTCTCATGTTTACTTCAAATGAAAGCAAGTGAGTCTCTAAAGAGTCAGGTGAGTTCTTCTGAAGCAGTTTCAAGTACTTGGTAGCTTCCAACAATGGATCTTCAACCTGCGAAATAACACAATTCATCCACATCAGGCAGCACTGCCCATCAGCAATGAAAAAACAAATTGCATCCCTGGTAAGCTTTCAGGGACTCAGGCATGTAAAGCTTGGAAAAAGGAAAGGAGAAGGAACCTGCAATAACTTTTCTCCATTTGGATCTGGATCTACAGGTTTGACATGTCGCTTTCCGGACTTAGAAACACCACTAGAACTTGATTCTTCGTTCCTTACCTCAGCCTCCTGGAAAGAGAAAATATATAATGAAAAATGAAAATCTTCTACCAGCATGATGCACTACAGTCCACAAGCAAATTAACATACTCTCTTAGCTCGAGCTTCTGCCTTTTTCTGCTTTTGTCTCATTTTCTTTTTCTGAGAAGGCAGCAACTTTGACATTTCATCATCTTCTTCACTTGTCAACTTAGCGGGAGAATCATGCAATTTTATGTAACATCTGTACCACAAAATTTGACAAGATAAAAATTAAAAGAAGAAAGAATTTAACCATAATGGAAAGATGATTTGCAAATCAAAATAAAATCAAATGATATGTCAATAAGGCCAAAGAAAACCATGATGCAGTTAATTGATAACCATTATCTACTACAAGAAAACCATGATGGTCAGACTCAGGACAATATGGTTGGTTCAATTCAACTGCAAAACAAAATTTGGCATGGAACTGAGGGTAATCCTCACATCTAAATTCTAATGGCAATGTGTGACATCAACCCATGAGTAAGTTCAAACTGACAATAAATAAAACTTTTTGGAAAACCCCCTATGCATATTTGACACAACAGAACTCCCATCACAGTTCAAATAGGAGCACCATTCCTGAACCAGATTCAGTTGACATCAAATCTACAACCATGATTTCCAGTTTGCAAACATCCCAATCCTCTTAATCCCTATTTTACAGAAGAATTGGTAAAGACACAAGGATCTAATTGAAAGAAGCCAACTGAGACAAGCTGCCCACAGGATATCACAGGAAAAGGCAGCCACTGGCCTAGATGAGGCAAGACCAACCATCCTCCCAACACAGCAATCAAAAAATAATAAGGAAACAAAACCCTCAGATACGGTGGTAACTAGTCACCAGTTCAGACCCAGCAGTACAGGAGTACCAGATAAGTTCTGGCTTAAAGCCAGTTTGATCAAACCC
Source organism: Manihot esculenta (assembly GCF_001659605.2). Taxonomy (NCBI): domain Eukaryota; kingdom Viridiplantae; phylum Streptophyta; class Magnoliopsida; order Malpighiales; family Euphorbiaceae; genus Manihot; species Manihot esculenta. The sequence goes on from NC_035171.2 coordinate 5,817,204, forward strand.
AACAGATGAAATTCTTTCTCAAATAGAAAAAGACTGCTTTTGAACCAAACAGAAGGTTCCAGTCCAGATCGAGGCCAGTTTTAGTTTGTCCAGTTTAAGTTCCAGATTGGATTGGTCCGGTCCCGGTTCCAAAGCAGAACCTGGCCAGGTCTTCCCTCAGGGAAACCAATAAGAACAGCATCAGATGACGAAAGTAACATGTGCACCACATTTACATGGTGAGCCAAGCACCTTTATATCCACATATTGATGGGGAAAGCACAGAATTATAACAGAGATATAAAAGTCTACTTCGTGGTTCTCAAACAAATCTCAACCTGATAGCTCCTGCAGCTGCTTTGTGAAAATATGCATGTGAATGTAACCTATCTTGAAATTTAAGCATTGCCACATAGGCACGTAAAGTCATTTTCCTTAAGCAATAGGAATGGAAGTCAAATTGATCCTCAGTAATATCAGCATAGTGCTTCTCGACAGCTAAAAATTTCTTCAGAGCCCGTCCAAGCTCACCTTGGCGGAAGTAACTCTCACCAGAAGCAAGTTCATACCTTTCACCATAGAATATCATTCAACACTAAGTAGGTAGAACCAAAATAATAACTCTAAAGAAGTCGATTGAGGGTAAACAGGAACACACCACATGCACTGCATGTCATGAAGGTTATTATGCTGATCACCATCTTTAGTAAATAACACAGCAGTTTTTTCTGCCAAAGCCACCTTCAAGAAAAAGTTTCAAGTAAATGACAAAAGAACTGAAAAAAACTCCAAAGGATAAAGTGTCAAAACCAATTATAACATGTGACTTTAACTCCAACAAATATGCAGGGTCAAAACCTGATCAGCTTGCAGCATACGTTTGACACATTCGCTATTTATGTAGCGGTCAGCAAGATCCATGCATCTTGCTTCATCTGCCAATGCTGCAGCAGCTGCCAAATCTCCAGCATGCTTCAAAATCCGGCTCTGTGATCAAACACAGAAATTTTAAATAGGAAACACAATGGCAACAAAAAGGAGAAATGCAGCGAGATAGACATGTGACAAGAGCATGAAGATATGAAAAAGGAAATACCACATTCCAGAATCAAAATCAAAATAGATACAGATACAATCAAATTAATCATATGAACCTTGAATACAAAAACCTCCAGGGGATGGATGGAGCAAACAAACCTTGACCGAGTACAAATCAATCACAGTTGGAGTGTGTTCTATAGCCTCATCAATTTTAGTTAAAGCAATCTCATAATGGCTCCGCCTGTCGTAGTGCTGAATTATAACAAAAACTCAGAGAAAATTTAAGAAGAATGATGACACAGCTAATAATTTAAATGTGCTATGTGACTGAACCTGAGCCAAGAAAAATAATGTCCACATAAGTGTTGAAGGAGGTTCTTTCTCTGTCCTGAACTCAACATGAGAAAAGTCAAGAGAATTTCAATGGAACTTGGAACACAAACTAAATATGATATAAATACAATAGTGTAGCAAATTAAATTACCAACATGCATCACATTTTCTCTCCACTAAGATCCATTATGGCTTATTTCAAACACGCTAGAAAATGAAAAAAAGAGGGAAATTTTTAACTGCAAGATGATTCACTTCAGAACTGGCCATGGTTGGTTACTGCTCTCTTTTACAGTTGCATATTACAACATGAAGGATTACTAGAATCATATACTAAATCTGGCTACAAACTTATTTGGTTTTACAAACAGATCTCGAAAACCAGAAATGAAAAATACGTGACATGTCATCCCAAGAACTTCAATGCCCTTGCAACTTTTTGTCATTATTTTGCTAATAAAACAAATAAGAGAGTTTCCTATTTACTCATAGAAAATTGATCCAAATAATTACAAGCATACAGGGCACTAACACAAAAAGAAAAAAAAAAAAAGAAGCCAAATAAGCTACCCTAGAGATTTTTCCTTTCGCTTTTTCAATTCAAGTTTCAACATCAGATATAATAGATATCATCCATAAAAGCATACAACAGTCAAAGAACAAATTACCTCCCTGGGTATCTCCCAGTCAACCTAATTGAACGCTCCAACTCAAGAATAAGTTTTTCCAGTATGTCTGCCTGCATCATCATAGCAAAATGTTTCTAACAAAACCACCAAAAATTATACATGAACATACAGATAAAAGAGGAGAGAGATCCACCTTGACAGCGTGGTGGTACAATGGAGAAAGATCTGAGAATAATGAAGGAACACCCTGAAAGCAACAGAGAACAATGGATTATTCTACCCCAGAAATAGAACACCAGCCTTGTTAAAAATAAAACAATAAATACCTTGGTAAGGAGGGGCCTAATATAATTGTCTGCAGCTTCATGAAACTTGTCTTCTTGGAGAAAATCAAGTGGTATTCTCTAAAATATGCGGGAGCGAGTAAGCCAGGAAAATTCACAACATACTTCGAACATATTTATGTGCACAACTCCATCCTTTTTTTAATTACTATTATCTTTAGGGAATAACGATAACAGGGAAGAAAATAACAAATATAAATGATAAAAACAATAACATAATAGTCATCCTAACACCAGGTATCCCATTTCAATAATTCCAGGATAAACATTTATAAAGAGACCATAAAACATCAAGGATGAAAGGGACAAGGTCAGAGTTTTGCCCCCAGCAGTAAGAAGGGGTTTGGGGACAAATTCTAACAGTTTCAAGGACACAAATATTTGTTTCTGTACACTCAGATCAGATGTCACCGTTTCAATTCATCTTCACTCACCACCCCCAGAAGATTCTCAACATTATTTTGTTACACCACAAGTTTTCACACATGGCCTTGAGAATAATGGAAAGTATGCCAAAGAAGAAGCAGAGTTCCAAAAGATGGAGAAGCAGAAAAGGTTTGAAATGTAATAGGTCAGACATAAATATCATATATTATGATAAAGAAACAACAATAAACATCCACAGAAAGAAAAAGGTGAAAAGATGTGCCACCTTAACAGCAGATGACCAAGTATACTGCTGCCCAAGTGATTTATACAAGCTATCCAACTTATCAATTTCATCAGCAGAATAGTGGCCATTTTCTGAATATAGCCCAACACATTTTTGTAGACCTTCATAATATCTGAACAGAGGAAAAGAAAGTGAAAACATTAGATTCCTCCTAAAAAGCAGAAATAGATACCGATTAACATAAGCACACAAGATTATGAGAGAAAGAGAGAGAGAGTTTTCAAGCCAATTAGCCAACTAATGCCATAAATGATCACCATTCCAGCATGTCTAACCTTCACAAATTGATACATTTATCAGACACCCACACCATTTCTATTGGATAGATAGTTTACTTTCCATGTGGAAAAAAAATACCTGTAATTGTCAGGATTCATGGCAAGCAACACCTTGTATAATTCAGCCCCCTCTTCAAGGCGACCAAGCTTCACCAGAAGAGAGACTTCCTGCTCTTTATACCCCAACTTATCAACCTGAGTCCACATCAAGCCCTAATCATCAGCATCTGCTCAAAGTTCATTGAAATTTACTATCATGTACTTACAATTTTTGACCCTTTCTTGTGCAACTCTTCAAGAGCTCTCTCAAAAGAGCCACATTCCTCTAATAAAGAGATCTGGAGGTAAAAGAAAATGGCAGATGTATAACCATCAGTAAACTGCTGAGATGTCTTAACAATATTTATCACTTAGCACGCAACTTGAAAAAGGGACATTCACATGCACCACTAGCTTATATGGTTAGTCCTGACAAGGAAAGGCAAGATCTCAATATGCAAAAATATCTGCACTATTTGAGTTATCTATGGCAATTAACAAGAAAAGAACTGACAAGTGAAAGGATGTGTGAGGGAATATGAGCTGCGTGAATGAGATTCATGATAATACCTTGTATAAAAGCATTTCACCATGCTCACATCGTTCATTTTCTGGAGGATAATCATCCTCTAATGTGCCTTCATATGCTTCCAGAATTTCAACTGCTTTTGAAGCACTAACCAAAATCAAGATAATATACCTTTGAATCAGAATAAAGAAGGGGAATAACTTTCTGATAGAGCAAAAAAAAAATTTTAATTGCAACTAGAAGGGGGAATCTGTATCCATATTCCTAGATTTGTCAACACCACAAAAGAAGTTAAAGAAAGTTATTGCAGGATACCAATGATGATCTCCTATGAAGAAAATAAAGAAAAAATATTCTTGAATACAAAGATTAAACTGTACTTTGAGTTTAAATGGTGAGCAACAGCAAAACCAATCCAATTCATGCGATGATTTGGTTTCAAGGTTAGAAGCTGTTGTCTGGTCTCAACAAAACCGGTCAAATCTCGCATTTGTGCCTGCAACATGCAAGATAAAATGGAATGAAATATCTATAAATATACTGAAGCATACCAGAAAACAAGGAAAGGCTAATGACAGAGAGAAAAACTGCTAAAATGAAATTAGCTCAGCAAAATTATAGTGCACTACTGCAATGCTGCACAGGATACACCTCAAGCGGCTTTATTCTGATGAACAGCAGAATTACGGAGAAGTTCTTCAATATTTCAGTGCAAAGGCAGAAAGATTGACCATCTTTCACAAGACTTTTTCATTGCTAAGTAATAGTCACTAATTTTCTTTCTCCAGACACTTAAGAATATGTAAATGGATCACAAATGCGTGCATGTATGAACAAAAGTTTAGGAAGCACAAGGGAAGGGAAGAATACAGTTCCAAGATGGAGTTGTGGAAATTCCGTGTGCAAAAACTTAGCATCAGCTTAGTTTAAATGCTCCCTTGGATGTATTTAACAAAAAAACTCATTATTTAGGCATAGGCAACAAAAAGTAAGGTTAATATGTACATACCTGCAAGAGAGACAAGTCCCTCAGTATTTCAATATTGTCTGGATCTATTCTCAATGCATTTCGATAGCATTTGATGGCCTCCCTATATTCTCTATCAGACCGATAAAGGAGACCATAAACATGCCAGCAAACATGACTTTTTAGGTCATTCTGCATTAGACACACAAGTATAAGCCCAAAACCATATCTATGATAATAATATGAGAAAAATAAATGAAGTGCAACAATTACTTGTGATAACAACTCAACCTTTAAGCCAAGCCGGACAAGTTCATATGCTTCAGATTTACGATCCATGCAATTTAAGGTCAAACCCTTCATTGATAAAGTTTCTGGTAAAATGGAAATACTATGATTAACAAAACTGACATAAACATGTCAAATATAGTGTACGGTTAAAAAATATAAGTAACAATGATAATGATTTTTTAATGGTGAAAATACTGCATGAAACTTCAATATAAAGAAACACATGAATTACGAATTTGGCACTCATAACTGCTATTTTACTAAAATTAAAGGAATCCTCACAAAGAGCATAAGGACAGAACATGCACAAACTACTATAAGCAAATTTGAGCTATATCACCAGCTGTAATCATATATTTGACCACTAGTGTCATATAGACCATAATCATATCACAAGCGGTTAAACATTATTCACTTTCAGTGCCAATAGATCTCATCTTATATTGTGAACTTTACCGTACTAAGAGATTCAAATCAGATAAAAGGAATCTTGGGAAATCTGATGGCAACTACAAAGAAGTGGTATTTTAATTTCAGCCAATTTGTTATGGACTCCTTCGTACGCAAGAAGTACTAGAGGCGTAGCAAGGTTGGGACTCTTGGCAAGGTTGCATAACTGACGGGGGATTCTCAGGAAAGCTGAAATATTTATCTTCCTTAGTATTTAGATAATAAATTTCTTTCCAGTTGTGATTTCTTTTAAGTAGAAATTCCTATCCCTTAGGATTCTTGATTTGCATTGTAACCTCTGTATTTATAGAGGAGCATGGGGAGAATAAAGGCAGGCAGATCATTTTTCTCATTAAACTGATTGAGGGGCTAAGAGCTCCCTACAACGAGCTCCTTCTTTTTCATTCATCATGGGTTCTGCCAGGAGAGACCAGAACCAAAACAAAGGGAAGGTTGTAGCTGAACAGGAAGATTTTCCAATCCATCAACCTGTGACACGATCCCTTACTCGTGAATTTAACACTACACTACTGCATTGCCAATTAACATGTAAATCACTAAAAACATATTGCCATCTCTAATTCTTCTTATTTTTCCAATTTAGAAAGAACTATTTACACTTGGTATTCCAAACTTAATGCAACTCCCAAAAGTCCATTCAAAATGTGAACTAAATTAATTTATCGTTCTACACCTAGATTTTTTCTTTCAATATATAACATCATTTTCAAAGGTTTATCCCTCAGCATCACATCCTTTTCCACTACTAAGGTCATTCTGTAAAGGAAATAGAAAGAGATATTTGAAAATAAAAAGCAGCGCTTTAACTTTAAGTATTCCACCTATGTCAATAATGACTTTCAAAGGGAGAAGGGAAGCTTTAATGAAGATAGATCAAAAGAATTTAAATGTTAACAAAAGCATCAAATTTCATTTTCCTGGAAAATAAGCAAACCCATTTCAAAATTTAAATGAAGCAAAAATAAAAACCTCCATGATCTGGAAACTTTTTTAATATAGCATCTGCTGCCTTCAATCCCTTCTTGTATTGTTTAGTTTCATATGATTTCTGCAATGAATAAGAGAAATTTATTAAAAACAAAGTCAACATTCAATAAATGGTAATTGTAAATGACCAACCAGATTAACAATGTGGATAAACATTAGGTCACCAAGATAATCTAGAGTGCAGTAAGAATTAAAGATAATTACAACATGCCATTAAACCACAGAAGTTCTAAGGTAGTTAAATAAAAATTACAAAGGTTTCATGAAACAAAACAATCATTAGATCTATAGTCATCAGTATGAGATGATGAAGACAGTAATTGATAAAAAAAACTGGCATATCAAGCAACACAGAGAAGCATAAAAGGATAGAATTTGCTGCATGCAAAAAGGCTCAAAAGATACCTCCCATGAAAACAGATTTAATAGGGGACTGATTGATTATTATTGTGAAAAAGGATACTGACATGGTTATTGGCAATCCATTCTCAACAACCATGTGTACCCATACATCTGTATCCATGGGTGCATACTCTAAAGTACAGCATATACATACCAATGAGCTTGGTTTCTGGTATTATAGTTTATCTCCATGCAATTTTTTCTCATTGTCACTCAACTTTGAGTATTGCTTCAATTCTGTCCCCAACTTAAACTTGTTAAAACCACTCAATTTAATTTGCACTTCGCAACAACCAATTTACAGGTTACAAAATGGAATTACTTAAAAACCCTTTCCCTAAGCCCCTTCATCTTCTTCTTTTCCCCTCCCCTTTTTTCCAGCCTCTCTCTCAAACTAGAGGAACTCCCTCTCTCCCTGGTGCAAGGAGGCTGCTCCTGCCCGACCCAACCTTCTCTGGTCACCAACCAACAGCCAAACACTCTTCTTCCTTTCCTACTCTTCAACCTCAACCCGAGCTCTCCACATGGAAACCATCCTAAAGCATAGCAAGGAAATCAAGGAAAACTCCATTGATGTCAAGAATGAATCCATACTACCAGGTTCCCAAATTACCTTGCCAGATCTGCCTCTCCTCCCTCCCACCTATCCTGCTTTCTTGCCTAAAGAATATGCACAAGACTCTGTGTCTAACGCATCCATTCCTCAATTTCATTGTATCATCGTAGCAGAAGAGCACAGAGCAGCATCACATCTCTACTCTTTGCATCTTTCTACCCTAGATGAGGGTCTCATTTTTTATTGAGACTTCCTCTGCTCTGTCTTAAGCAATCGACTGAATTCATTTTCTTTCTTGTCATGATGTGTTAACATGAATTTTTGAAATCATGGGGTGGGATAGTTGAATTTTTAATCTTTAATGTGTATTGATATATGCAATGAATATATTGCATTAATGGTGTAATATTTTGTTTACCCAAGGTTAATAGTTCAGTTCAATATAGTTAGACTTAAAATAAGTGCCTCTATTTTTATTTAGTAATAAAAGCATGAAAATCAGCAAATGCATATTTTTTGCTTGATGCAAAAGATCCTAAATGACCCACAGGCAAATTGCCGCTTCATCTCAGATTCTTCCAGCATCAAAAGACAACACCACCTAGAACTGGCAATCCAACACCTCCAAAAATCGAACATCACACCAAAATTAATTCAAGTCAAAACTCTTAACAACCCATCAAATGATAGACTCAAAGGATCCAAAAACTTATTACAATTTCCAATTGACACGCCCTTACTCCACAAACCTAAGTAAATTTCAGCTTACATGTTACAAAATTGCTCCAACTGCACTACTTTCATTTGGATTATGAAAATAATAATATTAATAATAAAAAAGAAGAAGAAAAGAACGACAACAACAACAAAAGCAAAACCCAAAATTTCTTCAATCATTCAATTTATCTGATTTCAGAGCAAACAAAAAACTAACTAAGAACAGAAGAAAAGCAACTGCAACTGAACTATGATCTAGCGCAATACTCAATAGGAAAAAATAAACTAAAGCCATAAATACACCAATAATCACGAACCAAAAGAAAGAGAATCGGAACTTACAACGATGAGCTTGAAGAGGTTGGCCTCTTTGGGAGGCAAAGAAGCTCCCATCGTTAATGAATGAGATTGAGATTGTAGGATAGATAGAAATACGAAGGATTTAGAGGCGAGAAAATTTTACAGAGAGATAGAGAGGGTTTTGTTAAGGCTTTTTTTTTTTAATGTATCAGAAGGCTGCGAAATGAGAAGAGACAGAGAGAAAAGGAAAGAAAGAAGAGTGGTGGCGTTTATCTGCTGCAACCCTACTGCGAGTAACGAAGCCAAATTGAGTCGAGTAGCAGTTAAACTAATCTAATAGTCCCATTCGTTGCTGTGCAAGTTTTCTCAATCTGACGCGCGCGCGTGGCAATAAAACTAATGCTTTACTGATTTTCCAAGTAATTCCTTCGTCTTTGCTTTGTTTATTTATTGTTAACGAAGATTGAACGACTAGATGGGGCTTTTCCATGAAATTGGATAGCTTTTCACATATTGTTTCTGTTTTTTCTTGAGTTTTCATGGAAAATATTATTTTATATATCAAGATTTTATTTAAAAAATTATTATTTATTCATGATATTCTAAGATTTAGAGAATCGAATTTACAATGATTGTCTAAACTTATTATGAGAGAAAGATATTCTTTTCTTTTTATCCCTTTTTCTTTATATGAAGGGCGGCCATTTAATTCCTCCCAGCGCGCATGTATGCAAGGCTGCGAGGTGACTGGATCTGCTATCCTTCCTCACGTTACGTTATCGGACTGAGCTTGTGGTTGGTGGACCTGGGTTTATGAGCGACCCGACCCGCTTTGTGGGTCTAAATCAGGGTCGAAAATTGATAGTGAAGTCCAGGTTCTGGAACGGAAATTCTTTGAATCGAATGACGACCGTAACGAATGTCTGCTCAATCCGAAGGAAATTATGCAGAAACTTTACAGAATTATTATGAAGCTATTAAGAATTCTCACAACAACAAGGTCTACTCGACATGAATTAGGAGTTAATGAAACCTTTCACAGGAATCTTTCACAAAGTTATCAACCAATATTATCAACTAATCAGAATTTTGCTATTAGACCATGGTATTTGATTCACCAAATACATCATTATTGTATACTCTTTCATATATATGGCGCAACCCATTCGGTCATCAATTCATAAAAGTCATTTCTTTTTATTTTAACAATATAATTTAATAACTTTATATAGTTTTTATTTTAAATATGATTTTGAACATTAAATCTAAAATAATATTTATTTTATTAATTATATATTAAATTTATATAAATATAGTTATAAAATTATATTACTATTATTATAAATATTAATGATTTTAATTTTTTTATATTTACATTTTTTTTTGAAATGGGTTTATAATATAACATTATATTTTTATATTTATTATTCTGTATTTTAAATTTTAATTTTAATTTAATTAATTATATTATATTTTATTAATTTAATTATATATTAAATTTTTATATATATAATTATAAAAGATATATTAATATTAATATTAATTATTTTAAATTATTTATAAAATAAAATAATATTTATTTTATTAATTATATATTAAATTTATATAAATATAGTTATAAAATTATATTAATATTATTATAAATATTAATTATTTTAATTTATTTATATTTACATTTTTTTTGAAATGGGTTTATAATATAACATTATATTTTTTATATTTATTATTCTGTATTTTAAAATTTAATTTTTATTTAATTAATTATATTATATTTTATTAATTTAATTATATATTAAATTTATATAAATATAATTATAAAGATATATTAATATTAATATTAATTATTTTAAATTATTTATAATATAATATTATATTTATTTTATTAATTATATATTAAATTTATATAAATATAACTATGAAAATTATATTAATATTAATATTAATTATTTTAAATTATTTATAATATAATATTATATTTATTTTATTAATTATGTATTAAATTTATATAAATATAGTTATAAAATTATATTACTATTATTATAAATATTAATTATTTTAATTTATTTATATTTACATTTTTTTTGAAATGAGTTTATAATATAACATTATATTTTTTATATTTATTATTCTGTATTTTAAAATTTAATTTTTATTTAATTAATTATATTATATTTTATTAATTTAATTATATATTAAATTTATATAAATATAATTATAAAAGATATATTAATATTAATATTAATTATTTTAAATTATTTATAAAATAAAATAATATTTATTTTATTAATTATATATTAAATTTATATAAATATAGTTATAAAATTATATTACTATTATTATAAATATTAATGATTTTAATTTATTTATATTTACATTTTTTTTGAAATGGGTTTATAATATAACATTATATTTTTTATATTTATTATTCTGTATTTTAAAATTTAATTTTTATTTAATTAATTATATTATATTTTATTAATTTAATTATATATTAAATTTATATAAATATAATTATAAAAGATATATTAATATTAATATTAATTATTTTAAATTATTTATAAAATAAAATAATATTTATTTTATTAATTATATATTAAATTTATATAAATATAGTTATAAAAATTATATTAATATTATTATAAATATTAATTATTTTAATTTATTTATAATATAACATTATATCATTAATATTTATTATTTTATTTTATTGTTTTTATTACAATTAACTTATAAATATTTAATTTTTGAAACAGTAACAGCTTTTAAATTTTTTTTAAAATTTTAAAATAGTAAAAAGTCCAAAATATTTTTTAGGGTTGTTAGTTATATAATTTTTTAAAAATTTTATAATAATAAAATAATAAAATAAAATGATAAATATGAAAATATAATGTTATATTATAAATAAAATAATATAATTAATATTTATAATAATATTAATATAATTTTTATAATTATATTCATATAAATTTAATATATAATAAAATAAAATAAATTAATAAAATATAATATAATATTTAATTAAATAAAAATTAAATTTTAAAATGTGAAATTCTGCATTTTAAATTGTGCAAATACATTACCGCACTTTAAAATGGGGTAATGTAATTTTTTTTAAAATTATTCTTTTTTACTGCACTCTTATAATTTTTTTAAAATTATTTTTTCTTAGAGTAGAGTGCGGTAAGTTCTACAGTACTTTAAAAGTGCGGTAAAGTCATCTTTCACCCTAATTCGATAAAAAAGTTTTTTCGAATTGAAAATTTTTTTTTTTCAATTTGAAAAGATAAAAAACCCATGTTTTACTCCCATTAGTGTTAGGTTTTGAAACGAGGAAAATCTATAAGATTACTGTTACAACTATATTTTATTTTATTTTATTATGTATTAAATTTATATGGATATAATTATAAAAATTATATTAATATTATTATAAATATTAATTATTTTAAATTATTTATAATGTAATATTATATTTATTTTATTAATTATATATTAAATTTATATAAATATAATTATGAAAATTATATTAATATTAATTATTTTAAATTATTTATAATATAATATAATATTTATTTTATTAATTATGTATTAAATTTATATAAATATAATTATAAAATTATATAACTATTATTATAAATATTAATTATTTTAATCTATTTATATTTATATTTGTTTTGAAATGGGTTTATAATATAACATTATATTTTTTATATTTATTATTCTGTATTTTAAAATTTAATTTTTATTTAATTAATTATATTATATTTTATTAATTTAATTATATATTAAATTTATATAAATATAATTATAAAAGATATATTAATATTAATATTAATTATTTTAAATTGTTTATAAAATAAAATAATATTTATTTTATTAAATATATATTAAATTTATATAAATATAGTTATAAAATTATATTACTATTATTATAAATATTCATTATTTTAATTTATTTATATTTATATTTTTTTAAATGGGTTTATAATATAACATTATGTTTTTTATATTTATTATTCTGTATTTTAAATTTTAATTTTTAATTAATTAATTATATTATATTTTATTAATTTAATTATGTATTAAATTTATATAAATATAATTATAAAAGATATATTAATATTAATATTAATTATTTTAAATTATTTATAAAATAAAATAATATTTATTTTATTAATTATATATTAAATTTATATAAATATAGTTATAAAATAATATTAATATTATTATAAATATTAATTATTTTAATTTATTTATAATATAACATTATATCATTAATATTTATTATTTTATTTTATTGTTTTTATTACAATTAATTTATAAATATTTAATTTTTGAAACAGTAGCAGCTTTTAAAAAAATTTTTTAAATTTTAAAATAGTAAAAAGTCCAAAATTTTTTTTAGGTGTTGTTAGTTATGTAATTTTTTAAAAATTTTATAATAATAAAAATAATAAAATAAAATAATAAATATGAAAATATAATGTTATATTATAAATAAAATAATATAATTAATATTTATAATAATATTAATATAATTTTTATAATTATATTCATATAAATTTAATATGTAATAAAATAAAATAAATTAATAAAATATAATATAATAATTAATTAAATAAAAATTAAATTTTAAAATATGAAATTCTGTATTTTAAATTATGCAAATACATTATCGCACTGTAAAAGTAAAAGTGTTGTAATATAATTTTTTTTTAAATTATTCTTTTTTACTGCATTCTTATAATTTTTTTTAAAATTATTTTTTCTTATTCCACTCTAAGAGTGTGATAAATTCTACCACACTTTTAAAGTGCAGTAAATCATCTTTCACCCTAATTCGATAAAAAAAGTTTCTTCGAATTGAGAATTTTTTTTTTTTTTCAATTTAAAAAGGTAAAAAGCCCATGTTTTACTCCCATTAGTGTTAGGTTTTGAAACGAATTCCTGCACAGGCCTGGTCCTGGTCCAGATCTCCACCTACCGCTCAAGCCAGTAATAAGCTGCAACATCAGCCAACCACAATGCTCTAGAAGGTCACGTGCACATCACCTATTAATCCTAACTATAAGATTACTGTTACAACTATATTTTATTAATTTATTTTATTTTATTATGTATTCAATTTATATGGATATAATTATAAAAATTATATTAATATTATTATAAATATTAATTATTTTAAATTATTTATAATATAATATTATATTTATTTTATTAATTATATATTAAATTTATATAAATATAATTATGAAAATTATATTAATATTAATATTAATTATTTTAAATTATTTATAATATAATATTATATTTATTTTATTAATTATGTTTTACATTTATATAAATATAATTATAAAATTATATTACTATTATTATAAATATTAATTATTTTAATTTATTTATAGTTATATTTTTTTTGAAATGGGTTTATAATATAACATTATATTTTTTATATTTATTATTCTGTATTTTAAAATTTAATTTTTAGTTAATTAATTATATTATATTTTATTAATTTAATTATATATTAAATTTATATAAATATAATTATAAAAGATATATTAATATTAATATTAATTATTTTAAATTATAAACAACCCCTGTTGGTCTCTCATCCGGCTTTTTACCACTCATTCGGATAGGGGAACGCTCTTTCCCTCCCCTATCTCATTGTGGATTCTCTCCCCACCATGAGTTGGAGTGTTGATAGTTTCTGAATTTATTTTCTATTTTTTTAGCAGTAAAGCTTCTTGTGTATTGTCTTTTTGTTTTTTATCTATTTTTTAGTTGCACATTACCTTTTTACAGGTAGATCTTTACACATATTCTATATGGCCACATTTGCAAGTTAGTTAGTCTATTCAACATTATCTTTTCTCTGAGTTCACCCCTTTGTCGATAGTGTTTCAATATAAATTAAATATGTTATAGCCGGTGAAAAGTGTCCCGGCTATCTTTGTTATTGGGAATCTTAATGATCTTTAACCATCTTTCTCTTCCAAGCAATCTATCTTTCACGTGCATAGATGGCCAACGAGCTCTTCTCTTTGTCCTTTTCCTTAGCTATAGTAAAAGATGGCTTGCTCTTGCTTTTCTTGGTTTTAGTGGTATGATGTTGCCCTAGTTTTTTCTCATTTTTCTCTGTATTGTGGTTGCTTGATGATGTAACACAACAATCAGCCAAAATAAAACATGAGTCTTCACTATAAGACAGGGCCACGTGGCAAGCGTCTTGTAATACCAAGCTAGACTCCGGTATCGGAATTCCTACAGTCCGGTGGAATCTCGGATGTCAGAACCCTCTAGAAGGATAAAACATGTTTTTACAAAATGTTTTTCATGTTTTTATGATTAATTTTTGAGTTAAACTTTAAATGAAATTGAGTTTTGGAAAAGAAAAGAGAAGGAAGGAAAGCCCAGGTTCGGCCGCCGAATCTCAAGTTCGGCCGCCGAACATGGGATGCATGCGGAGGCACGTTCGGCTCCCGAAGGTGGTCTGGCCAGCCATCTATATAGGGGTCCCTTGTCCGAAATGGGCGAGTTTTCTCTCCCCATTTCCGGCCAAGGTGAGTCTCCGCCATCCCCTTGTAGATCTTGTATTCTTCCTTCAAGTCTCTCGTGATTTTTATGAGTTTTCCACTTGGTTTTTGAAGTTTTGAGCTGAAGATCAAGTTTTGGAACTTGGAGACCCAAGGAGCTCGATTTCTCCCATCTCCGAGTTTGGATCGTCTCCCCTCTCGATCTTCAAGAGGTAAGAGTAGATCCTACCATTCTTTTATGATTTTAGTAAGTTTTGAGGGGTTTTAAGGGAATGTGATGCATGTTTAGAGTATATGTTTCATGTTAGGGTTTAGGTTGGTTTTATGAGTAATGTAGGTTGTATGAGTTGCTAAATGTGATGTTGTTAGGGTTTAGGCTAGTTTGAGACCCCTATATGCTTTTAAATGTGTGTACGCATGTTTTGCATGAATCGGTTTGAGTTTGGAAAGTTTAGGGAGGCAAATGTGCATAAAGACTGAGTTCTGCCATTTCTGGAAGAACTCAAGTTCGGCAGCCGAAGGCACTTTCGGCCGCCGAACCTGCCTATGGAGGCACTTTTGGCCGCCTAAGCTTGTCCCCGAAAGTTTAGACTTTCAGCTGTGGAGGGCAGTTTCGGCCGCCGAAAGTGCCGCCGAACATGCATGAGTTTCGGATCTGGAAGGAACCTTTGGCCGCCGAAAGTGCCGCCGAAGGTGCATGACTTTCGGCTCTGGAGGGACTTTCGATCGCCGAATCTGCCGCCGAAAGTGCCCCGTTCAGCCTTCTTTTGCATGATTTCTATGAATGTTTCATGATGTTTTAGGGGGTTTTTGGGGAGATGTTTAGAGTCATGATAGTGTATGTTGATCCCTCATTTGAGTCCACCTGTGTAGGTTCGGACCCGAGGAACCGAGGAGCTCAGCAGTGAGATAGCTGCTTCAGAATCTATTCAGAGTCAGCCTGAGGTGAGTAGAATGGAACTTTATGTTTTAAAGTAAATAAATTTTGAGCATGTTCATGCATCATGGATACCATGATATATATATATATATATATATATGCTAGGTTGTTGCATTAGAATTCACGAAGATGTTGCATTACATAATATGATGTGGATGTGGATGGATATTGAATGACCCATTAGCCCTCAATATGATATGATGATGATACAGTATGGAAGTCCGGTTGACCCATTCTACGTCCCGGCATAATGTAAGAGAAAGTCCGGTTGACCCATTCTACGTCCCGGCACATTGGAATGTAGAGGGCTATTGGTGACAAGTCCATCCTTGATGTGATTTGTTTGTGATGTGATGCATTTCATGAAAGCACATGTTTAAATATAATGTTTTACTATTCTGCTCACTGGACTCTAGTAGCTCACCCCTTCCCCTAACACAGGTTTTGCAGGTTCGGGATAGACCAAGAAGCCAGCAAGAGTAAAGGTTTATGTATGTAATAGTTAGATGTGGATATGTGTTGTAAAATGATGTTATGAAAGATAATGTAATGTAAGATATAGTACAGTATTGCATTGAGGATAGAATTGTGATTGGCCATAGTTTATGGTTAATCCCCTTTTGTACATGATCTTAAATGTTTTAATGATGTTTTTATGATGTTTTTATGAGTTATGAAACCAGCTTGACTTATGTTATGTTGACCCACTAGAGCATTTAATGAGGGCTCTAGTTGGGGTTTTATGTTTATGTTTATGGTGCATGCACAGGTCAAGTATGGTTGATGAAAAGTTTAAAGCCTTTATGAAAATGTATGATCATGTATGGGATTGTAACAGGTATACAGGATGTATGTTAGGCTTGCTATGGGTCCCGGCGACCTTAAGTCGATCTGGATCCTAGCGCCGGTAGCGGTCCGATTTCGGGTCGTTACACGTCTAATAAACCGATACGCGGTCCAATCTGTGGGAAGGAAGATCCAGATACCATAGCACCCGGTTCTTCATCAAGACTCGCCTACCCCCGAACAGGTCGAGTCTTCATATAAAGTTACTGTTAGTAGATATCACCCAGCAAATCCCCATTACATCTATAATTGCGGAATCACCTAACAATTAGTCGGCACCAACTAAATTTTCAAGAGATGACGTAATTAACTCTATCTTCTTAC
Organism: Manihot esculenta; assembly: GCF_001659605.2. NCBI lineage: Eukaryota > Viridiplantae > Streptophyta > Magnoliopsida > Malpighiales > Euphorbiaceae > Manihot > Manihot esculenta. The sequence goes on from NC_035171.2 coordinate 5,834,392, forward strand.
AGTATAAAAACTAATGATCATAGAAATAAAGGTACGCAATTTTTATACAACTACTGTTGAGTTCTAAGTAATTCTTTACACTGTCATTGTTCTTCAGTTTACTGACTTGAGCGTCGGAGTGGCTGTCGTAGGCGCCAACCACCTCACTTTCTCTCTCTTGCAGATTGACCAATCGCAACACAGCTCTATTTTGACCACATCATTTGGTTCCGTTATTGAGAAATCTATTGAATTCTCTATGTTCATCTCGATTAAAACTAGTATCTTATTCCCTTTCTCTTAAAAAGAAATCGTTCTTTCTTTCCTTTCTCGATATGGCTGACAATTTACGAGTTGCTGCTAACAAGGGCATGATAATTTTCTTCACTCCTAGTAGTGCACAAAATACCCCATCAATAATTAAGGAGGCTGATATGAGCAACCTAAACAATGAGTAGATGCTTCAATACATAAAAAGGCTGCAGGCCACTCTCGAATAGTATAAGGCTCGGGAGGCCTCATTTATGACTCCTAGAATAAGGGAGAACGCCTCCACTGATACTCCATGGACTCGAACAGAAGCGATCCAAGTATAATCCAAATGGAAGGCAAAGCTGGAGAAAGAAGAGTTGTCGAATGAGGCTCCAAAGCATGTCAACTGGAAGCTGATATGGGCCGCACAAAGATACCGAAAAGAGTAGGAGGAGAATTATGGGTTGGACGATGCCTTAACCCTGTTAGAAGAGATCTTAGTAAAGACACTCCCTACTAAGGTCAAACTACTAAGCTTGGATAAATATGACGGAATAACAGATTTTAGAAGTCACTTGGCGATCTTTAGAACAACAATATAACTCCAAGATATCAACGACTTGGTGTTGTACCGAGTATTTCCGTTGACACTCACAGGTTTGGCTTAGAAATAATACCAACATTTGAGTTCAGATTCAATTTAGAACTTTACACAATTTACTATGTTATTTAAATCCAGGTTTATTACTTGTATACTTTTTAAAAAGCTCTCCTCAAACTTGAGGAAGATTCGCCAAGGAAATGGCAATTCTTTAAGGAGTTTTATCTCATGTTTTATCTCATGTTTTAATGCAGAAGCAATACAGGTGAAAGAATTAAATTATAAGATAGCATGTGAAGTATTGAGAAAAGCAACGCACAACATCAAGTTCATAGATTCTCTAATCAAGAACCCAGTCGCTATGTATCAATAGCTAATGAATAAAGTCCAAAGATACGTTAGGCTGGATGATGAAGTACCAAGTATTGAGAGAGGACAAAATGATAAATAATTAGCAAAACCAAAGGTCAGAGAGGCGAGGATATGAATGAAAGCATGAGGACAAGAATAATGCCATAAAGTGGGTTCCGCTAGGCTATAATCCTGGTATTAGTTCCGCTAAATAAGACATCTTATGCTAGGTCATAAGGCGGATTTCTTCAGGCTATAAGTCGGGTATTAGTCCCGCTAAATAAGATATTTTATACCAAATCACAGGGCAAGAATCTGCCAGGCCATAATTCGGGTATTATTCTCACTAAACAAGGCATCTTATACCAAGCCACAAGGTGAAAATCTGCCAGGCTATAATCCGGGTATTAGTCTAGCTAAACAAGGCATCTTATGCCATGCCACAAAGCGGGTTTTGCCATGCCATAATCTAGGTGTTAGTCCCGCTAAATAAGACATCTTATATCAGGCCACAAGGCAGGTTTCGTCAGACCATAATCTGGGTGTTAGTCTCGCTAAATAAGGTATCTTATGTCAGACCACAATGCAAGAATCTGCCAAGTCATAATTCGGGTGTTAGTCCCGCTAAATAAGATATCTTACGCCAAGAAATAAGATGGGTTCTACCAGACCATAATCCGAGTGTTAGTCTCACTAAACAAGGCATCTTATATTAGGCTATAATTCGAGTGTTGGTCCTACTAAACAAGGCATCTTATGTTAGGCCACAAGGCGGGAATCCGCCAGGTCATAATCCGAATGTTAGTCCCGCTAAATAAGGCATCTTATGTCATGCCATAATATGAGTATCCGTCAGGTCACATAATCTGAATGTTAGTCTGACTAAATAAGATATTTTATGTAAGTCACAAGACGGGTATCTTTCAGGCCACATAATCTAAGTGTTAGTCCCGCTAAACAAGATATTTTATACCTAAGTCACAAGGTGGGCATTCGTCAGGCCATGCAACCGGGTGTTGGTCTCATTTCACAAAAAATTTCTAAGGCATTTTATGCCCAAGCCATAAAGCGGACATCCGCCAGGCTATGCAACCGGCTGTTTGTAACGATCTGGATTCCGGACCGCTATCGGCGCTAGGATCCAGATTGGCTTAAGGCCGCCGGGACCCGTAGCAAGCCGAAAAACATCCTCTCACCTGATCTAAGCCCATACATGATCAACATTTTCTTTAAAACTTTAAACTTTTTATACTGTTCTATATCTCAGGATTAACCTGAGCATGGTCTGAAGCTGAAAACTTTTTCTTTTCTCTTTACCAAGCTTAACTCGTGCATGCACATCCTCATACCTTCTTTACCCCACTCTGGAGCTCTCAAAGGACCCTCCAATGGGATACATTAAGCTTGGCCAACATGAAAACATTATGAAAATATTATGAAAATATTTTACACATCATACTTAAAACCTTGTAAACATCTTTAAAAGATTTAGCTCATAAAGATCATGTATAACAAAAAGATATTAACCAAGCCGTAGGGCCAAGTATCACTCTATACCTTACATGACATTTCATAATACATTACTTAACCTTACACTATCTCTTTACAAGCATTACTCTTTCTTTACAATCATATCCTGTATGTACATCATGTCCACTACTATACTAATCATATCATCTCTTTTACTTTATAAAAGGATACATCCATATACATTACATCATTTGACATAGTACATGTCCACTTTAACAAAGCTACTCTATTATATCAACAGAACCATAGCTAACCCATACTTATAACTCTGCTGACTTTGACTTCCCATAGCTACCTCTCTGAACCTGCAAAACTGGGGGGTGAAAGGGAATGGGGTGAGCTACTAGAGCCCAGTGAGTAGAAACGAGTAAAACAGTTCATTCATTCATTGCATGCTTTCATGAAATGCGTCACAGCACAAACATTTCACATCTCGGACTGGACATGACCTCAAAACTCCCTCTGTCGGTGCCCGGCTCCTAAAGGAGCTCTCACAAGTCACTACATGTCCTAGTGCCCGGCCCCTCCTATGGAGCTCACACAGGTCTTATCTAGACATAACAGATCGTGGGCTATTGAAGTCGCCTTGGTCCAATCTACACCAACAATAAATAATGCAATGCAACATATTCGTGATTTCTAATGCGATACAACCTAGTATCAACATGGCATTCATAATGCGTGTCTCATGCTCATACTTTCATTAGCTTTCAAACATTAACTTAAAAATATGCATAGTTCAGTTCTACTCACCTAAAGCCACTGCTCATCTAACTCTACTGGGCCAACTAACACTGCAGCTAGACACCTCGATCCCTCAGGTCCGATCCTACACAGATGGACTCACATGAGGTACCAAACACCTCTAGCATAGCTATAAAACATCTCCCTAAAAACCCCCTAAAATATCATAAGCATGCATGGAAAAACATGCAAAGTAAGGCAAAACAGGGCACCTTCGGCGGCACTTTCAGCGGCCGAAAGTCCACTCTAGAGGCGAAACTCGGGCACCTTCGGCGGCAGGTTCGGCAGCCGAAACTTCACTCCAGAGCCGAAAGTCCAAACTTTCGGGGGCGAGTTTAGGCGGCCTAACGCACCTCTTCACAGGGTTCGGCGGCCGAAACTCCCTTCGGCGGCCGAACCTGAGTTCCTCCAAAACTCAGATCCATGCACCAACAAGCCTCCCTACACCTTCCTAACCCTCTTAACTTGCATACACCCTCTTAAAACCATGCATAAACCCTTAAACATGCATAAAGGAGCTTAAACCAACCTTAAACTCCCACAAAGAACAACACGTAACCACATATAGCAAACATAGGCATAAAGGGTCTATAAACCCTCACATGCACAACCATGCAAACCATGCAACATCTACCCTTTTTCCCTCCATACAACTTACTTACACATCATAAAATATAAGGATCAATCCTTACCTCTTGGAGAACGAGAGTGGGTGTGATCCTAACTTCACAATATGGAGACACCAAGCTTTAAAAGCTCCAAGCTCCAAAACTAGCTTTCTTTGCTCAAAACCTTAACACCAAGTTAAAACTCATTAAAGATCCATGAAAGATCTTGCAAAAACCATAAAATCATACTAAGGAAGGCATGAGCTCACCTTGGGTGGGAAGAGGAAGAAAACTTGCCTCTTGAACCGACCTAAGGGGATTTTATAGGTGGCTTGGTCAACCATTTTCGGCTGCCAAACATGCACCCGCAACTCTCCCACATTCGGCGGCCGAACATGGGGTTCGGAGGCACAAAACTCAGCTACCTTCGGCGGCCGAACTTGACCTTCGGCGGCCGAACTTGACCTTCGACGGCCGAACATAGCTTTTCCCCTCCTTAGCCTTTTCTTTTCAAAACTCATTTCCTTTCCTTTCAAAACCATAAAAATACGTAAAAACATTGTCGAAAACCTTCATGTACCCCTTGCTTTACCTGACTCACAAACTCCGACATCCGAGATTCCACCGGACGGTAGGAATTCCGATGCCTGAACGAGCGGGGTCTTACATTCTTCCCCCCTTACAGAACATTCGTCCCCGAATGTTCAAACAACAAACAAGCAAGCAAGCGAAGCCTAACACCGCTCTCCAAAGAGAGACACAGGGGGTACTGGAGCATGAACTCCCGGGTCCCCCAAGCACACTTCTCCTCACTGAGGTGCTTCCAACCGACTTTCACCTTCGGGATTCCTTGTTCCTCAACTTCCTGACTTGTGTGTCTATGATCCGCACTCACTGCTTCATACAGGTGAGATTCCCTGAAATCTTCACCTCTGGTTCCTTAAGAACCTGACTTGGATCTGACACGATCGTCCACAACACAGGAACATGGAAATCCAAAAGAACTCTTTCCAAAAAGAACCACTCTTTCCATTGGAGACACCTCCAGCACTACCCTAACCTTATTCTTGAACTCCACAAGCTTCCATTACGCTGCTCTGATCCTTCTTTCGATCCTTCTTCTTTTGACTCTTCTTCTCTCTACTCGACTAACCTCTTTTTCTCCTCACTTCTCCTCTACGAACTACCCTCTTCTCTAACCTCTTCTCTAACCCTCACAACCTAAACCCGAATCTCCGATCTATCTTGGGAAACAACCTGCTTTTGCTAGCTGATCCAATAGATCGTCCTACTCCTGGTAGTGACCTTGTATAACTGCTTACAGTCGATACAAAATCTCAAGGATTTATCCTACTTTTCCCTTAACAACACTGAAACCTTCCAGAGTGAGGTACTAGGTCAGATAAAACCCTTGTCTACTAAACTCTCGCTACTACTCTTACACTCTTCACCCTGTTACAACCCTTACCGCTCTTCCAACTCTTGCACCTCTTAACACCTACAACTCTCCTCTGGACTTTCGTCTTCTCTTCTCTCACATCTACAGACATACTCCTTAGACTCATCCCTTCTCTGCTTGCATCAACAGACCTTTCCGGGTCCCTTGATGTTCCTTCTCTGCTTGACCTTGCTACTGGCAAGGCAGGGGAAAAGGTATCCGTACCTTCCCACTCAGATGGATCTGACTCTACAGATCGACTAGCACCTTGCATCACAGCTCTTCTGCAAACATAACAGGCACACAGGCACACATAAGCATCACATCACATCATGTGGTCCATGTAGAAACGCATGAACTCACAACACATAGCATCATATCATATGGTCCATATGACAAACACGTGAACCCTCATGCATCATATCATAGCATATCATGGATGAATCTGTCACCAAAAGCCCTCAACCTAGTATAACATGCCATGACCAACTGTGCCAAAGGCCATACCTGGTCTCTCAGGTCATCTCATATCATAACATAGCATATCGAGGACTAAGGGATCAGTCAACAAACATCCATAACACCAGCATAAATGCACATGCACAAAACATGGCATTACATAGCAGCATACAAGACATGACTCCTCATCCTATCCTAGTGGACATGATCTTGATCTTTCCTATTGTGCTTGCCCTTCTAAACCACAACCTCTTTCCGATGTGGGATACCTCTGATCCCTGAGCATCCTCGCTCAGCACACCGTACTCCAGAGGCCCTATGCTCTGATACCACTCTGTAACGACCCGGATTCCGGACCGCTACCGGCGCTAGGATCCAGATCGGCTTAAGGCCGCCGGGACCCGTAGCAAGCCGAAAAACATCCTCTCACCTGGTCTAAGCCCGTACATGATCAACATTTTTTTTAAAACTTTAAACTTTTTATACTGTTCCATATCTCAGGATTAACCTGAGCATGGTCTGAAGCTGAAAACTTTTTCTTTTCTCTTTACCAAGCTTAACTCGTGCATGCACATCCTCATACCTTCTTTACCCCACTCTGGAACTCTCAAAGGACGCTCCAATGGGATACATTAAGCTTGGCCAACATGAAAACATTTTACACATCATACTTAAAACCTTGTAAACATCTTTAAAAGATTTAGCTCATAAAGATCATGTATAACAAAAAGGGATTAACCAAGCCGTAGGGCCAAGCATCACTCTATACCTTACATGACATTTCATAATACATTACTTAACCTTATACTATCTCTTTACAAGCATTACTCTTTCTTTATAATCATATCCTGTATGTATATCATGTCCACTACTATACTAATCATATCATCTCTTTTACTTTATAAAAGGATACATCCATATACATTACATCATTTGACATAATACATGTCCACTTTAACAAAGCTACTCTATTACATCAACAGAACCATAGCTAACCCATACTTATAACTCTGCTGACTCTGACTTCCCATAGCTACCTCTCTGAACCTGCAAAACTGGGGGGTGAAAGGGAATGGGGTGAGCTACTAGAGCCCAGTGAGTAGAAACGAGTAAAACAGTTCATTCATTCATTGCATGCTTTCATGAAATGCGTCACAGCACAAACATTTCACATCTCGGACTGGACATGACCTCAAAACTCCCTCTGTCGGTGTCCGGCTCCTAAAGGAGCTCTCACAAGTCACTACATGTCCTAGTGCCCGGCCCCTCCTATGGAGCTCACACAGGTCTTATCTAGACATAACAGATCGTGGGCTATTGAAGTCGCCTTGGTCCAATCCACACCAACAATAAATAATACAATGCAACATATTCGTGATTTCTAATGCGATACAACCTAGTATCAACATGGCATTCATGATGCGTGTCTCATGCTCATACTTTCATTAGCTTTCAAACATTAACTTAAAAACATGCATAGTTCAGTTCTACTCACCTGAAGCCACTGCTCATCTAACTTTACTGGGCCAACTAACACTGCAGTTAGACACCTCGATCCCTCAGGTCCGATCCTACACAGATGGACTCACATGAGGTACCAAACACCTCTAGCATAGCTATAAAACATCTCCCTAAAAACCCCCTAAAATACAATAAGCATGCATGGAAAAACATGCAAAGGAAGGCAAAACAGAGCACCTTCGGCGGCACTTTCAGCGGCCGAAAGTCCACTCCAGAGGCGAAACTCGGGCACCTTCGGCAGCAGGTTCGGCGGCCGAAACTTCACTCCAGAGCCGAAAGTCCAAACTTTCGGGGGCGAGTTTAGGCAGCCTAACGCACCTCCTCACAGGGTTCAACGGTCGAAACTCCCTTCGGCGGCCGAACCTAAGTTCCTCCAAAACTCAGATCCATGCACCAACAAGCCTCCCTACACCTTCCTAACCCTCTTAACTTGCATACACCCTCTTAAAACCATGCATAAACCCTTAAACATGCATAAAGGAGCTTAAACCAACCTTAAACTCCCACAAACAACAACACATAACCACATATAGCAAACATAGGCATAAAGGGTCCATAAACCCTCACATGCACAACCATGCAAACCATGCAACATCTACCCTTTTTCCCTCCATACAACTTACTTACACATCATAAAACATAAGGATCAACCCTTACCTCTTGGAGAACGAGAGTGGGTGTGATCCTAACTTCACAATATGGAGACACCAAGCTTTAAAAGCTCCAATCTCCAAAACTAGCTTTCTTTGCTCAAAACCTTAACACCAAGTTAAAACTCATTAAAGATCCATGAAAGATCTTGCAAAAACCATAAAATCATACCAAGGAAGGCATGAGCTCACCTTGGGTGGGAAGAGGAAGAAAACTTGCCTCTTGAACCGACCTAAGGGGCTTTTATAGGTGGCTTGGTCAACCATTTTCGGCTGCCAAACATGCACCCGCAACTCTCCCACATTCGGTGGCCGAACATGGGGTTCGGAGGCACAAAACTCAGCTACCTTCGGCGGCCGAACTTGACCTTCGGCGGCCGAACATAGCTTTTCCCCTCCTTAGCCTTTTCTTTTCAAAACTCATTTCCTTTCCTTTCAAAACCATAAAAACACGTAAAAACATTGTCGAAAACCTTCATGTACCCTTGCTTTACCTGACTCACAAACTCCGACATCCGAGATTCCACCGGACGGTAGGAATTCCGATGCCTGAACGAGCGGGATCTTACACTGTTAGTCCCGTTTTACAAAAAAGTTTCTAAGACATTTTATGCCCAGACCATAAGATGGGCGTCCGCTAGGCCACACAACCGATTGTTAACCCCGTTTCCTAAAAAGTTTTCTAAGGCATTTTATATCCAGACCACAAGAAGAGTATTCGCCAGGCCACCTGACCTGGTATTAGTCCCATATTATAAAAATTTATCTAAGGCATTTCTTGTCTAGACAATAAGGCAGATATCAGACTACATGTTCGGGTGTTGGTCCTGTTCTTTAAATTTTTCAAGGTATTTATTTCATGGTAACTAGTTAGGCCAGTGACCGAGTATTATATCTGGTCAGCAAGCTTGGTTTAGTTATCTTCTAGCAAAGACAATGATTATCAAGTTCTTTTTGTTCCAGTGTTAACCCTTTAGAAATTTTTTAGAAATTATTTAAGTTTTATTTAGCTATGGTCGGATGAGAGTTATAGTCGAGTACTAAAAATTTATGGACGGGTTGAAAAATAAGGCAGTTATCATTTAGGAGCAGGAGCAAGCGAAGCAACATGAACAGAGAAAAATCAATCTAAATAAGGCACGTGCCTTAGATCGTGAAGACAACTGTCACATTCGAATTTGAAAAATCGAAAATTAGTAGGGGGACCTTTGATGTAACACAACAATTGTCCAAAATAAGTCATGAACTGTCACTATAAGATAAGGCCACGTAGCAAGAGTCTGATAAGCCGATATGCAGTCCAACCCGTGGAAAGAAGACCCAGACACTGTAGCACCCACTTTTTCATCAAAACTCGCCATTTCCTGAACAGGTTGAGTCTTCACATAAAGTTACCGCTGACGGATATCACCCAGCAAATCTCCATTATGCCTATAATCGCGGGATCCTCTAGCAATTAGCCGACACCAACTGGATTTTCAGAAGATGTTGTAATTAACTTCATCTTCTTATAGTATAAAAACTAATAATCACAGAGACAAATGTATACAATTCTTACACAACTACTCTTGAATTCTAAACAATTCCTTACACTTGCCTTATTTTTCAATTTATTGACTTAATATCGGAGTGGCTGCTATAGACGCCAACTAACTCACTTTCTCTCTCTTATAAATTGACCAATCGCAATACAACTCTATTTCGGCCATATTTAACTTCCCTTCCAGTGGCATGTGACACCAGCGGCAACATTCCAATTTCTTCCATCATCATGCTATCTAGGGTTTTAGTGTTTGGGTATGGACTTCATGTTTGTAGGTTTGTGTTGTTTATCTAGGCTCCGAAACCTTTTCTTTTGCCTAAATCTAATCTTAGATCTTAGTACATTAATAAATATATCATTCTATTTATTGATTAAAAAAACATTAAAATTAGATTATAATAAAATTTAATAAAATTTTCTTATTATTTTGTTTTTGTTGTCCAACTATTTACCTAATGGTCCACATCAATGATATTTAATTAATAAATTAATAAAAATACAAAATTTTTTCTTATTTAAGAGTGTGCAACTCCCTTAATTGTCATATTTAGTGCAAATTCTAATCAGTCAAACAAGTAAATTTTAAATACTAAGTAGTATATAAAATAATAATAAAAAATACCACTTCCCCATCGTTTGAAATGACTCATTTTGTAATAAAAAAAATTAAATAAATTTTTATAAAATTATATATAATTTAATTTTTTTAAATAAAAAGTATTTAAATTCAAAAAAAAATCTCCCATTTCAAATAAAAAAAAAGAAAAAAAAATCAATTTAATTGAATCCTTACAAAATCACAGTATATTAAATCTTGAACTTATAAGGAGCACCAAAATTAGTCCCTCTTGGATAAAGATTTTACATATGAATTATGGTTCACAAATCTTAAGAGGCAACATTACTATAAGCAAAGGTCAATTTCCTCCTGTGTCATTTCAATTGTTTCATCACTGTCATAATCTGCTGCAACACCAAAGATGGCGTTGGATTTGGATCTCCCATTCCCATTACCACCCCTCTCTTTTTCATCAGTCCTTAGCCTTTTACTCCTCAGCTTAGAATCATCAGCTTTAGCAAGTTCTGCCTCAGTACATTTGTTTGCATGCCTTAGCCTGTCTGCAGGTATCTTCCTTTGAAAGAGATGCAGCATCTACATATTTTATAAGCTCCTCAACTGCATGAGGAATAACATTCCACTGTTCCGCTATTTGTCGGACATCCTAAGCCGACAGGAAAATCTGGTTAGACCCTAACCAGAAAACAGTTAGCAAGCTTTCATTCAACACAATTCTAATAATTTAACTTCCGTCTGGTTCCTCAAAAGAAACTCAAAGCGATATTGAAGCCGTGTAATTGGCTTTCACAAATCATGTTCCACTACAAAGGAAGAGGACAAAGAACTCTCCATTGTTAGTATGAAGGGGCAAAACAGTCGAGAAGCCCAAAGATGTGACACCAGCAGCATGAGGTATGCATGAATTCATGTATGAACTGAAAAACTTGAGGATAAATCTACGAAAATGATATGCAAAACTAAGAAAATGATCTCCAAAAGAGAAATGCTTTTAGCAGTCTCCCTTATCATTTTCTCTTTCAAAACGTTGCAAATGTCTTAAACCAGGATGCTTGCAGCATCAAGAATTTAAGAATAAAATCTATGTAAATGAGACAGCAAAAAGGCCAAGAAAAGGTAATATCTGCCAAAAGATAGGTGTTTGCAACAGTGAGATTCCTTTAAACACACTCCAGATATTTTCTTCAAAAGGATTTAAAAATATTTATGAATCTCATGTAGAATGACAAGTAAAAGGCAAACTACATTTACTAATTCAAGTAAACAACTAAATAATCAATTAACTAGTTTTTCTTCAATTAAGTCACTCCAATAACTAATTGCAACTCAAGTAGTTTCCATAGAAAGAGAAATAAATTAAAGCAATAACAACTTCCTGCACCTTTAAAGAACAATGCAGTCTCTACAAGAACTGTAGACCTGATTCTGTTCAAGGGCATCTATGACATCTTGCAAAGAAATTATGATCCCTCCAGCAGCTACATCTTTTATTTCACTTGATTCAGGCTGTTTATAGGAAAAAAGGATAACTAAATAATGTAAGGTCCATTCCATAAATAGGGCAAATATCCTACACAACAAAAGCAAGGAATTAAGTAGGGTTCTGCATGGTTTGGGTTGCTGAATGAAACTAGCAATCAGAGCAAAACTTCTGTAAACAGAAAAAATTGCTGATCATCATACATAAGATTCTAATTTGCAGTCTGTCTTACTTCTCTTCCTTTTCACCTATAATACTGTAAACCATAATATATATGTAGTATCAAAAGTCACCAAATAAGATTTACATGAGGATAAATGCTCAATTCGACCCCTATACTTATTCAGAATGCCAATTTAAGCCTTTTTAACTTTCATCCAATTTAGCCCTAAAGTTCCAATTAAAGCTCAATTTAGTTTTCATAATTTGTAACTCAAGCATCACATTGGTGACTCTTTTATACTTTTAGTTTTAACAGAAATTAACTCTATAAAAGATAATATCTTAACTACAATTATATAATTATCAATTTTAATTAATTATAATAAAATATAAAATAAAATCAATTTTAATTATATGAAAATATGATATTTCTATGACTCTTCAATTTAGTCAAATACAATGCATCATGATTATAATTTTAATTTTAATTATTTACGTAAAATATAATTCTTTTTATATAATTTTAAAGAATTATGAAAAATAAAAATGACATTTTTTATATTTACATATTATTATTTAATAATACTAAAATATATTTTATGTTTTAAATTTAATTAACTATAAAATATAAAAAATAATACGCTAGTATTAAAAAATATTAAAAATTGGGAAGTGGCGCATGCAATTCAGGTATGTAGAGGGTTGGACTAAATTGAGCTTTAATTGAAACGTGAGGAATAAACTGGACGAAAAACCAAAAACCGGCTAAATTTGACACTGCTAATAAGTACAGGAGATGGATTAAGCATTTAGCCATAGGAAGGACAAAAAGTACACGGGATTAACCATTCACAGAGAGACATTTTCCCACGTGCATAGGAGTTACCAGCAGATCCACATAATTGAAAGAACATGAATCAACATCATCAGAGAATGGAAAGGAATCAGTCACAGAAAATAAACCAGCATGTGCCGCTTACCTTTACCTCCTGACTATCCAGCCATGAGATGGTTCTCTTCAGATCATTAATGGCCCACTCCTTCACTCTCGAAGAAGAGAATAATCCCTCTAAACTGCCAACATATGGCACAAGAAACAAATTATTATTGTCATATGTAGGAACTTCGGAAAGAGAATGAAAATAAACGGGGATAGTGACATTGAATAGTTTTTCACTATGCTGTTGGGAGAAAATATGAGTAACCATACATACACTAATTTATTCAAACTAACCTTTGAGTACGCAGAGAGGTTGGTTTTGAATGTGATCCTCTTTCAATTTGTTTCCCAGATTTTCTAGGTGAGGATGGCTTTTGATCTGCAAGCATTCTTTGTATTCAGAAGATCAGCTTCTTATCAAGACCAAAAGGAGGGGAAGTATTATGCCTACACTTATAGTATCAAATAAAGCACTTTGAATATTGATTACTGGTCAAGAAGCAGATCCTCAGATGTGGCTGAGTAATGATATAATTCTTTAGACCTTGATAGAAAAATACTACAAATTCACCGATTAATCACTAAACAGTAAACACTCATGACCTCAGGAACACACAGGGCATCTATTATTGACACCAATAAGATAAGGAATTTGTAGACCATGCCAAATTGCCAATCCAATTAATATTTTGGACCTGGGTATTAAGATATACTCTTGTAAGTTTTTCATTACAATTCTTTGGGGGATCCCAAAAAATAAATAAAAAGAAAAAGGTCCACATGCCAAAGGACAGATAGCACACCTGTATTCATACTTTTACATGGGTGGCACTGGCAACATGCCCAAACAAAATAGTATGGTAGGTTTCATTTGGACAGAATCCGAAAATTAATGTTTTAAGATTTTATGATAATACCAATTAGTAATCACATAATCCAATGCAATTGATTTAAAGGTTAGAGTAAGAAATTCATGTCTTCATTTACAACATTCACAGCAATGTCATGCATGAAAAAGAAAAAATGATAAGTGGCCTTTTCCCAGGCATTGAGGGGGTGAAGGGTGTGAGCTTTGGCTATGCTTGGTCTTAGACGTTAATTGCTAAACAAACAGGTGACAGACAGGGTAAATCCAAGGAATAACTAAAGTATGTTAAAAATATTCATAACGTGGGATTGGTGAGAGCATTCCCACTACTACTTTCAAATGTGACGTTTTTCCACCATGGTTTTCCTGCGTGCATCAAGTAACTATCAATATCAACAAGCTTCTTTTGATTGTAACAATCTAATATCCATTCCTACAGCAATAAACTAATTAGCATCAGACAATCACCAGACAAAAATAGACATTTGTAACAAATTGTAACAGCAAAAACAAACACTCAGAATGGTAATTGCCTATAGGGTTCACTCAAAATATAAAATGTGGATTGTGGAACAAAGTTGTTAGGTTAAATACAAAGAAAGCAAGAGACAGGCTTAACCAATCATCTATATTGCAAGGAACTGCTCTTTGCCTCTAGAATTTTAGAGCAAATCTGGATTTGTCTGCTTCAATAAAGCTTAGATGGTTATGAAGGACGAGAATAATGACAGAAGCCATGCCGCCAAAAACACTCTTTCTGTTTTGTCCAAAGAGTGTAGGAATCGGTATAAGATCTATGCCATTATAGAGGTTTTACAAGAGTGAAGAAAAAAATCGAAGTTATGAACAAAGCAGCCATAAAAGATACTATCTTGACTTGCACTTGATGAACCTTCCAACAGATAATCCAAAATGTCTTCTCAAGTGTGTTAAGTTTTTTCCTTTAAATTCATTTATTTGTGATAACAATTCCAAACACAACAAGAAAGAAACCTTCTTCACGATCGTGCCACAATCTGCCTCAACTTGTCGAAACTTGGGAGTATTTGAATATGCACAAACCAAGAGTGTGCACTCTGAAATCCAGTCTGGTCTATACTCTGCTCCCATTCCAGAGCTTGAGACCGCAATGTTGCACGGTCAGGATCAACAAACCCTGACAACACATAATACTCCTTCCTATCCGAACAAAAATCTCACGCCACAACCCTCAACCCGTTGAAAAGAAACCAATAGAACACATAAGTATTAAACTGAACTATAAATTGTCATACCAACAATTTGGAAAAGTTCTCTGAAAGTGAATTGAGGCCTCCAGATTTCTGCCGCTAATGGTTCCCTTGGAAGGGCTATTTTCTTTATGTTCTTCATTTTCTTTATGAATAGACCATTAACTTGAACTAAAAGTCACAAGTCACAGAAATTAGAATCAAAAGTCAGGAAACCTAAATCAAATTTTATATCAACTTACTGAAATATCCCATCATTCAAGCATTAATCATTACACAAGCTCTTCAAACAAGGAACTTTAAGGCAATCAGAAATGCAAAAGAACACAAATAAATTCGAGTTTCGATGCTAAATTCCAATATCCTAACCATAAATAAATAATCAACTCGAATTAACTGTAATTTATCTAATTAAAAAATTTTGCATTGTCAAGTTGTGCCAAAAGTTCTACCCCCTCATCGCCAAGCCATCGAGAATTGCAAATTGCAAACTATGCTAAACCACCATATGGTCCATATCTGAATTCCTATTAGATTCTTCTCCTCTCCGTTTTTCTCTTCCCCCAACTCCGAGTCCGAGTGTTATCTGACCAGTGGTATTTATTGCAAGTAAGACCTGGAGAAGCAACGCCGTGGACGTGCCGGAGTGGTTATCGGGCATGACTAGAAATCATGTGGGCTCTGCCCGCGCAGGTTCGAATCCTGCCGTTCACGTTTTTCTTTGCTGTTATTTTCTATCAAACTAATTTTTACTTGGTAAATTTTAGACAATAATAATAATAATTACTATTATATTATTATAATAAAAGATCAATAATTTATTATGAAGTATTCTTTATAGAAAAAAAAAAACAAATAGAATAAAATTTTACTTTAATATGTTTTATAATGATACTGTATTTTATAAAATATGGAGTAGGTGTATAAATTAAAATTTATTTTTTAAAAATCATTTCAAAACTATTTAAGAAGTTAATATGAATTCTATTCTCTCAATCCCCAATTCCGAGTTTAAAAAAAAATATAAATTATTTAATATAAATTTAATAATTAAATAGTTAATAAAAAATATAAGAAAAAATAAACTATAAAAAATAATTGAATTACCATATAAATAATTAAGTAATTTAAAATTAAAATAAATTAAATGAACTCTAAATTAATTGATAAGATTATATTACTAAAATCTTAAATAAACTATAAAAGATAATTGATTAAGGAGTGTAACATTTAAATTATTTCCATAATATTTAATTTTTAAAATAATTGATAATTTTTACTATTTAAAATTTAATTTTTAAAATAAATAATAATATTTATTATTTAAATTAATCTTATAATTAGTTAAAAAGCTTATAATGAATATATAAGATATAATAAGTTTATGCGGTTTTTGTTGGGAACTACATATGAATAAATCTGAGATATTTCGAATTCTATTCTTCCAATTTCTAATCTTCGGTCTCTATTTAAAAAATATATATATAATAAATTTACAATCTTTTAAACAAGGGTATAAATTTGAATGAGATTTTATTATTTAAATTAATTTTATAATTTTCTAAAAAAATGTAAACGCATATCTAAAAACACAATAAAATTAAATTATAAAATAATAATTATTAAAATAACATATTTCAATATTAAATAAATATTAGAAAGATTATTAAAATAACAATTTTATATTTTCAAGTATAAATTAAAAAAATAAATTTAAATCTAATTAATTGATATTAAAATATGATTAATATTTAATGCAGTAGACTATAAAATTTAATTTTATAAAATATAAAATTTTTTAATTTAGTAATAATTATCTGATAAGGAAATACAAGTAAATCGAATTATTTTTTTTAAATTGAGATTTTAATTTTTATAAATAAAGTAAATTTAGTAAAAGTATTTTATCTCACGCAATTTAATTATATTATTTTCATAATTTTTTTAAAAAATAAACTGCAATCAGTAATATAACAATTAATAATGTTCTCTATAAATTGAAAAGATAGATTTTCTCTTTCACTTGTTTACACTTCTTTTCTTTTTTGGCAAGCTCCTCTAGTCTTCTAGGTAGGAGAAGCCAGCCCATATCCTAACTTCTAATTTGGGTTTTATTATTCTCAAACATAGGTTAGGTTATAAATGCCTCTTTTTTAAAAGTAAAATTGTTTCGCATCGGCTTTATTCCGTTATTAAAATTGAGCAGTTTAAATTAAAAAAAAAATCAATTAAATTAAATTAATTTAAAATTTTAATTTAATTTTTTATTCTTTTTAATTTGGCTTATTTTTTATTTTTAAATATTTTAATTATTTTAATTCAGTTCGATTTTAATTAATAAAAATTAATAAAATCAAATCCAACTAATTAATTATAATAATATATTATTTTTTATAATATAAAAAATAAATCCATATTTTTTTTCAGCATATGAACAGCTATGAAATTAAAAAGAAAAAAACAACTAATAGATCAGTAACACATAAAAGAAAATCTATATTTAGACAGTCAAACTAACCATCTCTAACTTATTCAAAAATTTCAGATACATGAAATTACATAAATTTTTTAATCATTCAATTATAATGAAATAGCTTTCCATAATTATCCATAGCTAAACAAGAGTCTTGTAATAATTATAATTAAATGAGCTTCCTTTATTAAAATCACCTAATTATTAAAATTCATGATAATAAATTTTCTAAGCAGCCCTAAAACAATCTAGAGAAAACTAATTTTGGTAACAATACAGAAGAAATAATATTATAAAAGGTTTATAAATTGCCTGAATCTCGAAAGAAAATACTGATTTTTTTTTTTTTTAAATTAGAGTTCAGATAAATGAAGAGAACAAAAAAATATGAGAATTTGAAAAGTAAAAGTAATTTTTATAATTGATAAGAGTATTTTTGGATAATATTTTCATCTCGTAGTTAAATTATTAATTTTAACAGAAATTTTTTATTGAGAAACTCAAATTTTTACGGAATTAAAAATGAGATTCTAGACGTTTGGTTCTAAAAATAAAGTAGAATCCATTATTTATACTGTACTTCATCCACGAAAAATTAATTTTCCAGGGGATATATATTACCTCAAATTAGTTGAAAACTCAGCAGAAAAAGAAAATGGCTACTGCTACTACCGGATTCTTGCTAGTTAACAAGCACTTCCAAGTCGAAGCCTTTCAAAATAAAAAAATCTACCAGATGAAGAAAGCTGTCAAGGATGAGATGCGTATGGCTTCAGCATCATCAAGAAGGAAGACTATATCCCAAGAATATGGTGTTTGGAAGAAGCATTTTGGTCGTGTGAATGCAGCCACTGGTGAGGAAAGGCAGAAATTGAACTCTTGGAAATCAAATATTAGTGGTGGAAGTGGAAGCTTGGTGCAAGATGGCCTCGTTTACAGGCAAAACTTTTTGGTTAGATCATTTGAAATTGGCTTTGACAGAAAACTATCCTTGGCTGCCTTGACCAATTATTTACAGGTTAAAATTGTATTTGAACTTCATTTTCCTCTGCATAAATTCTATGATTAGTCTTTGATATTTGTTTTGGTGTTTAGGACACAGCACTTGAACAGTGTAGAGTTATAGGTATATCGGCTGATGGTTTTGGTTCAACACCAGAAATGAGTAGACAGGATTTGATATGGGTAACCTCCACTTTGCAGATAGTGGTGGATAGCTATCCTTCCTGGTAACTTTCTGATTTTGCAGTTTAATTAATTTTTAGTCTTCCATTTTTCTAAAACCCTCCATTGTAATCACCCATCTGATACTGTTTATGCACTGCAAGGCATGATTGTGTAGAGGTGGACACATGGTTTTATCCATCAGGACAAAATAGCGTAGGTCGAGACTGGATTGTTCGTGACGGTAAGACAGGGTGTACCTTGGCTCAAGCAACCAGGTTGAATTTCTCTTCTTGATTATCAGTAGAAAGATTATTTTCTTTAGTCGTCATTTATTGGTTAACTTGCTATTTTCTCACCTTTTTAAAAAAAGTTTAAATCTGCAGTGTATGGGTGTTAATGAATAAGAAGACAAGGAAGTTATCCAAGCTTAAAGAAGAAATCAGAGACGAGTTAGCTCCTCACATGAGGAATTGTGATCCTATCATTGTTAAGGATAGGAGAAAATTGCTGCGACTCGATGTTGATACAGCGGATTTTGCTCGAGAAGGTGTAAAAGTAAGTCATCTATATGATGTTTCTCCATGATTCAATAAATTAATGCTCTGGCTTTTCCTTTTTCTTCTAATGCTTTGCCTTGTTTAAGTGATTGACTGTATTTGCTTCTACTACAGCCTGATTGGGATCAGCTTGATCTCAATCAGCATGTGAACCATGTTCAGTACATTAACTGGATTCTTGAGGTGGGTAAATTTCTTTTCATTTCTTTTTTTGATTCATCAAAAGACTCGAACTTGAAATCTTTTCCAGTTTGAAAAAATTATCGCCCCTAATTTTCAAGGTATATACTTCTATGCTTTGTGTTGCGTAGTCTTCTCTTTGCAATATGCACATCCTTGAGTTCGAGAAACTTCCCATGTCTTTGGACATAACAAACATGCTAAAAATTCTATGTTTACTTGTAAAATTTTATCACAATTAAATGACAAGTTTCCGTTCATTTCTTTCAGATTGTTCCCCGCTCTTTTGTAGAACATCACAAGCTCTCTTCCATAACTTTGGAGTACCGGAAAGAGTGTACCACAGACAGCGTACTGCAGTCTCTGGCGAAGATTGTTAAAAATGGTGTCCGTCATAATAGTAATGATAAAGTGATAGAGTTGGAACACTTGCTCCTCCTGGAGAACGGATCCGAAATTGCCAGGGGAAGCACCAGTTGGAAGCCAAGAGATATTCCAGCATAAACTACGACCAAGCATAAGCAGTATATCCCGCGGTAGTGCTCATAACAGAACTACACTATACAGCTCCACCGTTAAAATCATTAAAATAACTCTACTTGTCATGATATAAAATAAATAAATAAATAAGTAAAAGGACGAGGACAAGAAGGAATAAACAGTGAAGAAGATCGTGTGAGGTGCATTTTCATTCTACTAGGTATTTTTGCACTTTTATTTTGTTAAAAAGATAAAAGAGTATATGTGTTTTGTGCGTTAAGAAACTGCACACCAGATAATGTGAAACGCCAATTTCTTCTCCCTTCTTCACCTTCTCAACAAGCAAAAGGGGGGCTGATAAGTGCAGCAAAAGAAATGAATTTGATCTCATGTGCTTGGAATCCTTGTGAAGTAAATCATTAAGAAATCTTCATGCTACTAACATACCATCCCAAATGAATAAGAAAGAAATATTCACTATCATCACAACCATGAAAATTTTGGCAAGCAGCATAAATAAAGTGGTTTGGATAAAAGATGAAAACTCCCCATTTTCATGAGCAACAACATGCAAGTGAACAGAACTTAAAAATCAAGTATTGTTTTTCTGACATTCCGCAATATATTAGCCATTTATAGGAAGGACAAAAAGTACATGGGATTAACAAGATGTTCACAGAAGGACATTTTCCCACGTGCATAAGAGTTACCAGCAGAGCCACAAAATTGAAAGAATAGAAATCAACATCATCAGAGAATGGAGAGGAATCAGACAATCAGTGTATCAGACACCATAAATAAATCATTAGGTGCCGCTAACCATAACCTCCTGACTCTCCAGCCATGAGATAGTTCTCTTCAGATGATTAATAGCCCATTCCTTTACTTTCGAAGAAGAAGTGCTCTTTAGCAGGATTACTCTCTCTACACTGCTAACATATGGCACAAGAAACAAATCGTTGAAGGCAGATGTAGGAATTTTGGAAAGAGAATGAAAGTAAATTTGTTAGGTATACAGAAATTTAGTCTGCTGTGCTGGCAGACTGGGATGACATTAGAGTAGTTTTCCACTACAGTGTCGGGAGAAAATATGAGTACCCATTCATACACTAACTTATTGAAAATAAAACAAGAAATAATTGGGTAATTTTTGTGTATTTTTTCTATTGAAATAAGTGTGTTTATATACAAATTATAAGATATTGTTAAAACAACTCTTAAGAATCCTCTATCAATCAATTAGTAACAATTAACCTATGATTATGTAATCTCTTTAATTATATACATGCTCTAACACTCCCTCTCAAATTGAGTAATAGATGTTTATCATACCTAACTTATTAGAAAAATATTCTATTTGAAATCCATTTAAAATTTTGGTGAGTAGATCACCTAGTTACTCAATTACTCTCCTGTCTTCACATAATCGGTAGAAATTAAATTTCCTTGAATCTTCTCACAAATGAAATGACGATCAACTTTAATATGCTTAATCCGTTTGTGGTATACTAGATTGGAAACAATGATACCAACTTCTTTCAGCAGATAATTTATCCGTGAAATAGATTGAGCATTTTGACTCAGTACTGGATCTGTATACCACATTTTGCTTCTTACTTTTCCTAAACACTAGATTTCTTCCAACAATTTAGATTTTTGATAAGTTTACTCGCAAAGATTAAATTAAAGGTAAGATTAGATAAATTTAGCACAAATGATAGGATAATAAAAGGAGTAGATTTAATAGTCTCAAAACCCTCAACATTATAGTTTGACCTATCCGCTATTGTAACAGGAGAACATAATTTATGAGATTGAAAGCTGGCAAAAATATGAAAATTACTTGTCATGTGATCCGTGGCACCAGAATCAATGACCCATTTATGTGAAGAGGAAATAAGACAAGTAAGATAAGTTTACCTGTCTCAGCCGCTACCAGAGACGTTAGAATAATTTCAGTAATATGGGTCTTACTGTTAGAAGCTATTTAAAACCAATATTAGACCATAAAAACACTTCACCTAATAATAAAAGTACCAAAACAACCCTCACATAGCCTTAAAGGAAAGAAATAGAATTTGGACAGCTCCAACAGAAGAGAAACCCGACAACAGTAAGGTCTGATGACAACAACGACCCTAGAGATTGGCCAAAAATGATGACGCGATCTCAGAAGTGGAACCGAAGACTTGTCGAAGGTGCGACACGCGTTCACGTGCCGGCGAGTGAAGAATAGGCGAAAAAGAAAAATTGGTGCATGGAGACCACTCACCGGCAGTCTGACCACCGGTCTTCAAGGAGAGGCCGAAAACTCTGTTGCGCTGTTTCTTAGGACGGTGGTGAGATCAAACAATCACCTGGACTAGTGATTCAAAGGAGAACAATATCCAACCCCAAAAGAAATAATAGATCAACCATAAAAAAGCTTTGATACCATGCAACAAAACAAGAAATAATGGGATAATTTCTATGTATTTTCTCTAAACTAAGTGTGTTTATATACACGCCTTGTTAAGCCAACTCCTAAAAATACTCTATCAATAAATTAGTATCAATTAGCCTATGGTTATGTAATCTTCTTTAATTATATACAAATTATGTTCACACTATCACAATAACCTTTGAGGACATAGAGCAGTTGGTTTAGAATGTGATCCTCTTTCAACTTGTTTCTCATATTTTCTAGGTGACGATGGCTTTTGATCAGCAAGCATTCTTTGTATTTAGAAGATCAACTTGTTTTCAAGACCAAAAGTGGGAAAATAGAGTGCATATACTTAAATTATCAAATTAAAGCACTTTGAATATTGATTACTAGTCAAGAAGCAGATCATCAGATATGGCTAAGTAATGATATAATTCTTAGATCTTGAAAGGAAAATACTATATATTCACATATTAATCACTAAACAGTAAGCACTCATGTCCTCAGGAATACACAGGGCATCTATTATTGACATCAATAAGATAAAGAAAATTGTAGACCATGCCAATTGCCAATCCAATTAATATTTTGGATCGGGGTATTAAGATATACTCTTGTAAATTTTTCATTAGAATCCTCTGGAGGTTCCAAAAAACAAACAGAAAGAAAAAGATCCACATGCCAAAGGACAGATAGCAATTAGCACACCTGTTATTCATACTTTTACATGGCTGGCAACATGTACAAAACATAATAGTATGGTAGGTTCATTTGCACATAATCCAAAGCATAGTGTTTTAAGATTTTAGATAATACCAATTAGCAATCATATAATCCAATACAAAAAGGTCAGAGTTAGAAATTCACGTGTCTTTACAACATTCACAGCAATGTCATGCATGAAAAAGCAAAAATGATAAGTGGCCTTTGCCAAGGAAATGAGGGGGTGAAGGTTGTGGGGTTTGAATATGTTTGGTCTTAAACATTATTAATTGCTAAACAAAAAGGTGACAGACAGGGTAAATCCAAGGAATAAGTAAAGTATCTTACAAATATTCTATCTCATGGGATTTGTAAGAGCTTTAAGTATCTGGATTAAAAAAAGAAAAAAAAAAAGGAGAGATACATATAAAGACATTAACACTACTAGTTTCAAATGTAATGTAGCCTGTCCGCCATGGTTAACTATCGATATCAACAAGCTTCTTTTGGTTGTAACAATCTAATATCCATTCCTACGGCAATAAACTAATTAATATTAGATAATCACCAGACAAAAGTATATATTCATAACCAATTGTAACAGCAAAAAAAATTTTGAATGCCTGTAGGGTGCCTTCAGTCAAAATATAAAATGTGGATTTTGGAACATAGTTGTTAGGTAAATACAAAGAAAGCAAAAGACAGGCTTGACCACTAATTTATAGAAAAAATTACTACTTAGTCATTATAGTATGGCAAAACTGATAACTAATTTTTTTTCTATTTTGAAAAATGCATTAAAAGTAATTATACTTTTAAAAGAATCTACTACTTAATACCTAATCTATATTGTAAAGAATCGCAAAACGCACTCTGCCTTGTATGATTTTGGAGCAAATTTGTATTTGTCTACTTCAATACCCAGAAGCTTAGATAGTTAAGAAGGCCGAGAATAGTGACAGAAATATACCGAGTTCAAATAGCGCAAATCGCAACCTGAATAGACTGTTAACTTGAACCAAAAGTTAGAAGTCATAAAAATTAGAATCAAAAGTCAGGCAAACTAAATCAAATTCTGATATCAATTACATTAAGTTACTACAATATCTCATCATTCATTTCAAGCATTAATCATTAGAAATGCTCTTCAAACATGGAGCTACAAGGCAATCAGAAATGCAGAAGAACACAAATAAGTTCGAGTTCGATGCTAAATTCCAATATTCTAACCAGTAAATAAACAATCAAATTGAAAAATTTTGCACATTGTCAAGTTGTGGCAAAAATTCTACCTCTCATTGCCAAGCCATCCAGAAGTGCAAATTGAAAACTAAACTAAACCACCATATCTGACTTCCTGTTAGATTCTTCTTCTCTCCCTCCTCAACTCCGAGTTCGAGACAGCTATGGATGTGTCACCGGAGAAGTGACGTCACAAGTAAGACCTGAAAAAAGTGAACGCATCGCCGTGGACGTGCCGGAGTGGTTATCGGGCATGACTAGAAATCATGTGGGCTCTGCCCGCGCAGGTTCGAATCCTGCCGTTCACGTTTTCCTTGCTATTCTAAAAACGACATTTAAATTGACTGAAATTTAAATATGTAACAAAATATTTTCAAATACAAACCACATGATTTTTTTACCATTCACATGAATATGACGGATTTTTTGGTAGTTACATATATCGACTTTTGATGGGACGTTAAACAGTTTCCATGTTGCAGATGACGACAACTACATTTCTCATAGATGGACAATCCAGGACTGTTTTCTCTCATAGATGGGCAACATGTAAACTGTGGAAATCAAACCACCTAAATTTAAATTCAATTACTATTATTAATATATTAATTCATTTTAAATTCAATTAAAAATTATTTTAAATGTTTTAATTAATAAATTATAAAAAAATATTAATAATTTTCATTTAAAAAAATTAATATCTCTAAAAAATTTAAATTCTAATTTTTAAATAAAAGAGAAAATTACTTTGTAGTCCCTGAGATTTAACGTAATTAACACTTCTGTCCCTCTATTTTGGTGACCCAACACTTAAGTCCCTCACTTTCTCTTCCGTCCAAATTCGTAGTCCATCCGTCCAAAATAGCCATTTGGGACACGTGAATTGATAAAATTAACCATCTTTTTCTTCTTCTTCTTCTTCTTCTTCTTCTTCTTCTTCTTCTTCTTCTTCTTCTTCTTCTTCTTCTTCTTCTTCTTCTTCTTCTTCTTCTTCTTCTTCTTCCTACCCTTTCTGCAACTTCTTCTTCTTCTTCTTCTTCTTCTTCTTCTTTCTTCTTCTTCTTCTTCTTCTTCCTACCCTTTCTGCAACTTCTTCTTCTTCTTCTTCCTACCCTTTCTGCAACTTCTTCTTCTTCTTCTTCTTCTTCTTTTTCCTACCCTTTTTGCAACTTCTTCTTCTTCTTCTTCTTCTTTCTTCTTTCTTCTTCTTCTTTCTTCTTCTTTTTTCTTCTTCTTTCTTCTTCTTCTTCTTCTTCTTTCTTCTTTCTTCTTCTTCTTTCTTCTTCTTTTTTCTTCTTCTTTCTTCTTCTTCTTCTTCTTCTTTCTTCTTTCTTCTTCTTCTTCTTCTTCTTCTTCTTCTTCTTCTTCTTCTGGAATTTCACATTGAGAGAAGGGTATTTTTAGAAAAAATTATCACATCTCACCTTTGACTCTTTGACCAAACGGTTTAAATGGACGGAAGGACTACGAATTTGGACGGAAGAGAAAGTGAGGGATTTAAGTGTTGGGTCGCCAAAATAGAGGGACAAAAGTGTTCATTACGTTAAACCTCAGAAACTAAAAAGTAGTTTTTCCTAAATAAAATCATATAAAAAAGTTTATAAATACTATTATAGAATATATATTATTTAAATTATTTATTTATATAAACATATTGAAATAATATCTATTTAATATATAAAATTTGAATTCGATTCAAATACCATGGGTACTAATTTTCAAATTTAAATCTTAATTGTAGACTGTTCAAAATGGACTGATTAAAGTTTAATCCGATTGGATAAAGGAAAATATTAGGCCAGTTAGACATGGTAACAATTGCCCCTCTCTCTCTATATATATATCACCTCAAATTAGTTGAAGCTCAGCAGAAGAAGGAAAATGGCTACTACTGCTAGGGGATTCTTGCTAGTTAACAAGCACTTCCAAGTCGGATCCTTTCAAAATAAAGAAATCAACCAAATGAAGAAAGCTGTCAAGGATGAGATGCGTATGGCTTCAGCATCATCAAGAAGGAAGATTATATCCCAAGAATATGGTGTTCGGAAGAAGCATTTTGGTTGTGTGAATGTAGCCACTGGTGAGGAAAGGCAGAAATTGGATTCTTGGAAATCAAATATTAGCGGTGGAAGTGGAAGATTGGTGCAAGATGGCCTCGTTTACAGGCAAAACTTTTTGGTTAGATCATTTGAAATTTGCTTTGACGGAAAACTATCCTTGGCTGCCTTGACCAATTATTTACAGGTTAAACTTGAACTTCATTTTCCTCTGCATAAATTCTATGATTAGTCTTTGATATTTGTTTTGGTGTTTAGGACACAGCACTTGAACAGTGTAGAGTTATAGGTATATCGGCTGATGGTTTTGGTTCAACACCAGAAATGAATAGACAGGATTTGATATGGGTAACCTCCACTTTGCAGATAGTGGTGGATAGCTATCCTTCCTGGTAACTTTCTGATTTTGCAGTTTAATTAATTTTTATTCTTCAATCTTTCTAAAACCCTCCATTGTAATCACCCATCTGATACTGTTTATCCACTGCAAGGCATGATTGTGTAGAGGTGGACACATGGTTTTATCCATCAGGACAAAATAGCGTAGGTCGAGACTGGGTTGTTCGTGACGGTAAGACAGGGAGTACATTGGCTCAAGCAACCAGGTTGAATTTCTTTTCTTGATTATCCATAGAAATTAAGATTATTTTCTTTAATCGTCATTTATTGGTTAACTTGCTATTTTCTCACCTTTCTTTAAAAAATTTAAACCTGCAGTTTATGGGTATTAATGAATAAGAAGACAAGGAAGTTATCCAAGCTTAAAGAAGAAATCAGAGACGAGTTAGCTCCTCACATGAGGAATTGTGATCCTATCATTGTTAAGGATAGCAGAAAATTGCTACGACTCGATGTTGATACAGCGGATTTTGCTCGAGAAGGTGTAAAAGTAAGTTATCTGTATGATGTTTCTCCATGCTTCAATAAATTAATGCTCTGGCCTTTTCTTTTTCTTCCAATGCTTTGCCTTGTTTAAGTGATTGACTGTATTTGCTTCTACTACAGCCTGAATGGGATCAGCTTGATCTCAATCAGCATGTGAACCATGTTCAGTACATTAACTGGATTCTTGAGGTGGGTAATTTTCTTTTCATTTCTTTTTTTTGGTTCATCAAAAGACTCGAACTTTGAGAAAATTAATGCTGCTATATGTTCAGGGTATATACTTCTACGCTTTGCGTTTCCTTCCCTTCGCAATATGCACATCCTTGAGTTCGAGACACTTCCCATTTCTTTCGACATAACAAACATGCTAAAAATTCTACGTTTGGTTGTAAAATTTTATCACAATTAAATGACAAGTTTCTATTCCTTTCTTTCAGGTTGTTCCCCGCTCTCTTGTAGAACATCACAAGCTTTCTGCCATAACTTTGGAGTACAGGAAAGAGTGTACCACAGATAGCGTACTGCAGTCTCTGGCCAGGATTGTTAAAGATGGAGTCCGTCATAATAGTAATGATAAAGTGATAGAGTTGGAACACTTGCTCCTCTTGGAGAACGGATCCGAAATTGCCAGGGGAAGCACCAGTTGGACGCCAAGAGATTTTCCAGCAGAAATTACTACCAACCATAAAGTGCTCATAACAGAACCAGCTAAATGAAGAAGAAAAGGAAAAAAAAAAAGGAGTATTGTTTTTCTGACATTCCGCAATAATTAGATTACACTTATCGCTGATAGTGAATAATAATAATAAAAAAAAGATTGACAGCCTTTGGCAGATACCGAAATTTAATTTAGGAGTTTAATTTAAATAAATAATTAAATTAAATAAAATACCTTTTTATTTTATTATTTTTTATTATCTCATAATAATTATTTATTTTTTTTATTATAATAATATATAAATTAATTATTATAAGTATTTATAAATTTAGTCCGATAATAAATATATCTGAATGTATTTGAGTAAATATGAGAGATTTCAAATTTTACTTCTTTTAATTTTCAATCCCTTATTTAAAAAATAAAAAATTATTATAATTTAATGATACTATTATCGACTCCCTATTAATTTTGACATTTTTATAAAAATATAAAATAATAATTATTATTTTATATATATTTAATTTGATAATAAATATATTAAAATAAATTTAAGAAATAACTATTTTTTAATGAATTGAAAAGAAGCACTTAAATTATACAAAGCAGGATGCTTGCAAGACCAAGAACTTTAGAATAAAATATATGTAAATGAGACAGCAAATTAAGGCTAAGAAAAGGGAATAAATCTGCCAAAGATTCTTTCAAACACACTCCTGATATTTTCTTCAGAAAAAGATTACAAAAATTTATGAACCGCCGAGAGAATGAGAAGTAAAAGGCAAAATACATTTACTATTTGCAACTCAAGTACTTTTTATAAACAGAATACATCCGCAGAAAATGACAGCGTCGCCGTGGACGTGCCGGAGTGGTTATCGGGCATGACTAGAAATCATGTGGGCTCGGCCCGCGCAGGTTCGAATCCTGCCGTTCACGTTTTCTTTGCTATTCTCTTTCTATCATATTCGTTTTTCTGACACCTGCTCGTCTGTTTCAATATACTCATTTTTTTCACTTTAAATCACAATATTTTGATAAATAATCTATATGTTATAGTCAATTCACACGTTTATATTTTTAATTTTTAATTTTTAATTTTAAATAATTAAATTAAATTTTTAAAATTTATTATATTTTTTTTAATAAATCTAAATTAATTTTGACCAATTGCAATCATAACCTTAATTTTGAATTGTTAGGAATAATTATTTTATTTATAAATATATTTATTCTTATTCTTATTTTTTCCTTTCACGTTTACAAATAACAATCTTTTATTATATTAAAAAATAATTGTAAATAAAATAATTAATAATAAAAAATTAGTCATATTTTTGAAATTACAAATAAATTAATTTAAAATTAAATATTTCATGTAAAATAAATTTTTAGTTATTAATTTGAAATTTTATTTTATTAATGCACTCTTTATTTTATCTACAATTTATTTTATATTTATATTATAATATTTTTTTAAAAAAAAAATGTACCTAATTTTTTTATCATATAATAGGTATTATTATATAGATAAAAGTTTTGTATTTTACTGTACATTTATAATAATAAATTGAAGAAAGTATTATATCTTATTAATTTTGTATTATGATAATCTTTTTAACTAATTTTAATTAAATATTATCATAATAATTTATTGTTACAATAATATAACACCACATTTAATTGTTTTATATATGACAAAATTTTAAAATTAATCATTTTATATAAAATAAAAATTATTAATTTCAAAAATTTTATCACAATAGAATAAAATTAAATATTAATAAATTATTTATCGTACTTATAATATATATATATAGTATAATGTTTCTTTTCAAAAAAAATTGTACAAATTAATTAAATACTAAAAATTAGTCATGTTTTTTCAAATCATGAATGACTAAATGTAAAATTAATAATTTTATGTAAAATAAAAATTAAACTTAAATTAATAATTATACAAAAGTTATCACGCTATTTGTAAAAAAAAGTTGTCATGCTGAAGAAGATGGAGCCTCCTGGTTTGTATTTTGGCCCGTAGTACTAAGAAAAAACACATAGAAAATGGCGATAATATTTCGATTGATGGATACAATGATGTGGAGGAAGGTATTGGTCATGGTCTGGAGCCCAGATCCATTTGTGATACGTTGATGCATGAGAATAGTAATGCTAATTTGCATGGAAGTGAGGCTGATGTCTAGGTAGATTTGCTGGTTGAGCAAGAGAATGGGGAGAAGGATGAGGCTGATGATACTGAGTTGTGTTCAACAATTAAACTCTCTCCTGATGATATTAGTAGATTGAGAAATCGTTGGAAATATACAATTATTGTTAAATCGGTGAGTAGATGGATTGGTTACACATACTTGGTGAAAATGGTGAAGAAATTATAGAGACCTATAGCAGTCTTAGAAGTGATTGCTGTAGATGATGATTTTTTTGTAGTTAAGTTTTCATCTGACGGTGATTATAAACATGCTCTCTATGAGTGTCCTATGATTGTTGACTATTATTTGTCCTCGAGAATGTGGAGGTCAAACTTTTTTTGATGTTTTAATATTATTGACTGTTTGGGTGAAATTTTCATGCCTTCTCATTAAGTACTACGATGTAAATTTGTTATTGAGAATTGGTAGTAAATTGAAAAACTCGATTAAAGTTGATACTAATACTAGTTTAATAACTAAGGGTAGATATATCGAGTTTGTGTGGAACTCAATTTAACTAAACTTTGATTTTAAAGTTTAGATTGCGGAGGTGGATTAGGCGTATAGAGTTTGAAGTGTTACATCTAGTTTGTTTCTCTAATATAAAGTTTGGCCATGCTTCCATTGTTTGTCTATTATTATAGAAACTCACTTTGGCAGATCATTCAACTGTAGAAGGTGAGGTTGTTCCTAATTCAGAGATATGGTGTATTAATGTCTGGATTCTATTGTTGCCAATAAGGAAAAGTCCGTGTTTGGAAAAAATGTTATCCTTGAAAGTAGTGATATTAATCTAGCTGTGATAGAGGATTTTGGGGATTTGATGTTGGTTAAAAATGATAAGAGGAGAAGTTTTAGGCTTAATTATAGGAAGAGCTCAAATGATGCAAGTTAACCTCTTACGCGGGAAAATGGAGATGTCAATGGACAAAGTGGGTCTAGGTTTGAGCCTCTCTCAGTTGATGTGGAGCATGAACCAATTCCTGAAAAGGTCCCAGGTGTACAAATGGAAGGGCTAATGCTTCTAAGCCCAATGGGCAAGTGGTAAATGGGCCTTCTCCTAAAGATACCTAAGGGAGAGACAAGAAGTTTGATACAGAGGATAAGAGGAAACAAATTAAGGGTAAGAACAACTTTATTTCTTCTTCTTCTACGGTTAATAAGCAAGCCCCTAAGCCAAATTATGCTATTGTCATTTTTATTAGAAGAAGTTCAAGACCTTCTCACCAAGCGGCAGCGGTGGAGGAGCATACGATTGTGATGGGTAACAAGAACAATGTGGAGTGTGTTGTTAAAATTATTTCTAAAGGGACGGATTGTAGCCTGGATATTTCTAATCTTATTAATGGACCTTTTTTGGAGCATTTTAATAATCCCTTTATGCCTCATTCATCGGCCAGAGATGATAAGGACTTTAATGAGGTGCAGTCCGAAGTTTGATAAGTAAACATTGAAGTGTTTCTTTCAAGCTTAGATAGTCAAGTTCGACATGGAATTGGTGTTGAAGAATTGCCTGATCCGCCTGAAACAGCATGGATATAAAGAGCTAATCCTTTATGGATTGTTGGTATTTTCCTTCTATTTTATTTTTTAATGATTATTTTTAGTTGGAATGTTCAAGGAGCTGCCTCTCAAAACTTTAAGAGAGCCTTCAAGGAATATCGTAGGTTATTTTCTCTTGATATCGTGTGTTTAATGGAATCCCGTACGAGCGGCCATCATGTAGATCAAATTTCTGCGGCTCTAGGATTTAATTCGTGGGTTCATGTTGAGGGAATAAAACTTGGGGGTCAATTAAAGTTGTCTATATTGATGCCCAGTTTATTGTTTGTCATGTTCTGTTACAGAATTGAGAGTCATGGAATTTGGGGGTTGTGTATGGAAGCCCGAATGTGCATGGGTAGAGTTTCAGCTAGCAAAATTTGATTTAGGAGATAATTGGATGATCTTAGGAGATTTTAATTCAATGATTTCAGTGGAAGAACAATCTGGATATTCCTCGCTGTAAGATGTTATGGGGGATTTCTGTAATTGGATCTTTTGTAACGGCCTCATTGATTTGGGGTATGAAGGTGTTCCATTCACCTGGTCTACAGGTAGAACTTTGGACACGTTGAAGAGTGCGAGACTTGATCGTGCTTTATGTTCGGCTAGCTGGCGATCCAGGTTTGATAATGCTTTTGCAACCCATGCCGCCAAACTCAATTATGATCATGTCCCTGTTGTAGTGAATACCGTTGGTTTGAGTACCCCTCATCCACCATATTTTAAAAACCAGATTGCGTGGTTAACTTATGATGGTTTTGAGAATGTTATTAAGCGAAATTGGAATCCTTTGGCTCCGATTTAGGACAATACTCATGGGTTAGCAGCCGCTTTGTCTTCTTGGAATAGAAATGTGTTTAGTAATAATTTTTTTAAAAAAGAAAAGGTTGTGGGCTCGATTGAGGGGGTTCAAAGAAGATTGTTTGTAGTGCTAAAAACACGTTTGATGAAATAGGAGGAGAAATGAAGCAAGGAGTTAGTTGTGGTTTTGGCTCAAGAGGAACTGTTTTGGTTCTAAAAATCTAAGGAAGATTGGATTATTTCAAGTGAGCCTAATACGAAATTCAACCATTCTTCTGCTTTGATCAAGAGGAATAGATTACTTGTGCAAAGGCTTAGAAATGAGATGGGTGACTGGATTTCTGATAAGATTTGTTTGAAGGATATGGTATATGATTTTTTAAATAAGCTGTCTAAGGTGGAGGGTGTAGCTGATATGTTAGGTATGAGCTCAGGAATTTTCGAAATTGTCTACTGAAATGTTCTCTTCCCTTAATAGACCTTTTGTTATGGAGAAGTTGATAGCAACCCTTTTTGCTATGAGACCTTATGATGCGCCAGACATGGAAGGTTTCCTAGTGCATTTTATCAAAAGAAATGGCATATTATTGGGGAGGCTGTTACTAAACTTGTGTTAGGTGTGTTGCAAGGCCAGCCGATGCCATCTGTGATCAATGAGACATTACTTGTGTTAACACCTAAGATTCCTTCACCTGAACGTATTAACCAAATTTGTCTGATCAGTCTTTGTAATGTCTTATATAAGGTAATTACTAAAACTTTGGTCAATAGGCTAAAGATTGTGCTTCCTAATTTGATTGGATCTGAGTAGTGCAACTTTGTATCATGGAAGCAAATAATAGATAATATTGTGCTCTTTCAGGAAGCTCTTCGTTCCATACGTCAATCTAAGTCTAAAATGCTTTATGGCTTTGAAGATCAATCTGGAACAAGCATATGATCGCCCTGAACTAAGATTTTATTAAATGGGTTCTCCAGAATATTGGCTTCTCAAAAGTGTGGATCTCGGTAA
Organism: Manihot esculenta; assembly: GCF_001659605.2. Lineage (NCBI taxonomy): Eukaryota > Viridiplantae > Streptophyta > Magnoliopsida > Malpighiales > Euphorbiaceae > Manihot > Manihot esculenta. The sequence goes on from NC_035171.2 coordinate 5,867,718, forward strand.
TTATGAACTGTTTGAATTCATCTTTTATGTCTGTGATTTGGACTCCAATCCTTTAAGCCTTCACGAGGGGTTCCACAGGGTGATTCTATATCTCCCTATTTTTTTGTGTTGTGTATTGAAGTATTGACACAAGATATTAGAAAATCTGTGGCTGGTGGTTTTTGGCATCGGCTTCCTTTATTTAGACTAGGATCGCTACTTTTCTATCGTTCTTTGGTGATGATATGGTGCTCTTTGCGGAAGCATCTGAGCAATAACTTCTTGTCATTATGGATGTGTTGAACAGGTTCTCATTAACTTCAGGACAGAAGATTAATTTTCAGAAATCTCGTCTTTTTGTGTCTTCTATGGTGTCTCCAGATGTAGCGGAACGTCTGTCTCATATTTCTAGAATTATTGACTCAGGATTTAGGAGATATTTGGGTACCTTGCTTTGCATCAGTGAGTATATAAGGACACTTTTTCTTACATTCTTTATCAGATGAGACAGAAATTGGCTGAATGGAAGGCCAATGTGCTCTCAATGGCCGGAAGGGTGACATTAGTTCAATCTATTCGTGCAGCTATTCTTGTTTACACGATGCAAACTTGTCTTCTTCCGGTCTCTTTATGCAATGCTATGGACAAGATATGCAGAGATTTTATTTGGAAAGGTATTCATGGGGCAATCACATTCGTCTTGTTAATTGGCAAACTATTCAAGAATCTAAAGCTAATGGTGGATTGGGAATCCAAAAGCCTCATTTGATGAATCATGCACTCTTGGAGAAATTGGGATGGAGGTTCCAGTGATCTCCTAATTTCTTGTGGGGGAGAACTATTGTCAACGAATATTTTGGTGGCTATTTTTCTTGGATGAGAGTACTAGCTATTTCAGGTTCTCATATTTGGAGGGGTATTAAAGTGGGTCTTGATGTGGTGAGACAATGGCTAGTCTGGGAAGTGGGAAGTGGCTTGGGGACAAGTTTTTGGATGGACTCATGGCTTCCTTTAGGCCTTCTATTCAATCAAGCAATTGTTCCTATTAATGAGATAGCTAAAACGTTGCCTATTAGGGCATTTTGGGATGATAATTTAGGATGAAAGTGAGATGTGCTTCACCCATTAATGTGCTCGATTCTTTGAAATCTCGACTCCTTTCCAGAATGGTTGGCTTGAGAGATCAATATGTTTGGAATTATACTAATTCTGGGACATATTCGGTTAAGTCAGCATATGGAGTTTTGAGTAATTCTGTTGTTAATGAGAATTTAAGTTATTGAAGCATGTGTGGAAGATAAAGGTCCATCAAAGGGTATGTATGTTTTTATGGCAAATTTCCCATAGTAAGATCCTTTGTAACATAGAAAGAAGAAAGAGAGGTTTTACCTTGGATGATTCGTGTGGATATTGCCATAATGTTGCTGAGGATATTTTGCATGTGTTAAGGGATTGTTCTTATGCTATTCAGGTGTGGTCCTTATTTGATAACCAAGTCATTTGTACAGATTTTTTCTCATTACAAATTACGGACTGGTTGTTTGCTAATTTGAGGAATGATGAGGAGGTTTGGGGTACTGCTTGAAATGTTATTTTGCAGTGTGTGTATGATGGCTATGGAAGGCGAGGAACATGAGAATATTTGAAAATCAAGACTTCAAACTTTTGCTTGGTTTTCTGCAGGAACAGGTTCAGCTGATTTCTAAAGCTTGGAACTCAACTTATTATGTTCATTATGAACCACGTCGAGCTTCTCAACAGTTTATTTCATGGAATCGAGCTCCGATGAGTTGGGTGACAGCTAACACTGATGGGAGTGCTGTGGGGCAGCCTGGTTTGGCTGCGTGTGCCGGTTGTTTTCGGGATGTACTAGTATGATACTAGTTGCTTGGTTTTTCATTAGCTATTGGTGTAAGTTATGCAGTTGATGCATAGCTCTGGGGAGTGCACAAAGCCTTGACAATCACATGGGAGAATGGTTGGCGAAAAATTCAGTTGCAATGTGATTCCCGAACTGTTATTTCAATGGTAATTAAAAGAGGGAGTGACGTTCATCGCCATAGGAATATTTTGACAGCATGTTTGAATTTGCTGGATCGTAGTTGGGAAGTTCAACTTGTGAAGGTCTTTAAAGAAGCTAATTCAGTTTCAAATCAGTTGGCTAAGGATGCTATTGCAGATTCTTTTGATATACAGATGTTTGTGAATCCTCTTTTAAGGATTAGTGATTTGCTCATTGCTGATAAAGTTGGAATAGTTTGGTAAAGACGTGCCAGTGTGATGGACTTTAATCCTCCATCTGATTAAAAAAATTAATAATCATACAAAAAGTCCTATATAATTAGAAATTATTTAATTTGTATAGTTGCATACGAACTTAATATTATTTAATTAATAATTTTACTTTGGTTAAAAATAATTTTATTTATTATTATGTCAGTAAAAAATACATATGTATAAATTTTTAAAAATTTATTAATGTTATTCTCAAATTATTTATATTTTTAAATTTTTAGATGAAATTTATTATTTATATTCAATAAAATTAGCCATTTATTATTTTAAATATATTAATATAATTTGTTAATGAAGAAAATTTTCTATAATAGGAATGCTTGAAAATCAAAATCAGTTAGACCTATAAATACATGGGTTGTTTTACATATTTATTATCTGCCATTAATTTTTCGAGCTTATTAGTTGACTTTTGCTTCGTGAGCTGACTAATTAATTCAATTTTTGAGAAATGAGCTGCCATAAATTTTAAAAAATAAATATAAAAAATAAAAAATATAATTATGACATAATAATTAATAACATTCTCTCTATAAATTTATCAGAATGATCAAGCATCAATTTGTAACATAATCACAATAAAAGGGAAAAAATAAACATATTTTTTTTTCAAGCAAATTTTTATAATGTTTCTAAGCTTTTCATTCTCTAATCCTTTATTCTAATAAATAGATATTAAGAATTTTTAAAATTAAATTAAATTTAAATATATAAGAAAATATTTCCAAATACAAACCACATGCTTCTTTTCATCCTTCCCATGATGAATATTATATTATTAATATTTAAATTCGTTTTAGATTTAATTAAAAATTATTTTGAATTATTTAAATTTAATTATTATTATTCAAATAATAACAGAATTCGTTTAATTTTATCCCATTTATTCATACTTTTACATGGCCCGCAACATGCACAAAACATATCAGTATGGGAGGTTTTATTTGCACAAAATCCAAAATCAATTATATAATCCAATACAATTGATTTAACGGTTAGATAATTTTCACTTATTGAATTTTAATTACTAATTCATTATAATTATTAAACTTTAATTTATTTTAAAAAAGTAATTAAAGTTTAAATATTTGTTCGAGATAATCACTCAGATGAGATTTCAGTAGATTTTTCGACAAAATGTATATGTGACTTATCTCATGTGGTTTAAAATAATAACTGATGTAGCTAAGATTTAAACTGATGATATGGTCGGAATCAAACTGTACTGTGATTGGTTAGGATCTACAAAAGAAATAACATGAGGTGGTGATGGATACCCACGGTAGCTACTCCGACGCTAAGTCAATAACTGAATGAGAGAAAGTATAACGGAATGTAAGAGTTTCAGTGTTTAAGAATTACGTACCTTTGTCTCTGTGATCGTTCTCTTTTTATACTGTAAGAAGGTGGAGATAAATATAATATTTTCTGATAATCCGGCGATGATGTGGCCAACCTATTGGTAAAGGATCTTTACCGACTAATTGATTGAGAATCCTGTGATTGTCTTGCTAGGTTGTAGCTATTTATCTGTAACTTGCTTGTGGAGGTGAGCCTGTCCGACCTAAAGCCTACCTGTCCTCAGACGAGTCTTGATTAAGAATCGGTCGTCCGAGTTTTTCCTTTTTATGAGTGGGACAACTTATTAGCTTATGAACCCTGCCACGTGACCTTATTTTATGGTGATAGCTCACGGTTTACTTTGAAAAAGTCTTATATAGCATCAAAGGTCCCCCGCTAGTCAATTCTTTAGATTTGAAGGTGACAATTGTCTTCATGATCTGGGTTATGTGGCTTATTTGTTGAGCTGAGTGCACGATGTCCTTGTTTTCCTCTTTTTTGCCTTGCCGACCAATTAGGTCTAAGACTTTGTCTGGTAAAAATTGGTCCAGTGATATAGTAATGCTTTGACGATCTTACGAGCATTTTCTAGCCTTAACGTGCTTCCGAACATTGTTCAGTCTTGACAAGCTTTCGAGCATTTTCTCATCTCGTCGGACATTATTTAGCCTTGACTAGCTTTCTAGCATTGAATGCCTTTGTAAGCTTTTGGGAATTTTTCTAGCACTTACGAGCTCCGTGGCTTTTCTAGCTTTTACAATCTTTTAGGCATTTTTCTAGCCATGATCTTAGCCCATGACCTTTCTCCTAGCTTTCTGGCTTCCAGTGCCTTGACGAGTTTTCGAGTATTTTCTCGTCTTGTCGGGAATTCTCTAGCCTTGACTAGCTTTCTGGCATTGAATGCCTTTGTGAGCTTCTGGACATTTTTCTAGCCCTTACGAGCTCTTTGGCCTTATACAGCCCTACTGGGCTTTTGGCCTTTTATAGCTCTAATGAGCTTTTGGCACCAAATGTCTTTGAATTCTCTCGTAAATCGGGACTAACACCTAGAAGGTCGGCACGGTGTGTACCTATCTTTAGGCCTAGCATCAAATACCTTGTTATATAGGACCAACACACGAGTGGTCTAGCGAAAATTGCCTGGTGAGCTGGCCTGGTAAAAACTGCCTTGTGGCCTCGATTAATGGGACCAATGCCCCAGTGGTCTGGCGAGAACCACCTTGTGACCTAAGCTGGTGAAAACTACCTTGTGTCCTTGATTAGTAGGACCAGCGCCCAGGTGGTTTGGCGAAAACCACCTTGTGACCTGGCCTGACGAGAACTACTTTGTGGCCTTGATTAATGGGACCAACGCCTAAGTGGCCTGGCGAAAATCGCCTTGTGACCTGACCTGGTGAAAACTGCCTTGTGATTTTGATTAATGGGACCAATGCCCAAGTATTCTGGCGAAAATTACCTTGTGACCTAACTTGACGAAAACTGCCTTATGGCCTTGATTAGTGGGACCAATGCCCAAATGGTCTGGCGAAAATCGCCTTTTGACTTGGCCTGGCAGGAACTGCCCTGTGGCCTTGATTAATGGGACCAACACCCAAGTGGTCTGGTGAAAACCGCCTTGTGACCTGATCTGGCTAAACTACCCTGTGACCTAGCCTAGCGAGAATTGCCTTGTAGCCTTGATTAATGGGACCAACACCTAAGTAGCTTGGCAAAAATCATCTTGTGACCTGGCCTAACAAAAATTGCCTTATGGCCTTAACTAGTGGGGCCAGCGCCTAAGTGGTCTGGCAAAAACCACTTTGTGACCTGACTTGGCGAGAACTGCCTTGTGGTCTTGATTAATAGGACCAACGCCTAAGTGGTCTGGCAAAAATCGCCCTGTGACCTGACTTGGCGAGAATTGCATTGTGGCCTTAATTAATAGGACCAATACCCAAGTGGTCTATAACGGTCAGCTGCCTGCTTGTGGAAAATTATCCCACATTGGTGGATTATGACAATTTCGAATTGTATATAATAGCTAGCACGAAACTACTAAATAACTTGGGTTAACAAGTGGAAAGTGGATCCAAAAGTTACTTGGGCCAGTTTGGGCCGGACTGTTTCAATTAGTATCAGAGCCACCCTGGATCAGACAAATTGTGCAAAACTAGTGGACCTGCGAGGAAAGGGCTACCCGTGTGAAACGAGGTGGAGCCGCCCGAGGTACTAGCGAACCACAATACCTGAGAGTCCGGTCTTGGTTTAGCAATTGTATTCGATTCAGTTGCGACGAGGACATCGCAAATTTAGCGGAACCGAGTGTAATGGTCAGCTGCCTGCTTGTGGGAAATCGTCCCACATCAGCGGATTACGACAATTTCGAATTGTATATAATAGTTAGCACGAAACTACTAAATAACTTGGGTTAACCATTTTGCGTCAAGTGGAAAGTGGATCCAAAATTTATTTGGGTTAGTTTGAGCAGGGCTGTTTCATGTTCTGTTTAACTAGTCTTTCTTTTGGGGAAGGCAATCCAAAGTTCTCATCATATGAGATAACCTCATCAACTCATCATTGATAAAATTTTCTCAAGTTACAAATATTCCATGCATGAGGAATAACTTGACTATTTAGCTTGGCCAGTTTATAGGACCTAGGGCAAATAACCTTTGAGACCTTAAATGGTCCTATCCAGTTTTCTCCTAACTTTTTGGGTCTGACATTGCCCCCTGTTACGTCTATTTGTTTGAGGATCAAGTCTCCCACATTGAAGGCTCTCGGCTTGATTTTGCTATTGAATATCCTGGATATTTTATTCCTGTCAGCTGCTATTCTCATTGCGGCCTTTTCTCGCAAGAACTCGGCTTGATCCAAATTGAATTGTGTTTTTTTAGGGTGTCCCGAGATTTCAGGATGTTGTATTTTGAAGTTACTTACTTGTATTTCTACGAGGATGACTGCTTCTCCCCTATATACCAAGGAAAATGGTGTCTCTCCAGTAGCTGGTCTGGGAGTAATTCTGTATGCCCACAGTATGTGAGGCAATTCCTCGGGCCAATTACCTTTGGCTTTATCGAGCCTTTTCTTCAGCCCCCTATAATATAGTCCTGTTCATGACTTCCATCATACCATTGGATTGGGGGTGGTAGGCTGAGCTGAACCTCAAATCAATCTCCCATTTTTTGCAAAAGTCTTTAAATTTGATGCTTACAAACTGAGTTTCATTATCAATAATCATGATTTTGGGTATTCCGAATCGGGTAAAGATATTTTGACACTTCTGGATAAATTGCTTTGCATCCTGCATTATCATTGGTCAGTAGTATCATTGTCTGAATGTTTTTCAGACGCTTGTCCGAGCTCCTTCGTGACTTCCATAATTAACCTCATGGATGTCTTTTAGGATTTTCTAACCTTTTTCCTCTATCATATATCACAACCATGGCTATGTGGAGGACCTACTGTATAACCAACTATTAATTAGTGCATACTTAGAAGACTTTTTTATTATCTGTTTAGCTAATAACTCATTAGCCGGAAGGTCATAATTTATATACAAGTACCATCCATAACTCTCTTTCTTCTATAGAAAAAGATTATTCTATCTCTGTCGTCGAAGTGTGCAACTCCTCGAATTGGAAGAACCGAGTTAAATGTTAAAAAAAAATTTTTTTATTATTATTATTTTAACGTAGGTAGAATAAACCACATATCCGGTTCACTAAAAAAGTTTTTCGACTTTTCGTTTGAGTGATTATTTATAAAAGAAATATAAAAACGTTGATGACTTTTTAAAAATAAATGGAAATTCAATAATTACATTAAATAATAAGTAAAGTTCAGTAACCCAAAATTATCCTTTAAAGGCTAGAGTTAAGTTTTGACTTGCACTTAATGAACCTTCCAACAGAATCCAAAATGTCTTCTCAATTATGTTAAGTTTTTTTTCCTTTAAATTCATTTATTTGTGATAACAATTCCAAACAACAAGAAAGAATCCTTCTTCACGATCATGTCACAATTTGCCTCATTCCTCAACTCGGAGTCCGAGACTGCTATATATGTAACTTGAAATAAAACTTGGAGAAAGTGAATGCATCGCCGTGGACGTGCCGGAGTGGTTATCGGGCATGACTAGAAATCATGTGGGCTCTGCCCGCGCAAGTTCGAATCTTGCCGTTCACGCCTTCAACCTTATCTCAATTTCAAAAACTCAAATTTATAAGTTTAATTAAATTGTAAATATTTTTTATAGTTCCTTTCAAATTTTTATTTTTTTTATAATTAATTCAATTGAATTGGAATTTGATTGGAATTTGAGCCCTCAGTGTTAATAAATTAAAACTAATTAACATTTTGTATGTAAAGTACAAGCAACCCAAATATTTAATGAAATTTCTTTATTTAAAAATAAAAAGAAAATCTAATGTTATAATGCATGATATTGATGATGTGATTGAAATAAAGCTACACTAATTAAATAAAACCTATAAAAAAGAGATTATGAGATTTGACGCTCAAGTTAGTATACTGAAAAAAAGAACGAATGTAATGAATTGTTTGAAATTTTTGTATAACAGAATAATTTATATTTGTCTCTATATAATCTTTCTCCTTTTATACCGTAAAAAAGGTGGAAATAAATATAATATTTTTCGATAATCCGGTAATGATGTGGTCGGCTACTTGATAAGGGATGTCACAAGCTAATAAGTTGGTGATCCCGTGATTACAGGCATAATAAGGATGCGCTGGACTGTGCTTATTAACGGTAACTTGGCACCGAGACTCTCCCTGCTGTGGGAAGGGTGAGTCTTGATAATGATCTAGATGTTATAGTATCCGGATGTTTCTTCCTAGGGAAGAACTATATTTCCTACGTATCCAGTCTTTGCCACGTGGCCCTATCTCGTAGTGACATCTTATGACTTACCTTGGGGGGTTATTATGTAATATCAGAGGTTCTCTCGCTGGTTTTCGATTCTTCAAATTCGAAAGTGATGACTTGTCTTTTTTATTACGTGGCATGATTTGATTATTTGTGTCGTTTTGTCTTCCCTTAGTCATGATGGTGGCCTTATTTTTCAGGCCATATTAAAAATTTTGCTAGCTATGCCACTATATAATAACACTCGTTTCTCTTTTGTGTTTGCGACTATCGTTTACGGGGATATAAAAAGGGGCACTTTCTTTCTTCTTTTTGAGAATAACCATATCTGTGCAAAGAATATAATCATGGTCTATGAAGAGCAACTGAAAGTAAGTCTTCATAAAGGTGCAAGCATACTGCTGAGGGTTGCAATCAACCCAACTATAACACCTTTTTAATGTTGCAACCCTAAGGAGAGGGGTTGGATTGTGTAAGGTTGATTTTGAGGGTAAGGCCATGAAGGTATTTGGAGAGACAGTCCTCTGTACGGCCTTTCAAACGGTGTCTTCCCATAGAATGAGAATGAATTTCTGCTAATAGATTTTTAGAATATTATGATGTAATAGAGACTTTGCCTAAGTCCCTTTTATCTTTTTATAATCTTTTGTAATGAAATTGCTTTTTTTGCCTATCTTATTCGGCAGCAAAAACATATTCATTTTTTTTAATACCCAGTTTAGTAAATATAACTTATAGAACTTCAGTAAAATAGAATGAATATTCGGACATATGGTCTGGCGGATACCCGCCTTTGCACCATAAGACGCCTTGGGCGTTTTTGTAATAAGAGTCTTTTACCCATTATTCATCTTGATTCTTGGTTATAAGGTTCGTCTAATCGAAATTATCCTTTGATTGGAACCCCTTTGTCTCTTAGAGATTAGTATACCCCTTGTAGTTATCTGGTGCAAATGACCTATTTACAAGGACCAACGTCTGGCTCGTGGCCTAATGAAGTAGGCCTTGCGGCCCTGTTTAGTGCGACCAATGCTCGAATGGTCTGGCGAGAACCGCCTTGTGACCTGACTTGACGAAAACTGCTTTGTGGCATTATTCAGTGGGACCAACACTCGAATGGTCTGGCAAAAACTACATTGTGGCCTTTTCTTGTTTATTTAGTCTTTCTTTTTTTCGAGGAACGCAATCCATCGTTTCTTGTCACTGGAATACACAACATATGAAAGAAATACCTCTTTAACTCATTATTGATAAAATTTTCTCAAATTACAAGTATTCCAAGCATGGGGAATAACTTGAGCATCTAGTTTGGTCCTTTCCAGTTCTCGTCAGCTTACCAGGCTTGGCATTGCTATTTGTCATATCTGTTCTTTTGAGGACTAAGTCTACCGCATTAAAGGCTTGTGGCCTGACCTTTCTGTTGAACATTTTGGACATTTTATTTCTGTAAACCACCATTCTGATTGTGACCTTTTTTCGTATGAATTTGGCTTCGTCCAGATTGAATTGCATCTCTTTAGGGTATCCTGAAATTTCAGGGTGTTGTGATCTGAAGCTGCTTATTTATATTTCCACGGGGATGACTGCTTCGACCCTATATACAAAGGAAAAGGGTGTTCCCCTGTAGCTATTTTGGGAGTAGTCCTATATGACCAAAGTATGTGAGGTAACTCCTCGGGCCAGTTGGCTTTGGCTTGGTCGAGTCTTTTCTTTAACCCTTGTAAGATGGTCCTATTTGTGACCTCAGTCATACCATTGAACTAGGGATGATAGACTGAGCTGAACCTCAAGTCGATTTTTCATTTTTTGCAAAAGTCTCTAAACCTAGTACTTGCAAATTAAGTTTTATTATCGGTGATTACTATTTTTGATATTTCGAATCAGATGAATATGTTTTTACTAACGAAAGAGATTGCTTGTTGGGTAGTGATGGACTGTACTGCCTCAGCTTCCGTTCATTTGTTGAAGTAATCTACTACCATGATAACAAACTTCCTTGACCTAGACACCTTGGGGAAAGGGCCAAGGATGTCTATCCCCTACTGAAAGAAAGGCCAGGGGCTTTCAATGGCCACTTGCATTTCTCTCGAGGTCTTTGGGATATTTGCATGTACTTGGCATCTCCGACACTTTTGGACAAGTTGCTTCGCATCTTGCATTATCATTAGCCAGTAGTACCCTCGTTTGAATGCTTTCTGGGTGATTGTTCGAGTTCCTTCATAGCTCCTGTAATTACCTTCATAGATATCTTTTAGGATTTTCTAACCTTCCTCCTCTATAACACATCACAACCATGGCTATGTAGAGGACCTCTTGTACGATCAATCATTAATTAGCGTGAATTTAGAAGACTTTTTTATTACTTTTTTAGCTGATAACTCATCGTCTGGAAGATCATCTTGTGTAAAAAATTTGTATATGGGCGTCATCCATGATTCCCCCTCTTCTAGGGAGAAAGATTCTTCCACTTCCATTATTGGAGTGTACAATTCCTCGAACTAGAATGGTTAAGTCAAGTACTGTTCACTTGCCGCTGCCATTTTGGCTAAGAGGTCCGCTTCTTCATTGTTGCCTTTGGCTACCTAGCGAAGTTCACAGCTGCCTTGCCCGCCTCTGACCTTCTTCATTAAGGACCGAACCTTTTCCTCATTTCGATGAGGTTCGATTCTCGGACATTGAATGAAAATAGCGTATCTTTATCTCTGTGATTCTTCTTCTTTTATACTTTAAGAAGGTAGAGATAAGTATAATATTTTTCGATAATCCGATAATGATGTGGCCAGCTGCTTGATAAGAGATGTTACCAGCTAATAAGTTGGTGATCTCGTGATTACAGGCGTAATAGAGATACGCTAGATTATACTTATTAACGGTAACTTGGCGCAGAAACTCTCCTTTCTATGGAAAGGACGAGTCTTAACAATGATTCGGGTGTTATGGTATCCAGATCTTCCTTTCTCGGGAAGGACCGCGTTTCCTACGTATCCGATGCTTACCACGCGATTCTATCTCATAATAACAACTTATGACTTATTTTGAGTGGTTGTCATGTAATATCAATGTAAATATTTTACTCGCCCATTCATTTAATATTTGTTTGCACTTAATATTTATTATAAGAAATTATGTTGATATAAAATACTCCATCCTACTCATAATTTTTATCCACCTTTTCTTTTATAGATATTCCAAAATTATTGTTCACTTTTTCTTTTTAAAATATAATAATATATAAATTAACTATTATAATCCTATTTAATTTTATCTTATTTTTAAGAAATAACATCTCTTACTATTTAATAAAATTTAATATCTTTAAAATAGATACAATTAGAATTAAATAAAGGAAAAATTACTTTTTAATCCCTGAAGTTTAATATAATTAACACTTATGTCCCTCTATTTTGACAACCCAACACTTAAGTCCCTCACTTTCTCTTCCATCCAAATTCGTAGTCCTTCCGTCAAAAGTAGCCGTTTTGTCAAAGAGTCAAAAGTGAGAGGTGAGATTTTTTACCAAAAATGCCCTTAATGAAATTGTTAAAACCCCTTTCAACGTGAAATCCCTCCATCAATTCAATTTCTCACTAAAGAAGGCAATAGGCCTATTAGACTGTGATAATGTACCACCAATCCCAAATCCACAAATATCACATTCAGTCTTAAACATTTTATCAAAATCAGGTAAAGCAAGAATAGAGGCAGAAGTAAATTTATCTTTAATCTCCTCAAAACTTTTGTTGGCAGTGTCAGTCCAAATAAATTTATGCACTTTCTCTTTCTTCAAACAATCTGTGATAGGGGCAACGATGCTGCTGAAATTTCTGATAAACCGCTGATAGAAAGTAGCAAGTCCATGAAAGCTGCGAACTTCTGAAATATTTTTAGGAATGAGGTAGTTCTATATCGCTTCTACCTTCTTCTCATCAACATATATCCCTTCTGCACTAATAATAAATCCAAGAAACAGAATGTGCTTCATTATGTAGATGTATTTTTTAAAATTAATAACCAGCTCACTTTCTTACAAGGCTGTCATGACTTGACGAAGGTGCTATAAATATTCTTCTTCACTGCGACTAAAAATCAAAATATCATCAAAATAAACAACCACAAATTTGCGTAAGAAAGAATGCAAAACTTAGTTCATAAGTCGCATGAACGTGCTAGGTGCATTCGTCAAATCAAACGGCATAACTAGTCACTCGTACAAGCCTTTCTTAGTTTTAAAGATTGTCTTACATTCATCTCTCTCCTTAATCCGAACTTTGTGGTAGCCACTTTTAAGACTGATCTTAGAGAAGACTTTAGACCCTGATAACTAATCCAGCATGTTATCCAGTCGAGGAATAGGAAATTGATACTGAACCATAATCTTATTGATGAATTTGCTATCCATGCACACTCTCCATATCCCATCATTCTTTGGAACCAATAAGGCAGGGACTTTGCAAGGGCTAATGCTCTCCAAATGTGTCCCTTCTTTAATAACTCTTCAACCTATTCTTGAAGAATTTCGCTCTCTTTTAGCCTCATCTTGTAATGAGACAGATTCAGTAATTTGGATCCAGGAATAATATTAATCCGATGTTGAATATCCTGCAAAAGTGAAAGCTTTGAAGGTTACTCCACTACCTTAGGAAACTCCTTCAATAACTCTTTGACGGGTGGTAGTAAAGATGGTGTATCCTCCGCTTCTCTTTTTGTTCTCACCAATAAAGCCAGTGTGCCTCCAAACTTCTCAACTATGTATGAAATCCTTTGCACTCCCACAAAAACAATAGCAATAGTTTTCCCTTCCACTTTAGAATGTTTCGTAGAATTAGAAGGCAAAATCATAATTTTCTTCTGATTCCAAGTAAACATGTATGAATTCTCCTTCCCCTTATGCAAAACATCAACATTAAACTGCCAAGGACGACCTAACAAAATTCTACAGCAATCCATATCCACAACATTACAATTAATAGATTCAGTGTAAGATTTATCGATCGAAATAGGCACGCTATAGATTCTGTTGACTTCAATTGTCGGACCTTTCTTAATCTACCCAACTTTGTATGAATAAGGGTGAGGCTCTGTAGGCAACTACACTTTCTCCACAAATTGCTTAGCTATCAGATTCTCACAACTGCAATTATCTATAATTAATCTGCAAATCGCTTCTCCCACTCGACACTTCACCTCGAAAATCTTCCTCCTTTGCATCTCATCCTCCTATTTCGTGGAGCATAAGATTTTCTTCACCACATAGGTGACATCCCCATCTTCAGAACCAACAATAGACCCATAATCTTCATCCACTTCCTCCTTAGATTCAACCACATTAACCTATCAACAAACGTTATTAACTCCCCTGCGTTTTGAACAATTATTCGATTGATGTCTAGGTTGCCTGTAATAATAACATATGTCTTCGATTGGTTTCTGATAAGGATTGGTTTTGCCTATTTTGTTTGTTGTATTGACGACTACTTGTTTCTTATTATCTCTCCTTTCTTCCAAAGTATTATGATGATTGCCAGAATTTATAGCCTTAGAAGGTTGTCCGCTGTAATTATCTCTATGCTGCTGAGTTCCTATCGAACCAGAATTTTTGTAATTAAAATTTCGATTAGACTGATATCGAGGCTACCATTCAATACGTTCTTATGCTCTTTTCGCCATCTCAATGACATCTGCCAAAGTGAAAATCACAGCTACTCCCATCATATAATAAATTTCGTGATTCAGTCCTCTCTGATAATGAGCAACCTGCTGGGTTTCATTTTCATAATTTCACACCTCGCCTGCAACCTCAAAAAATCCTTTGTATATTCATCCATCCTTCGATTCCCTTGAATACAGTCATGATACCAATTATACAAAACTTGGGCGTGATCACTAGGCAAGAATCGCTATTCAATCATCTGCTTCATCAACAGCCAGTTTCATATAGGTTTCAGTCTCATGTGATAGCATTTGTTTTGAACAGAATTTCACCATGCTACTGCACCACCCTTTAATTTATGAGTCACAATCAAAATCTTTCGATCCTTTTCCACGTTCATAATTTTAAAAAATCGATCAATAACTGCTAACCAATCAATGACAGATTCTACATCCAACGAGCCAGAAAAGTTCTGAAAGTCTATCTTTATCTTGTAAACTTTGTGATGATCCTTTTGGGGATTTGTAACCACATAATTTGCAACCACAGGATTTAAAACTGGCGGTGGGTATTCGACTGCAGCGGGTTGGTTGTTACCCTGTTGTAGGGCTAACTGTCCGATCATCTCCCTCAATTCTACCAAGGATGCCTCAATTACAGCGAGTCGCGCCTCTTGATTGTTGGCCATAGATGTACTTCGCTCTAATACCAACTGAAATAGAACTATTTAGGCTCAATCAAGAGTTTTAACAAATAATGTTTGGTAAAGATAAAATTAAAAAAACGAAAGGCCGAAAGCTGAAATTTTTTATTAAATTCACGAAAATTGAAAAATGTTTCCAACGGTCAAGAAAAGAACTATTTATAATAGTAAAAACCCTAATAGAAAAAATATTGAAAAAATCTAAAAAACTAATTAAAATACAAAATTAACTACTTAAATGATGAAATTTAGGTCTTGAACTTTATAACAGGCATATGGCCTTTGTCACACTTTTAAAGTCGTACATTTCGAAATTCTCTTTTCAAAAAGTTATTGTTCGCTTCCAATGGATATCAACAGCAGAAATTAAACTTGATTCAAGGTTAATTGCTCTGCATCAAATATTTATAAATATTAAATTTAATCCTTATTTGATTGGGTTAAGTTAAATCAAAAACTTCAAATTTAATTGGGGTTAAATTAACTAAAAAATATTCTAATTTATAGAAAATTGATATATTCAATTTGTTTGATTGATATTTTCTCACAAACTTTTTATGAATTTAAAGAAGTTACTTCCTTACTTTTGTGTAAGTTATTTCGTAGGAATTAGGAAGCTTTTTGCCTCTAGACAAAACGGTGAGACTCTCTCAAAATTTCTTTTCTATATTATCTTTTCCTTTAAATCTTTCAATAGATTTTTGATGTCTTTTAAGAATAATAATTAGATTTAATAAAAAAAATTATTTAAATGGGGAAGTTTGGTAAAAATTAAAGTTTAGACTTGTACAGCTTTCCGACGTCTAATTTTATAGCCTTACGTGGTGCTAAGGTTTGTGGCCATAATTATAAAGTGGAAGGAAGAGGTTGATCAATATAACATTTAAGAGACCATCAACCTCTACGTTTAGGAAAAAAAGAATATAAAATTTAATAATTTTAAATTTAACATAATTATACTAAATTAATTATAATTTAATCAAAATTATATTTAATAAATTTATTAAATTTTTATTTAATTAGATGAATAAAAAAAAATTAAGCACACTGTTCATAAATAGAAAAAATTACACAGTAATCACATGCACAAGTAACAGTACACATAAAATCTCATATATTTACCGCATAGATTCATATAAATCCGGTGGAAACCCTCTCTATAAATATCACCTCAAATTAGTCGAAGCTCAACAGAAAAAAGAAAATGGCTACTGCTACAATCGGATTCTTGCTAGTTAACAAGCACTTCCAAGTCGAAGCCTTGCAAAATGAAATCATCAACAAAATGAAGAAAACTGTCAAGTACGAGATGCGTATGGCTTCACCATCATCAAGAAGGAAGATTATTTCCCAAGCTGTTATTAGTGGTGGAAGTGGAAGCTTGGTGCAAGATGGCCTCGTTTACAGGCAAAACTTTTCGGTTAGATCATTTGAAATAGGCTTTGACAGAAAACTATCCTTGGCTGCCTTGACCAATTATTTACAGGTTAAACTTGAACTTCATTTTCCTCTGCATAAATTCTATGATTAGTCTTTGATATTTGTTTCGGTGTTTAGGACACAGCACTTGAACAGTGTAGAGTTATAGGTATATGGGCTGATGATTTTGGTTCAACACCTGAAATGAGTAGACAGGACTTGATATGGGTAGTCTGCGCTTTGCAGATAGTGGTGGATAGCTATCCTTCCTGGTAATTCCCAATTCTGCAGCTTGCTTAATTTTTTATCTTCCATCTCATAATTAATTTGTAACCATCCATTAATACTGTTTATTGACTGCAAGGCTTGATGTTGTAGAAGTAGACACATGGTTTTATCCATCAGGACAAAATAGCATACGTCGAGACTGGATTGTTCGTGATGGCAAGACAGGGAATACTTTGGCTCGAGCAACCAGGTTTGAATTTCTTTTCTTGATTATCAGTAGAAAGAATTTTTTCTTTAGTCATTGTTTAGTTAACTTTGCTTCCCTTTCTTTAAAAAATTTAAATGTGCAGTGTATGTGTGTTAATGAATAAGAAAACAAGGAAGTTATCCAAGCTTAAAGAAGAAATCAGAGAAGAGTTCACTCCTCATATAAGGAATTGTGACCCTGTCATTGTTAAGGATAGCAGAAAGTTGCTGAGACTCGATGTTGATACAGCAGATTATGTTCGTAAAGGTGAAAAAGTAAGTCATCTGTATGATGTTTCTCCGTCCTTTAATAAATGCTTTTGCATGTGTTTTTTCTTTCAATGCTTGCCTTGTTTAATTGATTGTCTGAATTTGCTTTCTACTACAGCCTGAATGGGATCAGCTTGATCTCAATCAGCATGTGAACCATGTTCAGTACATTAACTGGATTCTTGAGGTGGGTAATTTTCTTTTCTTTTCTTTTCTTTTTTGGTTTATCCGAAGGCTTGAACTTGAAACCTTCCCCAGTTTGAGAAAATTAATGCTGTTACTGTTCAAGGTGTATACTTCTGCTATATCACTTTGCGTTGCCTTTCCTTTGCAACATGCGCTTACTCAAGTTGGAGACCTTTCCCATTTCTGTCGACATAACAAACATGCTAAAACTTTCTAGTTGCTTGTAAAATTTTATCACAATTAAATCACAAGTTTCCGTTCATTTCTTCCTTTCAGACTGTTCCCCGCTATTTTGTAGAACATCACAAGCTTTCGGCCATAACTTTGGAGTACCGGAAAGAGTGCACGGCAGATTGCGTACTGCAGTCTCTGGCCAAAATTGTTAAACATGGCGTCAGTCACAATAGTAATAATAATAATAATGTGATTGAGTTGGAACACTTGCTCCTCCTGGAGAATGGATCCGAAATTGCTAGGGGAAGAACCATTTGGAAGCCAAGAGATATTCCTGCGGAAACTGCTACCCAGCATAAGCACTATATACTGCAGTAGTACTTCATAACATAACGATACTATACAGCTCCACTGTTGGTCTCATAAAATAACTCTATTTGTCATGATATAAAATAAATAAATAAAAGGACAAGGACAATAAAGAATAGACAACGAAGAAGATTATGTGAGGTACATTTTCATTCTACTATTTAGTTAAAAAAAAAATAAGAGTATATGCATTTTATCCTTTAAGTAACTGCACACCAGATAATGTGAAACGCCAATTTCTTATCCCTTCTTCACCTTCTCAACAAGCAAAAGGGAGGCTGACAGTACAGCAGAAGAAATGAATTTGATCTCATGTGCTCGCAATTCTTATCACGTAAAACATTAAGAAATCTTCATGCCACTAGCATACCATCCCAAATGAATAAGAAAGAAATATTCAAGACCATCACACCCATGAAAATTTTGGCAGCAGCATAAATAAAGTGGATTTGATAAAAGATGAAAACACTCCATTTGCAGGAGCAACAAAATGCAAAGTGAACAAAACTTATAAATCAATTATTGTTTTTCTGACATTCCGCAATATATTAGATTATACTGAACACTGATAGTGAAAAAGGAAAAACATCACCTGTCTCAATGCGCTTCTATGAAAATACAAGATAATTGCAGCTTGGCGAACTATTTCATGCAACTGGAACAATAGGCACTTTTTTTTTTTGAGCTGCGAACAATAAGCACTTAATCATTTAATCATCCACCTCTGCTTTAATTTCCTTCTGTAGCTCTTCCTTGTACTCCTCAAATGTGCCGGGGTAAGCATTCACAGTTCCATTCTCTACTACCCAAATTTCACTTCTCTCTTCATCCTCACAGACACGAGATATAAGCCTGGAATCATGACTAACTAAGACAACTCCTCCAGTAAATTCATCCAGTGCATCAGCCAATGCATCAATGCTCTGCATGTCTAAATGATTTGTTGGCTCATCCAACAACAATATGTGTGGCCTTGACATGGAAATCGATGTGAATACAACCCGAGCTTTCTGCCCCCCCGACAGTTTTGCAATTGGAGTGAGGTGATTATGACTAGGGAGCCCAAACTTTCCAAGCTTGGCACGGACTGCCTCCTGCTTACTAAGCCCCTCTTGTTCCGGATGAAGTCGAAGAAGATACTGAACAGGTGTTTCATCCATGGTCAATAGGTCCACAAAGTGCTGTGAATACCTCCCAATCCGCAGCTTTTGACTTCTTCTTACTTCCCCCTCAGTTGGAACCAAATCTCCAGCAAGAAGATTAAGTAGAGTAGATTTTCCAGCCCCATTAGGCCCAACAATAGCAACACGGGTACCCATATCAATGCCCACATCAACATTTGAGAGCCTAAAATCCTCCCGGTTGGGATAACTGAAGCTGACTTCAATCAGCTGCAAAAGTGGTGGTGTCAGCTCTGTAGGTTCAGGGAAGTGGAACTCCACACTATAATCTTTCCACTTCTTTGGAGCCTCTGACAGGGGTTCATCTTCATTCACCTTACCCTTTGCCTTGCTCTTGGATGCTTCCTTGGCAGCAGCAAATTTTGCACGATCTTTAACCTTTTCCTGCTGTGCACGGTTACCTGATCTCCTCGCAGCCTTCACCTGCTTATCATAAATCTCAAATTTCTTGTTCATCTCTTTGCGACGCTGCTCATATCCACTCTCAAAATCATCAAAATTCCCTCGGTAGACATGAAGCTTCAAGTCATGAAGATGGATAATTTCATTGCATACTGTGTTAAGGAAATCCCTATCATGAGAAACAACAACAAGGGTTTTCTTCCACCTGCACAGGTACTCCTCTAACCAAAGAACAGCCCTGAGGTCGAGGTGGTTAGTGGGTTCATCCAACAATAAAAGGGTTGGCTGCACAAAAAGTGCCCTAGCCAATGAAATTCTCATCCTCCAGCCACCACTAAATGACCGAGTAGGACGGCCCTGCATTTCTCTGGTGAAACCCAACCCAGCAAGAATCTTTGATGCCTGAGCCTCAGCAGCATCTGACCCCATGATCTGCAATTTTTCATACAACTCAGCAAGCTTCTCTCCAGCATCATTTCCATTTATATCATCATCCCCATCCTCATCACCAGCAGCCGAAGTTGAATTTTGCAAAGCTGCAACTTCTTGTCGAATCTTGACAAGCTCTTCATTAGCTGAAACAACTGCTTCCAGAGCAGTTTTATCATCACCAATCACCTCTTGTTCAACCAGAAGCACATCGATATTTTTAGGTACAGGAATCTTTCTCCAAGCAATAAGCTTTAACAATGTGGACTTGCCCATCCCATTGGGCCCAACCAAACCATATCTCTTCCCATGAGATATCTTCACTGATGCATTCTTTAACAGTTCTTTCCCCCGTGCTGACACAGAAAAATTCTCTATTGCTATATCTTTGACATTAGCATCTGCTTCATCTTCACCTTCGAGAACTGAAGCTCGGCTACCAATAACAACAGTGAAAGCATCATGGTCATCCTTAAGGGCCTCTTTTTTGGCCAGCTCTGCAGAATGAGCAGCAATCAAGTCCTTCTTTTCTCGCTTCTTGAGTTCTTTGTCTGTTACAGAGATATCAAGCAACTTAGGTTCACCCCTTTGCTGTCTGCTCGATTGCCTTTTGGCCCCAGCCTGCTGTTGCTCATCCTCAAAGTCAGAATCATCCTCTTCATCAGAAGGAGGGAGATCAATACCATCAGTATAAGCTGAAACTTTTGGAGCCCTTGCCTTGGCAGTGCTCAAAGAAGAGGTTGATCCCTTTTTAGGTTTATCAGGTTTCTGGTCCATGTTGACAAGCAAAGCTGCAACAGAGATTTTCTCTTTCTTTCCATCTTTGTTGCTTGCCTTTGCTTTAGAGGCTACACCAGCCTCTTCTGTTTTCTTTTTTCCCATTGTAGAAGTTGTCCTTTGCAAAATATAAATCTGGAGGGAAAAAAACAAACTACACTTGTATTATTCCACATAATCCTACCATAATAAAAACCAGAAAGACATAGTTTCGACCTGTCATTATTGTACTTACAATATGAAAATTAATTTGTGCAAACTATATGCAGATTAATTTGTGCCCTTCAATTACAATTTTTCAACATAAATATGAAGGTAAAGCATAAACATAAAAGAAAACACAAACAGCACAAATCCAAATTCAGTGTTTTACGGCCAAAACAATTAGTGCAAGAAGTAACAATATACTAAGAGTCTTCTATACATAGTCTTGGTATCAGAAACAACATATGATGCACTTCAACAACCAAAAAAAAAAAAAAAAACTAATCTCACTAAAGGATATAAATCATCCATCTTAAGAACCTCCAAATTTATGTGTTCTATGAAGGAAAGAAGGAAAGCATTTGCCATTACAAACACCAAATAATAGTTTTAACAAAACACCGACAGATGACCCCATGAACCCATCAATTGCACCTTTTAATTTTAAAAAAGACAAAATCACCACTTTTTTCTTAAAAGGACATACAATATCACAGGCAAAAATTGAAGTCAGATCATGCATAGCATGTCTTAACATCTTACATCTTCCATGTGCAAGACAATTATATAACTCCCCTTATAAATTCAAATCCCATGAGCAATTCAATAGTTCTTGGGATATCTTGTCCTATGAGCTTTTTCTGGTGACAGGTATGAAGCAAAAAATTGGACATTTCAATAAGAATTACTTTGTTCTTTTTGAGTTCTTTGCATTAAAAAAAAAGAGCTTATATTAAAAAATATATATATATTAAAGAGTTATTGGGTAGTTGTCTAAGAAAATAGGTGGCTCACTCTGTGACCAACACATGCCAACTGTTGGAAGTCCAAAGAAAAAGTGAACAAATAGAGTCCACAACTCACATGCATGCATGTGAGTGTGGGCACACACACAGACACGCACACCGGAAAGGGGGAAAAGAAAGAAAGACAAGACTTTCATAGTTATATTGTTGAAACCAAACTCTAATTCAGAAAGATAATCACAAAAATGAGAAAGAAACAGAATAACATTGATAACAGATGGAGCTCTGTTCCTGAAACTGTTTTACACTGCTTTCCAAAACCATCAAACAGGACTTCTTCACAAGCTCTCTCAATTACAATTTTGGTCTAAAAAATTCAGAAGAACCAAAAACAAGGGAAATACCATATATATTCACCACTTTAATCTGTTATGGATTTCAGAACTTCCAGCATGTGTTTTTTTATAATAAAACAGAAAAAACCACAACATTCCAACATAGTAGCTAAGATGAGAAGAAAAATCCGTTATCTAAAAGAAATGACCACCTTTAGAATGGCAAAAGATACATCTTAACCGAAAAGAAAAAAAATGGTTAATATCAACTTTCTGCTCTTTAGCACCATTCTCTTGATTAGTAGTTAGTAGTTCAGGTACGAGAGCACAAGAAAGTAATGAAACATCATTCCCAAATAGCTTCTAACAGGGATTTTCAGAAGTAGGAGTTGCCCGAAGAAAAGCTCTTATTTTTATACTAAGGTTAAAATATTTGATAGTAAATAATGTAATAGAAGTAGATATAATGCAACATTTCAGGGTTTCACCTCCATAGGGTTGTGCTCAGTTCCTTTTTATTGAATGAAATTGGAAAATCATTCAATAAGTTCATTAAAATTTAACATTGTAGGCAATACAAATTCATCCAGCATCAGATTTTTCAAAATTCATTAGAATTAAAAATTAAACTTTGGGTTCTATTATAAAGGTAGTAATTGGTGAACTAGAAACTGAAAAAAAAATGTTGGAATCAGCAATTCCAAATATCATATTGCTATGATGTCCAATTTGAGATGAATCTGAGTTCAAATTGTACAATAAAAGTCACAGAATAAAATATAAAAATAAAAAATAGACCTGTAAAAGACAATATCAGCAATCCATTGAGAAGTCAACGAACAGTAATATGTGAATTATAGACATAGAGGAATTACATGCCTGAATCTGAGTCACAGTAAAAAGATACAAACTTGGGACTGAAACCGAAAACAATTTTGAACTTATAAATTTTTTGCTTCTAAATGAGGAGACTGAAAGTGAACCCTAACAACAGAGGATCTAGGTTTAGGGCATATGGTCTGCCGCTATTGTTGGGCTTTGATATAATGGTTCTAAAATTGAATGGAACAGCTTTTTGAAAAAAAAGGCTCCAGTTTTTTTTTTTCTGCTCAAGTGTTCAATATCCACATGACCCTGGGCCATGTTTCATGTTGAATATACATAATCAAACTCATCTCATGTCCACAACCAGAGTTGAGTATTTGGTCAATTCAGTTCCAAACTTCTGCACTGACAGTACTGAATAACAGAATAACCTATCATTGCTAACCAAAACGCCCCACGGAGCAGAATTCAACTGAAATTCTCAGTTTGGGCAAGAATACCAGCCTGCTTCTTGGGTCTATTTAAAAGCGTAAATTCTTTATAGTTGATTTAGTCACTAAGCTGAAGTAAATGGTAGGAGATAGAAAACTGTATAGTGCATTCTTGACTCTTTTGAACTGTGAGTAACTAGTATTCAGAAACTAAGCCTGCACCCTTTTTATCTCAAATTCCACGGAAACAATGAATCTAATTAGTACTTAACAACTTGCTGTATTGCTGGACGTGGCCATTTGCTCCAATAAAAAATTCAACAACTAGCATATATTGTAATTACCACCATGATTATCTAGATGTATTTTCTTCATAAGATATTCTGTAAATTCCTAAAGCGCAAGGCAACATGTTAAACGAAATAATAAAAATCACTGGAGTTCTAAACCAAATTATCTCCAGCTTGGGACTGACACTATATCAACTAAGTGCAGTAACGGGTACACAGTAATTTAAAAAAAAAAAAGCTTTCAGTAATTCCACATAGTGAATGAAATGGAATTTGAATACTGCAACCTAAAACACAAAATGGAAACAGAACACGCTGCTGCACTATGCCTTTCTTTCACTAACTCCATATACAATCTGGCTTAGAAATCAAACTTGTAAAACACTAAAGCAGAGCATGCCACTGGCTGGGAAGGATGAAGGATCTATATTACAATAGATGGATCTACTATCAAGGATCAAGAATTTATTTCAGGGAAGTAAATCAGACAACCAATACAGTAAATTATACATACCTATCGCCCACAGGAACCAGGATTAAACAGAGAGGTGCTATCTGAGAATGTGAGGGCTAGGTCCGCGAGGAGGAGTGGGAAGTGAGGGAACTGATGGTGTTGCTATTGCAGACTTGCTTGCAGTGGCAAAGCCGCACAGGACCAGAGTGACAGAGTATATGGCTTGACCTGATCAAGGCCAAGGAAATAGAGCAGGCAACAACGGCGAGACGGCGACGCAGGAGCTGGGCTGCAGTAGAGAGAATCAAAGGGCCAAGAAAAGGAAAAGAAATTAGGTTTTGGTTGGTGATGCTGGGAAAATGGGCTGGGCCTTCTGCAAGGGTGAATGGAGCTGGGCTTTACTGCTCTTTGGGCTGCGTTTGGCAGCCTCGGCTTCCTTATAATGGGCTTTAAAACAATGGTGATTTAATTTAATTTAGTTTAATTTAATTTAATTTATTCCAATTATAACTGACCTTACAACAAAAATATCTTAAGAGATTTGTAATGTGTTGTTCTGTGCAGGGGACACCAAGACGTCATCTCCAGTCTCGTTGTCTTGCCAACCACAGGAAAACACATAATAACAATTAACAAAGCCTTGTAAGAGAATTTGTACGGCCTGTCATGGGTCATTCACTGTCCATGTTAATCTTGGCCCACTAATTTTGTCCTAAAGTTGAATCATCACTCATGCCTCATCATTTATGCATGGAAAGTAAAAAAGTTTACTTAAATCGGTTCTAAATATATAGAGTTTTATATGGTTTCGTACTCATTAATTCACCATCATAATAAAATGACAAAAAATTTTCATAACCTAAGCCTAATAGAAAAACAAAGCTATGGAACAAGAACATGGGTTAAACCGAAATCTTTAAAGCAACAAGGGAAATTCATCTGAAAAAGTGGAGCTCAGGCCAGTGCCCGATAAGGTAGGAAACAGGTGTGCCATGCATGGGCCCAACTTGCCCTAAAGGAGATGATGGCCATCATGGCCTCATATCCCTCCGCCCGCCAGCCAATTAGCTAATAATGGAACCATAGATCTAATCAAGTCTTTCAAGAGAATCCCTGCTAAATGCAAGCCTCCCACTAGAAAAAGCAGAAACACAAATCCAGGCACTAAAACGAAAATCTAATCAAAATACTTTCAAGGATTAAGTGGGAGATGAGATAGGGGAAGGCCAACAGCCAAATGGTCGGATCTTCATCTTAAGACTAAATTGAAAATGAAAATTGTAAAGAGAGAGGCGAGGGCGGTACTCGCCCATTAGCTATGGGGCAAATCCGTTGGTATATTATTATAAATTAATGCTTTTGCATAGTTGTGTAGAAAGCTGATAAAAAGAAAATGGAAAATTCTTTTTGTTTTTTTTTTTTTGTTTTAAATTCTTTCGTGGGAAGCATACAAAAAGAAATGGTCATAATATTCCATGACGTGATTGGTTATCATTTGCAACTTGTTCTGTTTGTTTTCATCGTGTTTCCACCGTCCTTCTTCCATGGTTCACTAGCTGGGAATGGCCTCCAGCTTCCCTCCCATACCACTTGCAGTCCTATTCAATAGGAAACAAAATCTTATATGCTTTACTTTTCCTATTACTACACTATCTTCCTTTAAGATTATGTTTGCAACTGGCAGAAATAAAATCCATCTTCTTAGCTTATAATACATGTGATTTATGTTGACTTAGAATGAAAGATTTCTTTTTCTACCAAATCGAAATAAATACTTTTTGATGACATATAAAAAATATTTCCTTTTAAATAGAATATGTGTCCTCCATTTACAAGATCTCACTGGATGAGGGCTAAGCAGGTATTAAGGTCGATATGTTATCCGAACTCTAAATATTCAAAGTATGGAAGAAGTCCTAGACAATTCGACTACTTGAACGCCGGATTAAAAATACTTGAACCCCTGACACCTTGAACAATTGTATCAAACTTTAAACGTATATGCACTAATCGTCGTAGCATAATTTTAACTGATTAAATATTAAATGAGTTAATTGCTTATTTATTAATGATTAAATTAAAAAAATTTTAAAACGAGCGCAACAATACACTCTAAAAGAACATGTACCAGGTCTATTTTGTAAAGATGGAAGTACGAAGGAGATTTCATTCTCTCTTCTTCGATCTCTTATCTCCCTTTATAATTCTAACCTTAAACGGTATGAATTTCATATCCAACACCATTACTATCCTCATTTATAAATTCAATGTATTTACTATTTTAAAATTTTGAACTCCTCCAAATGTTATCTTGTTAATCTCTTGGATATTAGAGTTATCAATATGTTAAATAAAATTTAATTAAATTTCAGTTAATCTCAAACCTCAAATATTTACCGACTCTCTCATGCAAACATACAATATTTCCATGGAAGTTAGTTACCTTCCCCGCAGGTTCTTTCTTTTCTGTAAATGCATAAAAAAAACAGAAGTTGGGTTCATATGAAATTAACATGCAAGTAGGTCCAGAGTCCACGATCAACGAGAAAGTAGATGAAAGAAAGGGGTCCACAGCCAAGAATGACCGTTGCCCATTGGTGGAAGGAGTTGGTTTGGTCTAACTTTGAAAAATCAATACTGAGATTGATTGGATTGGATCATAATCCCAACCCACCAGCGATTTGCATCTAAACACCTAATGGGTTTTCAACGTTTAGCTAAAGGCATGATTAAGCCTTAGGACAGTGTGATCCAGTGCTTTGCCGGTGGAAACTCTATCACGTGTGCCCTATAATATGGGTCCCTTCCATGCATCGCATTACCTTGTCTAACAGTAGGGAAACATATGCTCGGTTGTGAAGGAACATTTTCTTTAACTAATACCTCTGGAATTGCTCACCTGCAACTAGCACTTCCATTATTTTTATATAAAAATAGACACACATGTATATTTAAATATAAAAAAAATATTTATCTAAATGTCGTCCATTATAAATTTAAAAATTTTCAAGATATATACGAGTGGGTCTCATAGATAAAACTCACTTGCTATTTTTCGGTGAATTTGATCGATCGTATTCGATAGTAAGTAATTGCGAACGTGATTTTTGAATGCGGCCCATTTATAGCTGTTGATAATCAGAAATGGATCTTAAATTTGATTAGCTGACTTGAAATATTGTGTAAATCTTTGAATTGATATCATGATGAGTTATAAAAAAGGCGACTATATCTTTTACAAGTATTGATTCAGTTCAAAGCTACCAATTCTTAGTTGTCTGAATATATATTCACCGTTGTAGATAGCTAGACCTAATTAATATTATATTTTTTAATGTTAGTTTTCTTGACTGAAGAGATCACAGATCACCCAGTTAACATCCAAATCTTTTAAGGACATGCATTTATAGTCTGATGGATCCAGTTAACTTTTTGATGCATATTCACAATTAGGTTGAACTTTTGTTCAT
Source organism: Manihot esculenta (assembly GCF_001659605.2). Classification (NCBI taxonomy): domain Eukaryota; kingdom Viridiplantae; phylum Streptophyta; class Magnoliopsida; order Malpighiales; family Euphorbiaceae; genus Manihot; species Manihot esculenta. The sequence goes on from NC_035171.2 coordinate 5,894,992, forward strand.
TCCTTCAACTACTAATTAAGATAAATGATAACTCCAGCTCAGCCGTAAATATATGTATATTTATGCATATAACACTTTCAGGTTGCGGGTGAAGTGTCTTTTGGCAAACATTAATTAACAATATTAAATTGATAGTAGAGTTTTTTATTTTGTAATCTCAAAAATTAAACAGATTCTTTTAAAATTTAATTTTCAGATCAAAATAATAAAAATTTATTTTTAATTTATAATTCAGCGGAAAATATAGAGAATAGAAAAAGTAAAGTAGAAAAAATGAGAATATTTTTGGAAAAAATGATAAAAATCTTGAGATAATATAATAAAATCATAACGGTAAGATTTAATATTAAATTTAAATATTAAATATGTAACAACAAAAAAACTCACAAATAAAATTTTCGACAGTAAAAAATTCTCACAAATAAAATCTTTAACGACTATAAAATCTTCAATGACGATAAAATCTTTTGAAATCTAAATTAATTTTATAACAATTCTCATAGATTTTAAAAGATTTTTCATTACTGAATTTAGAAATTTAGTATATATGTTTCGAATTTAGTATTTTTTGGATTATGAATCAGATCTTAATTAATAAGATTTAATATACAGAATAATTGGTGAAACTTTTTTTCTATGAATCAGTCAACGCTGTTTTACGCTAATAGGTCATGCGCGTGCTTGATAGTTCATAAGTGCTTTAGAGATTATGCCACAAAATTAGATTTTTATTACTGTTAATTTCAAATTAACTCAAATCCCAACTTTTGTGATCAGAGATTTCATGAAAAATATTCATATGGATAAGTCACTTGTTAATTCTGCTAGCACTATTTGTTGTTGTTCCTTCCTGTCACTGTGAGAAGCGTTAGACTGCATTCATGAGAAGATAAGATGAAAGAAGCGGAACTAATTATAATGGTAAATATTTATTTAGACCAGATCTATTAGTTAAGTTAATTATAAAATATAAATAAGTGGGTCCATATATTTATGTTTTGAAATTGATTTGGTCCGTGAGATGAGTTAACTAAATAGGGTAATTAAATAAAAGGCCATTAGCCACTTGAAGCCAATTTCTTTTGTTCCCTTCAATGAAACATTAGAGAGGATGATAATATAATAGAATAAATTAATTAGTGCTAATTAATCCTGCCTAATTTCTGGGTGTTTGTTAACATTGTTTAGACAAAAAGCCATAACTATGGCCAAAGTAGACCCACCAATTTGCAAATAATAAATTCTCTCTCCAAACTTGTTCAGAATTCCTCCTATCATTGCATAATTATTATAAATTAATCACATAATTAATAAAATAAATTAAACTTAACTCAGAAGGATGCTAATTCAATTATTTAATCTAAACAGAATGCAAATTATATATATTAATTAATAAGTGATTAAGATCAAGAATGTGCTTAAGCCATTATGTTTTCTTTTTATCTTTTTAATTAAAAAATGTCAAAACATAAATATACACACGACATTGTGTCAGTCTAAGTTATATAACAAAACGACAATGTCTTGTAAAACTATTTTGGTTAGTTAAGTATGATTATTGATAATATATAAAATTATTTAACTAAAAACAGTGATTTCAATTAAGAATATGTCAAAAGATATTTTTTCACTTTTTCATAAAATTATTTGATAAAGTCACACATACATTGTATTACCGTCGCGTGTTAGACATTAAGAGTCCAATATTTAAATATTACACTTACGCCTATACACCAAAATAGGGATATGTGGAACACCTATATTATATAGTCAAAACCCGCTAAATAATTAGTTATTCATTAAAAAAAAAATTAGTAAAGTATAAAAGAGTCGAAAGGTTTTTATCAAAAGCATCTCGGTAGACGTTTTACTCATTTTTTCTATTTTATAAGTTTTCTTTTCAAAATAACGTGACTTAGAATCCATTATTCCATTTGATAAAGTAAGATGAAAAATCTTCATCAATTATATAATTTCATAATTAACTAGACTTTCATTAATAAATTAAGCAATGGATTAATTTGTTTAATAAGAAGAATCACATGCAAATTCAGCAACATGTGGGTGCTCCTAAGCTTGTTTTATACATTACAAATTACAAAATTAAGTGCATGAACATCAACCATATCAACTACTTTTCTAAAGTTAGGTTCAATGATTCGTAGAAGATCGAATGAAGAGTTTTGTGAGAAACATGAACAAGATTTTGTCAATGATTATGTGTGAAGTTAGGCTTATTATAAGTTGAGATAATAATAGAGCTGCTAGGTTAGTGGGTATTATCAAAAATTAGAAGAAAATTTCTCTTGTAGGGGACCATTAATGATTGATTTAGAAAGAAAATCCATTTGGTCATGCACAATTTCAAGTTGCAGATTCAATTCATGTTACTTAAAGATTCTTGCATTGTGATTCTTGATCAAGTAATGGTTATCTTTAGTTTGTGGAATCCATGATATATATAATTCTTAATATGTTGGAGTTGATGCTACGAAGATGAATTCTTGAATTGTTAATATTCGTGTCTTGTTTTCTCTATGAGTGCGAATATACGTAATTTATCACTATCTTTTTTATTTAATTTTTATTGATATTCTGAAATCCAGAAAATAATATTTATAGTGTATCAAAAAGCTTAATTTAGGAGATCACATCTCCCTCCTCCTTTGATTTCTTTTTTCTTGTCTTCTAATGATGCATAACTACCATCCTACTACAGTACTATCTATCTCTGTCACTTAGATGCATAACCACTATCCTACTACAGTACTATCTATCTCTGTCACTTAGACCCATTCGGACGGACGTGTCAGTGTGTCTCTCTCTATTAGACGAACCTTAAATTTCCCTGGCGCATATACTAAAAGGGCTGTGAGGTGACTATGCCTGCTTTTCTACCTTTTATCATGTTACCGGATTAGATTATTCTCGGGTGGATCTGCGCGTGTGATCAGTCCGGCCTGCTTTGGTCTTGAGCTGGAGCACGTGACGTTAGGCCGGTTTGTATTAGGGGGTCATGATGGAATTTGAGCATGTGTTCACTTTAGAATGTAAGAACCTGACGGTGATTATTTATAATAAAACATAATAAATTGAGAATACATATAATTAAAACGAGAAAATATTATTTGAATTCGTATATATATCATAATTTTTTTTCCAATGTAGTATAAAATTCATATTAAAAATTAAATTCAATATCTAATTACTCTAAAAATAGCTCACTTTTCATGTATATTTTTTTTAACAAGTTTAATTTTAATTATTTATGTATAAAAAAAATTTATTTAGACCCGATCCATCATGTCAATCCTCAATCATAAATAAATAAATTTTTCATGAAAAAAAAAATTAAAACCTACATATGTCTTGAAATTAACTTAACCCATAATGAACAAATTCATCTAAGAATTTCTCTTTTGCACAAACACGTTGTTCATGAAATTAATATTCACACTTGTTAGGATAAGCACATGCACTCACAATCGGCCAAATGTCTGAACGATGAGTGCATATATTTACCAAAGTACATAAAGTTAATTTAAATCAACGACTATAAATTTTTTTCCAATCAAATTAATATTCTAATAAAACAATTATTAACAAAATTCCAAATGCTAGAGTGTGTTCAACCACTATTCCTGTAGGAAACAAAGTTTATTTGGGAGTTTGCGTTAATTTTTTTTAGCATTAAACTAGAAAAAAGACATGAGCTTGTCTTTTGAGTTCAGAAATCAGAACCATCATAAAAATGTGTGGACAAAACTTTTAAGAGTTTTATGAGCCGAAGCCTGACATGATGTTGAGTGATAGGCAGAAAATGTTATGAAATCCATCGCATCCATGAAGAGACCAGGACCACGTTAAGCTGGTGAATGATGTCGTTTTGCTTTTATTGGGGGAGGGGGGGCCCTAAACTCAAAATTAAACAAGAACCCACTCAACAGTCATTAATTTTTGCAAATATATATATATGATGCCAATGGAAAGTAGTCCTTTTTGTGTACTTTTGAATTCGTGGGGTAAGTTTTTATCTATATTCCCAGCTAGGGCAAACAAGATGAGTCAAAAATTTTCCTCACCAGTCACCATCTTAATGCTTCCAAGTAATCTATTCTCCTTTAGACGTGAGGATAATGAAGTTGCTTGCCAAATTACTTAGCACTAGCTATACATCACTCATTGGGGGGGAGGAGGGGGAAGGAAAACAAAAACCCACCATGTATTTGAATTTACAATCTTCCTTTCTTTCCTATACGTACTTGTTTATCACGAAAATGAACTGAGAAATGGAATATATTCTTTTCCAGCTAGGTTTACGAATCATGGGCGTAGTAGCAGTAGTACAGGACGCCAACACTTAACGCGGTTGCTGAATCAATGGGACCATTGTGGAGGGTAACTCTCTTGCTGGAACTTCCCATTCCCATTCCCATTCAACATATATGGGTCCAACACCATAATTTCTTCCATCCCCACGTATTATTATAGCTTTTTAATTAATAAATTTTTTTTATTGCAATAAATAACCGTCGAGTTTTTTATATTCTGAGACGAGACGAGACCGGATCCTAGAGAAGAACGCATATTCAAAACTCATTAAATCATTTTCAAGCAGACCAGCTCAGCAATGCGTACTCCAGTCTGGTGATGTGAAACAGACCGGACTGATCAGAAGCCCAGGTCCATTCGAAAATAGCCTAGTTTGGTAACGTGATAAGATGTAAAAAAACAGGTCCAGTCGCCTCGCAGTCCTATCAGCACGCACGTTAGGAAAAATTAAATGACTGTCTGACAGAGAGGAGTACCCTAGTACGTCCGTCCGTATAGGTCTAGGTGACAAAGACAAATGACACTGTAGAAGAGTGGTGGTTATGCATCACTAGAAGACAAAAGAAAAAGAGATAAAGGGGAAAAACGTGATCTGTCCAGGAAATTCACTTATATAATGTAAACATATTTTCTGAATTTTAGAATATTATGAATCATGATACATGAACTTGTATGTTTCATACATGACCATGCATGCATATACCACATTACACATATATGTATATATATTCAGACATACTTCATTAGTAATTATTCTATGTCTTTCTGCTATATTAATAATCTTGGAGACATTATCAATGTATATACATGGACTTTCAATCATCCATGTTTCCTCACCTAGAGCATATCTTAACATAATTATATTATGATTCATTGTTGTTTATCTGAATCTTTATATGTTGGAATAGTAAAAAAACATTTTATAATTTTATAATTTTTTCATTTTAAAATTTATGGTTTAATTTATGTTAAAATATTATTTTATCTCACTATTAATAAATATCGGCATCGTCAATTTTTAGATAACATTAAAAATACTGATGTATATATTATATCATGAAATATTATTTTAAAATATATTACACTGAATTGAAAATAAGAGAAATTGTAGAGTTTTTTTCACTTTTTCTTTTTAATTAACTAATTAGATTTTCAGATTATTAAATAATAATAATTTAAAATTTAAATATAATTCTAAATATTGCATGGATGGACAAACATACATAGTGCTACAAAAACAAAAGTCCCTCTTGTCAAGATGAGATACTTTTTATAGTACTCTTTGTATAATTTATTACATAGACCCCTTCAATAAGGCAGATCACATGGCCTGTTTCCTCATTCACCCAAATCAGACGGCCAAGATGAAATCTTACCAAATGCCCAACAGCCCTACGATCTGTCCCATATCCACCTTATAGTGGTGGCCTTTAATAGTGTTCTTAGGAGGCATAAAGTCCCCTCTTTTGCCTCTCATGTGACCGACCACTAAGCCTTATTTGACCTGTCATTGCTCCCACTTTGTCTTCTCTCTTCTCTCTTCTTGCGTTTTATATATAAAGCCTTGCCGTTAATGTCACCAAAAATTATTTAGAGACCTACCAAACACTATATAACAACCACACAGCCATAGGAAATTAGCTATCACTTGTCATAAAAAACGACTTCTTGAGAAACGTTTTCAACTGTAATCCCATCTCCCAAAATGGCAACAGTCGACCTTGGACTTGAAATCGTCACTGAGCTTAGGTTGGGGCTACCAGGTGGTGAAGGTCTTAGCAGTAATAAGAATGAGAAGAAAAGGGTTTTCTCTGAGGTGTCCGGTGACGCGAATAGCGCCAGCAATGACCGGAAAATCCCAATGAAGAGCCTAGTTGTAGGGTGGCCACCGGTTTGTTCTTATCGGAGGAAGAATAGTTTCAATGAGAAAGAAGGGCTTGAAACTTCGAAAATGTACGTGAAAGTTAGCATGGATGGAGCTCCTTTTCTTCGTAAGATTGATTTGGGCATGCACAAGGAGTATTCAGATCTTGTCGTTGCATTGGAGAAGCTATTTGGCTGTTTTGGCATCGGTAAGAATTTCCCATTCATTATTTTCTTCTCTCTATATAATAATCTTTCTATAGTTTTTTAGATTTAATTATAATTAATATAATCTAGAAGGGAAAACACTCTGCAGCTCATAATGGGAAGTGGGCCAATTTTTTTTTTCTCCATTGCTATGACTTTCAATGGAAAAATATGAAAAAAGAAGGGGCCAAAATGAAAATAAAATAAAAAGAATGACATGATTTCATGGCGTGCACTCAAATTCACGAGCGAAACATAAGCATCACCATCTTTGATAAAATTTATAAAAAAAAATTGGGAAAAAATAATTAATTAAATAAGAAAATGTAACTGTGGTGGACAGGGAAAGCGTTGCAGGATGCAGACAGCAGCGAGTACGTCCCCATATATGAGGACAAGGATGGAGACTGGATGCTAGTGGGAGACGTCCCCTGGGAGTAAGTCTCTTCAACACCCAACATCACTTTTCTTTTCATTTATGCCCCTTCATCAATTTCCACATGAATTAATTGTTCATATATTATCTGTTACATCATATTTTTATATTCAAGAAATTTATTTTATATATTTATATTTTAATTTTAATTTTTAAAAATACCCATTTCAAGGATTTAGATTTTTTATTTTTTTTGTAGATCTTGATGTCCATTAAAATTCAGACATAATTCCAATTAGACAGTTTATTGAAGAAATTACACATATGTAATTATATATGTTTTTGAATCTCAAGCCATCAAACTTGACCATTACAACATTTTGGTTATGATGATGTTCTCAACTATGTATCCTCACTAAAGCTTCACATGATCTGTACAATATAATTTTGGTTTTCAAAATAATATTTATAAATTTAATTATTTTCTTTATTTTTAATACAAACAAGGCCAAAAATTTTTTTTTTTTTTTCAAATGAAGAGAAAGTGTCAAATTTGGCGTCGGAAGATCCTAGCTTACAGGTATACTTCTCATGTTAATTATAAATAAGCATTGCCGACATTCACAAATTCCTTGGGATAGTGTTTGGGTAAACTGCGATAATGGCCTCAAAGACCATATCTGGTCAAGACATGGCATTATTACAGAGAAATATTCTTCCTACATTTCCAACCATAACCTTTTTTTTTAAAGCTACATTACCAAAAATGGGTAGCTCAAGATTTTTTTATTGTTAATCTCAATTTTTAATAAAATAGAAATTTATTAATGGTGATTGAAGAGATTTTAAAATAGAAATTTATTAACTGTGATTGAAGAGATTTGTTTTTTTTTTTGACAGGATGTTTATCGAATCATGCAAGAGACTAAGAATCATGAAGAGATCAGAGGCCAAAGGCTTTGGCCTGCAGCAAAAAATTGGCATTAAGGGAACCATCTTCTCAAAAGATCACGATCGTAATTGAATAATTATTTTTTTAAAAAAATGAAGCAGCTATCAGCTATGAACAAGTGAAGAATTTGACTGAATTTCATCGTTTGTAGACATTTAATTTCTGTTTAATTATAATTATAGTGTTGCTTATTTTTATTTTCATATTCGGCTGATGATTCTTAATTCATCTACACAAGACTATTTTTTTTTTTTATGTTTTAATTTGGATAGAGACCTATTTTTATTGTTTTTTTTAATGTGTTAAAAAAATGACAAGAATATGATTTATTATATATTATTATTATAAAATTATGAGTATAAATATTATGTAATAAAATTTTGATTGTTATTAAAAGATAATTACTATTAATAACAAATATTATTAATATTTATTTTAATTAATATTCACTATTTTTATTGTTATTATATTTTTTTATTTATTACTAACGGTAATTATTAATATTACTACTGATCTTTAGGACAAAATAGTCCAAGGATTTTTTGGTTCGAAAGCTGGATTGGATTTCATTACGAAAAGGACTAAAGCTTAATGTAAGACTAATTTAATATCGGCTATTGGAATCAGGTGTAGGCAGATCTAGCTAAGTCCACATATAAACATAAAAATCACATATTTAGCCCAAAGACAATGCAGATCCAAACAACCCTTCTTACAACCCATAGTCAGCAACACCAAAGATCTAAAGGAAAATTCGACCAAAGATCTAAAGGAAAATATGATTAGAGGTATGCGGTTTGTGTGGTATTCAAAATTTAATTTGATAAAAATTCATTTTTATTCGATTTTTAATTGAGTTAAAACTTGAATTTTATAATATTTGATTCGTTTAAAACTTATAAATTCGATTTGTTTTCGAGTTTATGAACACACTCGTAAATAATTTCATAAATAACTTTTTTAAGAAAATGAAAATTAATATTATAAAAAAATTAAATTCAAAACCTCCATAAATTGATATAAACTAAATCTAAATTTTTTAAAATTATAATTTAATTTAATTATGATCTTATAGCTTGTGAATATTCAGATTTTTAAGATTTTAAAATTTATTCTTTACGAGTTTACCAACTAATTTATTTTTATATTTTTTAATTAAAATTATTTAACTTTAAATTTAATAGTTTTAAATTAAATATTAGTATACTTATAAATAAATTGAATTGTGCATGAACTATTCGAGACTAAATTAGATAAAAAAAATCAAATTTGTTTAAACTCGTTTACTACACGAATTAAGTTTAAATTTATTAATATTCGACTCGATTTCGAAATGAGTAAAACTCGAATTTAAAAAAATTTTAACGAACTAAACTTTAAGTTTTCAGAATTTTGCTTTTCATTTACACCCCTCGATCCAACTTAAAAGATGTTGGATCAATGTCTGGAGAGAAAACACCGCTGCCAAGCCACCAACCAATCTACATGCAAAGACATCCCAAGAGTATGCAAAAATATATATCACACGTGGGGAGGAAAAAGATGAAATACAAGCACGAGAAAGGTACTATTAGTACCCACTATAGAGAGGAATTGGATTTGAGCTAAGGGAACATTGATTCGTAGATAGAACTCTAGCTCTTTAAGCTCTTTATGGCTTTTGAAAGAATGGAAGGTGATAACCGCTGGGTTTTTTCACTCCGATCTAAGGCCAGACCCATTAGAGCAGCCCATAATCTGAAAGCTTCTAAGCCTCTTCCAAGAATCAGGTTCAACCCACTTAGCTCAAAGACCGGGCTCCAGTCAGTTTCTTCAATCAGGTCGGCCCAACTCTTCCGGCTCAACGAACAGATTCCCTCTAGACCTAGTCTTGACCTTATCTTCCGGCCCAGCTCGGAACCAGGAAGGAATTCAGCCCATTCACCTTGTGGGACCATCCGCATGCGCGCTCAGGGAGAATCAGGGGCCGTTACGCATGGGGCAGCGATTGATTTTCTCGTACGTCCATATCAACGTGATAGGGACAGGTGGCCCAATGACACACATTCTGTTACACGTCACTAGCGGATAAAAGGAAACATATAAAAGGAGAAATATTCTCCTCTAGAAATAAGTTTTTTCCAGTTTTACAGAATCCTTGTAAAAACTATATTTTCTGAATCTCAAATCATCAGAATGCCAAATGAGACATCAAAAATATCACTAATACATACCATATTCTTAAAATAAGTTTAATTGTTTAAATAGAGTCATTCTCTTCTTCACCATAAATAATGAGTAGAAACCGAGAATCTCGCCTGTAAAAATAAAAATAGTCACAATACATATCAATAATAAATTTGTAATAAATAAGACTCTCTCTCACGGTAAACTGTTAGATTTATATAAAATAAATAAATAAAAGTATCTACAACTGATATAGCGGAAACGAGAGCAAATCCACCATGGGATAAAAAAGAAAGTCTTTTTTATTCAGGAGGGCAAGAAAAATTGTATTAATAAACGAGAATCTAACTCTTGGAAAAGAACTCAAACTCTTGGAAAAGAACTCAATAAGCGAGTGAAGATTCTCTCTTAAAAAAATAGAGGGTATTTCTAGTCCAAGGTAAAGTATACACTTTGAACTAAATTGGATATAATAAAATAAAATGAATTATGCAAGCAAATTCAGGAAGTGGAGCATTTCTAGAACCAAGGCCCATGTTCTCATATTGTCAAACACGAATTATTTGTTTTTCTTTTCAATCTTCCATAAGAAAATACACTAGATTAATTAGTGCATTGACATTGAATTATACAATGCTTAATTAATTAATACTTGGTACAGAATCTAATCTGCACTAATTAATCTCGTATTCTTAAACAAAATTAACCTAATCTTTATAATATGGTCAAATAGCATTAATTTATAATGAATATTAATTGAAAATTTCTTTTGATTAATTAATAAGATTGGTTAGGGAAGTTAAATGAATCAGAATAACTACTGTATATTATTTCTTTAATCGCTTTTCTGTGTGTTCCTTTATCCTGAATCAACTGCAAAACCCATTGATTTTGTTAGGGTTTTGACTGTCCAGTTGCAACGTATTCAGCTTTTCAATTAGCCTAGGGTTTGCATGAGATCATTGGGTGAATTAAAATTGTCAAAAATTATATTTATATATAATTATTTATTACTATTTAATTACTTACAAGGAATATCTAACCGATTAAATCAAACACAATCAATTCTTCACTTGAATTTTATATTTTTTAGATTTTGAAATTCACGTATACTAAAACACATTTATTCTTTTTTTATTTTTTAAAAAGAAAATTAAAAATTAAAGGAGTCTCTCAAATTTGCTCAGATACACTCACCACCAAATTAAAACTGTGAGTACTAAAATATATTTATCTGAAAAAAAAAATTACACAGTTATTAAAGAAAAAAACACTCTTTTAAAATGAAACCAAAAGTAAAACAAGTGATGATTGATGGCTCACCCACAATGGAAATAAAATTGATGCATTCTTCTTATTGTCAAATAGCCACCTAACTGATATAATTGCATTATTCAATTAAGCAATAAATGGAAATGATTCCAGCCATTTGAATAATAACATTGCCTTATCAAATCAAGAAATGTAGTGAACAAAGTAAAGCATGCAATTGAATTTCTAAGTTGATCTTACACAATTTTGGAATTCTACACCATTTCTAGCTCTTGTATTACCTCTTGATGTTTGCACATCTTGGGCTAATTCCAAAAACCATCTAGCTGCTCAAAAGAGAACCCCCATGTGACCACTACCGGCTTCTGAATCAAATTAGGTAAATACATTTTTAAAGAGTAGGCTACAATCAACACGAAACGACTAATCTTAAATTTTACAGAAAATTTAACCGTGCTGACATCTGATAATATTTATAATAACTTTTTGAAAAAAAAAATTTAAAACATACCACAATAATTAATTTTAAATATTACAAGAAAATTAACCGAATTTTTATTAATATTCAATGAAAAATCACGATAGCTATTCGAAAAAAAATTTAAAACGCACAATTTTTAAAAATATAACGAGAGTCACAAATCCTTTTAAAATGCACCACTTTTAAAAATATAATGACAGTCACAAATTCTTAAGTGATTCAACACTTTTTTTTTTCTTTTAAATGAAATAAAGAGTTCAATTCTCATAAATAAAAAAATATTCGTTAAAAGTATCATAAATAAAAAAATAATCGCTAGAAGTATTTTTCTTTTTATTAGGCTAATACAGTGGGACTAAAATTTAATTTTATATTCAGTAAATTAGGTTATATATAATTATTTAAATAATTATTATAATAATAATTAACTTAAAATATTCTTGTATTATATTTATTATATATCGGGAAAGGTAATAATATAAGGAAAAAGATAAATATAGTAGAAATAATTAGGAAAATGGGTAAAATTAGTAAAAAAATAATTATAGTAACTTTTTGGATAGTTAAATTAATTAAAAAATTCTTATAGGTAGCATGTCAATTCTATAACCAAATTGAGATATCCACATTGGTTAATTAATTTTCACCCATTAATCCCCACACCCACCCAAACCCAAAAAAAAGAAAAAAATCTAGGTGATTAATAAAATTTAATTATAAATACGAGCATCAACTAGAGGAAAATAATATATTTAATTTTTTAATTAAGTTATTTAATTAAAAAAATTCATAAAAAATATTTTTTATATAAAATATTTTTTAAATACAAAGAGAATCAAATATTAACTTAATTTGAATTTTCATGATCAATCAATGCTTACAATTAGATTTAATTAGATTGGATATGGACTGCACAATCTTTTCTTTATTTATTTATTTTTAATTTTTTAATTAGAAAAAGATGTTTGTTGATGGATGCAATTAACCAAAGTCCATGTTTGATATGCTTGTAGTTATTGATTTCATCATATATAATTCATATTAAAAAAGTCATGTGAATTTTCACTGATAAACCTAATTTTAATAGTACTCACCGATTAATCTGTTGGTAAATTCATTCGAATATATTTAAAAAATTTTATATTTTATTCTCTTGATTTTTAATTTTTATTAAAAAATTAATTTTAATAATATTATTTAATAATAAAATAATTAATTAATAAATTTTTTAAAAGTTAAATATATTTTAGTATATTTTTTAAAATCAATTTTTTTATCACATAATCACTAAATAGTAATTAGAATCGATCCATCAATTTTGTGTTTTTTTTTTAATGAAACACATGCACATATTTGAAGGCCTAATTTCTGATTGGAAAATGAGGTTTGCCTAATTGCCTTTTTATAATAAATGACGACATACCCGACGATGGGCCGGTTCTAACCACGGCAATAAACACTCGAAATCGCGGTGACCCGCAAATCCCGGTGAACAAGGCCAGGTTTAACTTACAAACAACGGTTTTGTCTCCAAAAGAACAGAGAGATAAACTGAAGAATCCGGCACGTGTGGGTTCCAGTTTGGGATTCAATTTTAGGTGCAAAGAAGGCGCTTGAGCTAATAGCCGACAAGGAAACAAGTTCACATGGTTGTTTGTTGGACCCACGCGGAAAATAAAAAAGAAATAAAAGAGTAGTAATCGAGTGGTTTTCCGTTGGCACATGGGACTCTCTCATTATTATAAAGTTGACTTTGCACTTTTAAGAACCCGACACATCGGCAGGCTGAGCTCAATGGCATTCCGATTATATGTTCCCATACTGAAAATTTCTCAGCCGCACTTGATTTATACATCTAAATATGTACATTCCGTCTTACAATTTTTATTTATTTTATTTTTTATATATATTAAAAAAATAACTTTTTTATTAATTTTTTAATTATATTCATTTTAAAAATATTAAATTTTAATAAATATTCAAAAATATTTTAAAAATTTTATTAAAAATAAAATAAAATAAAATAAAATTTAATATTATAAAAATTAGATTGATAAAAAAAATTACACTCTGATTAATTAAACATATAAAAAAGTATTACAAAGCGGCGATAAATATTCACGACCGTCATTTTAATATTCCAATCAATACTTTAAAAAATAAAAAGAATTTAATAATTATTTAAAATTGAAGTATGAGAAAATAATATATTTTTATTTTTATAATTTTTTTAATTAATATTGTAAAAAAATAGAATAAATATAGTATTTTTTTATTATTCGGGTAATATATTTAGTTATTTAATAAAAAATATCACAACTAATAGATTAATAATTTTACAATTACATGCATAACATGAATATATTAAGCTGTATCTATTAACGGTAATTTTATACCAAAATTCTATCTATCAAGAGAAGAGCGAGTTTTTATAATAAATCGAGTGTTATGGTATCCAGATTTTTATCTCTTTAAATTGAAATGTATTTTTTACATATTAAATTTTTGTCATATGAGAGACGACTCATAATTTATTTTGAGTGATTATTACGTCCCATCATAATTATAGTAATTAATTTATAAGTTATTATAGTATAAAATAGAAAAATAAAAAATAATTTTAGTCTATTTTTCAAATAGATTTTTATGGTTTAATTTCTAATAAAAAAATTATGTGATTTCATTTCATTAATATTATTGAGATTTTTCTCTTTAATATTATTAATAAATATTAATATAAAATTTAAATATTAATTAGAAGTAATTTTAATTAAAATAAACTTTATTTTTATTCTTCAATTTTTATAAAAAATATAATTTAATTCATATATTTATAAATTTAATTATAAAATTTTATTTTATAATAAAATAATTCATTTAGTTATAATTTCTGTCTGTACTCTTACAAGTTAATCTTCCTTTAATTGTAATTCATTCATATATTTTTACAAATTATTTTTTAAATATAATTACTTACAAACACGTATTTATATTTTTTGCAAATTAATTTTATAATTTTATTAAATTTAACATCTTATATTTAATTATAAATTAATACAAATAAATATTAAATAAAAAATATTGGTACAATATATATTTAAATTTAAATTTAAAAATATTCTTTCTCGTCTAATTAATTTTTTCTTTTTAATGATTTGTTTTCAATTTTATTTTTTATATATAATATATTAAAATTTAATAAAAAATTAATTTATAAATATAAAAAAATATTAATAATTATAATATTAGAGAATACTATATTTATATTGAAGTTGTTTAAGTTATAAATGCATGTATAAACCCCATCAAATTTACTCCAAGTTGTAATTTATTTTTAAAAAATGTCATAATTAAAGTAAAATTTTATTTTAATTTCTAGAATTATACCTTATGTTTAATTATTTAAATCAATATATTTAATTAAAGATAGAAAATCGAAAATAGGAAACTATAAATTTTCAATAAAATAACATATTACCATGCTTTTAAACTATGCGAGATAAAAAATATTACTCCATTTATTTTTATCCCCTTATAAGATTTTTCTTTTCTTTAAAGGGTAAAATTATATAGTGAGATTATATAAGAATAAATGTTAATATAGCAGGTGACTCAAACTATATTATGGATTGTAACCGTATAACAAGATCATGTGATAAAATTTTAATAAATTATGACACGCGTTCGTAAAAGTTTCACTCGTAAAAAAAAAAAATAAGGCATCGTATCACTCTATGTTCAGAATGCCAAAATTCGCCTTCTCTTATGAACGGATCGAATTTTTATATAAAATTATCGTTATTTATAATCATAAGATCTCTTATTCACTGATCGGTACCAATTAAATTTTTAAAATATACAATAATTAACACAATTTTTTTACGGTATAAAAATTAATAACCACACAGATCAATATACACTTTTATGATACAATTACTTTTAAATTTAAAGTATCTAATTACATTCATTATTTTCTTCAGTTTATTAATTTGAATATCGAAATGACTGTTATAAACATTTATATGTAAATTCATCAATTTTTTGTATACCTTTAATTAATGAGGTATAAATTTCAATATAAATATTTAATATAATAATTATTAAACTCTTTACTATATAATATTAATTTTATATTGAACTCATATTTTTTGAAAATTATCTATCATTTTAAAAATATTAAAGAATATTAGTGTTTTTCAAATTGTACAATTACTTAACAGAACACAATAATAGTTTACCCAATTTTTTAAAATTTATCTTATATTTTTTCCATATTTTTCTTTTCATTATCTCATTTTTTGGTAATAAATTAATCAGGAGAAAATTATTAACATTATAGAATTAGGTGAGATTAAGAGTGATTTAGTTAAATTAAAAATTATTTTTTTAAAAAAATAAATAATTTTATATTTTGTTATCACAGTATAAAAACACCAAATAAAAAATAAAATATTATTTTAAAATGCGGAAAGTAAATAAAATATTAAAAAACCACAATAATAACAGACAGGAACCCGGCCGGACCGACCATCGACCCAAACTCCAGAGCACTCAAAATCCCACGCTTTCTTCTGAAATACAGTTACCCACGTGTACAAATCAAAACCGCTCTTTCGTTTACACGTGTCTGCCTTCAATAGGTTTAATCATATTACTTCCTTCCTTCTCTTTATATAGCCCAAAAACTTGCCTCGTATCAGCATTTCATCGCGTGAGCGTCAAAGCCCAAACCAAAAACCATTTAGCTGCAAGCTTGATTTCAAAAAAAAAAAAACAAAAAAAAACATTTAGCTGCACTGTAGTTCAAATCTCAGGTCACCGGAAATTGGGATACACCTGCAGGAATCAGTGATCGCCGACATGAATTTCAAGGAAACAGAATTGACCTTAGCCTTACCCGGTGAGTCTCGCTCATTAAAGGAGATTAACGGAGGGAAAACAGGGACTAAACGTGGATTTTTGGAGACCGTTGATCTAAATCTTGGTAGTTCTCGTGCTGATTGTGGCGATAGAGATCGTAATGAGTCGGAAAACGATGTCTCAACTGCGGCCAAGCCTCCGGCGGCGAAGTAATTAGAATCTACACATGCTTTACTTTTATGCAAATTATGTGGTTTCATTAATCAAGTCTCTAATTACGTTTTTCTTTGTAGGGCACAGGTGGTGGGATGGCCGCCGGTGAGAGGTTACAGAAAGAACGCCATGAAAAGCTGTAAATATGTGAAAGTGGCGGTGGACGGAGCTCCATACTTAAGGAAGGTTGATCTTGAAATGTACAATACCTACGAGCAGCTCTTGAGTGCCTTAGAGGACATGTTCTCTTGCTTCCCAATTCGTACGTCTTAGATTTAAAAAATTAAAAAATAAATCTTAAAAAATCTGATGTGGGTAATTTAGTAATTTAAAGAGGGAGACATTATGGTTGCAGGCAATTATTTAAACGACAGAAAAATAGTGAATGGAGTGGAGTATGCGCCTACATATGAAGACAAAGATGGAGACTGGATGATGCTTGGAGACGTGCCATGGAAGTAAGTTTCCAAATATGCCCTTTAAATATCTCGAATCCCTTGTAATTTTAATTGCTCTTTCAAATTTCTTGTACTTATTCCATCTTTTGTTTTTCAGAATGTTTGTTGAATCATGTAAGCGATTGAGGTTGATGAAAAGCTCAGAAGCAATCGGATTAGGTAAGTTTTAAATTTATTTTATTTTCTTGAGAATTTTATATGATTATTATTAAAATCTTTGTTAATTGATTTGGGTTTTGGGTGTTGTTTAATGGATGCAGCTCCAAGGACACCATCAAAATGCTCAAGCACAAGTGAGTAAGGGCTTGGAATGAAGGAAACAAGTGGTGTACAGAGGTTTTAGGTTGGAGAGTTTTGATTTTAGGGTAGGAAAAAAAATCAAAACAAGAGAAAATAAAGAGAGGGGTGCCTGTAATTTTCTGAATATTGCAGTATGGTCCTAGTTAGAGCTATTTGATGTTGTGGGCTTTTTCTCTCCACTTTCGGCCTTTTTTTAACCACACTTGCTCTTTGCCTTTTGAGCAGTCTTCTTCTTCAGCGTTTCCTCCTAGCCGAATGGTTGTTAATCACTCGGTCTTCATCTTTTTGGATTTTCTCACCTTTTCTTATTTATCATTTCTGTCAGTTGACATGATATTCATATGGATCAAACTATTGATTTTGTAAAATTTTAATTTTTATTCCACTTTTTTTTTTTAATCCTAGTGCAGATTTTTGAATTTAATTCGCAAATGTTCACGTCATTGGCTTAAAATTATGGATCTTAATTTTCAACATATAATCAATCAATACCAAAGATTTTCGATTCAAATGTTGTCTTTTTGACTAAAGAGAATTTGACTTCATTTGGTTCCATAAGCAAACGATTTCAACATCCTTTAACAAATTATATTTACATCACCAAGAAATGCAAATCATATGAATTATATTTACCGAAGTGTCGCAAAATATATTTTATGAATTATTTTCAATTTAAATGCAAATTTCCTCTTTTTCCATCACCAAGAAAATTAAAGGTGGATTAGCCCTTTTTGTGTTTTGAGTTTTCTTAATGCTAAAAGTTGGTCAAAATTGAAGAGACAATTTGGTCTAGGCCAAACTAAAAAGGGTTACCTTTCTATATTAAATGTAAATTTGCCCAACTCTTTTTTTTTCAATTGAAATATTAAAAATGTGATGATTAGTGATTCATGATTGTGCCACTTATTATGATTTGGTATAGTTGAGTAATTAAGTTTCTGCCTAATCATAAAATTTAAATCCTAACTAATACTATTCCCTTTAATTATTTGTAAAATACCAGAAAAAAAGTTCAATTAAAATTTCAACTCGAATATTTTTAATTCATAAAAATATTTATAAATTTCATTGTTTAAATATAAATCTTTTTTAATTATTCAATAAGTTATATTTATCAAATAATTTAATTTATAAAGTAAAAAAAAATGTCAAAGGTTGAATATTAAATTGATAAAATTAAAATTTTTCAAATTTTATGCAAAAAAAACTTAATATTTTTAGTCATAATAATAATAATAATAAAACTTCCCATTCCAATCACAAACAAAAATAACTTGGAGTTAGGCTTGATAAATTTGGTCGGAAAGGCTCTTCCCATCATATCCTAATATGCGTGACATTCGGACTCGTAAGCCTAACGCCCACAAGGCTACAACAACTCTCAGAGAATCAGAAGCTTTTAAGATCAATGGCCGATTGTCTTAATAAAACTCTTGGGCCTTAATTCAGGGGACGGTCCAACCCAGATTACCCATAACTCATAGTTCCACCCAACTCCAGCCTTTCATTTAGTGAAAGACAACTAACAAAACAGAAGAAAAAAAATGAATAAAAAGAAATCTCATATATATATGAAAATCAAGTTTTAAAAACCCTCTATATATTTATGCCATTTCACTTAGTAAGAATGTTTAAAAATTTGCTATATCTCGGGAAATAAGAAAAACAAAAGAGAAGAGGATGATAGCTTGCAGAAACTTTTTTTTTTTAATTTTTTGGAGCTAGTCTCCTTTTAACTTGTTATACATCTCAATTCCCTAAGGAGTAGATTTTTCTTCCCACTTTCACCTTGATTGGTGGTAGATCCAATTGAAAATACGAGAATTTATTTAAATTTAATACTTTTCTTACTTTCTCATTTTTTGTTGGCTGGCGGATATGATGGTTATACTTTTCAATTTATATTGTAGTTGGATTTCTTGTGGATTTAATTCTTGGGTTGACTACCTTCTTTATTCAAAATCGATGATGGTTGTTGAGTGATAATTCTCAAAATTTTATTTCTTAAAAATGTGATAGGACCATATAAAAAAGAGTCTAATTGAAATTTTCTCGACCTATTGCATATTTAATTCTTGGGTTAACTATTTTCTTTGCTAAAATCGATGATGAATATTGAGTGATAATTCTCAAAATTTTATTTTTGAAAAACGTGATAGAGCCATATAAGAGAGAGTTTAATTGGAGTTTTCTCGATCTAAATAAGCCTCTTTTTGTAGTTCTTGGATGAAGCTAGACTTTTTAAGTTTGTATTTTGATTTCATGAAGTTAGGCTTTTTAAATTTGCATTTTGATTTTTTCTTTTTATGGGGGGTTAGCTTCTGTTTTCTCACCAATCATCTCTTTGTTTCTAGACATAGCTCTGATTAGTAGTTTGCATGCTCTTCTTAAGCTTCAATTTGCTTCCTTTTGTCTTTGTGGACTTCAACGGCGAGAGATCGGTCTTTTTCACTAGAAGGCAGGATTGCCTTTTGCC
This sequence comes from Manihot esculenta, assembly GCF_001659605.2. NCBI lineage: Eukaryota > Viridiplantae > Streptophyta > Magnoliopsida > Malpighiales > Euphorbiaceae > Manihot > Manihot esculenta. The sequence goes on from NC_035171.2 coordinate 5,914,948, forward strand.
GTGTTATTTTTAGGTCAAGTGTTGGGCCTCTAGAGTTTGGATTTGGATTTCTTTACTTGTTTTATTATAACAGACCTTTACTTGTTTTATTATATTTTATTACTTAAATTAATTTTATAATTAGTTAAAAAAATCTTAAAAGATATATATAAAATATATTAATATTATATTTTTTTAAATAAAAATATAAATTGGATGATAATTTTATTATTTTTAGAATTTGCTAAAAAAATTTAAAAGAATTATTTAAATTAATAAAAATACAATTAAATTGATTTTCCTCAAACAAATAGAATTTAAATTTATCTATAACCTTGCATTTCAATGGATATATTTGATCTTTCAGAAAGAAAAAAAATTAGTATTACATATATATCTTTAAAAAAAAACTTGATATTGTTGTTTAAAAAATAAAGCTTCTTTCAGTTATTAACATCAATGGCAAAAATATTCTAAAGAACAACAAGTTAGGAAATAATATTAATAACAAATTACGGTTGGCTTTTTGAAGCAATGTGCAAGATTCATTTGAAAAGAGAAGATATCCTTCCTTGCTGCTTGAGGCTTAAAGGAAAGCCTTTGAAATTCAGTCAAGTGATACCTTGCTACTTCCCTTCTTCTACTCCTCCACTAAATTTTATGTATAAACTCATATTTTAACAATTTCTCATGGCGATATAGATTGAATCCTCCCTTAACCCTCCTCTGAAGGTTTTAATTCATTTCCTTGCTTCAATTCTTTGCCCATAGCTTACATATTCCCAATCTTGGTCTATAATGATGGATTACCAAGTTGAGCCAATTCCCAAACACGTTCTTTTTTATCTTCATCTTGCTTAAATTTCAATGTCTGATACTGACATTGAAATCCCAGTTGTTGACAGCTTTGCTGATAATAATGGTGAAGAGGTTCAAGAGAATCTCTTTTCTGTCAAGGTGGGATTTGCACAATCAATGCTTGTTTCAGGAGGACAAGTCATTGTTGAAGTCACCAATGCAGAGGAAGCAAAAATTGCAGAGGAATCAGGAGCTGCTTGCTGTGTTGTTCACCAAGAAAGGCGAATGCCTGATTTATCTATCGTCAGGAAAATCAAACGAGCTGTCTCAATTCCTGTCATGGTGAGGATTCGAGTTGGTCATTTTGTTGAAGCCTGGATTCTTGAAGCAGCAGGTGTAGATTACATAGACGAGAGTGAACTCATGGGCTATGCAGCTAACGAAACCTACATCAGCAAGCAATATTTTCGAGTACCATTTGCTTGCACATGCAAGAACCTGAAACAAGCATTAGCAAGGATTAAGGAAGGTGCAGCTATAATTTGGATCCAGGGAGATCAGGAAGGATCTTTGTTGAATGAGACAGTGGATAACGTGAAGTCAATAATGCAAACGACATCAAACTTGAAAAACTGCAACCAAGACGAGGTTTCTACATTTGCAAAGGAGATGGATGCATCTGATGAACTGGTAAGAGAAATCAGGGAAATGGGTAAGCTTCCAGTTGTCCAAATTGCAATGGGAGGAATTGAGACTCCTGCTGATGCAGCTCTGATGATGCATTTGGGTTGTGATGGGGTGTGTATTAGATCAGAAATCTTTGAATTTGAACACGCCTACAGTTGGAATCCATCGAAGAGAATTCGAGCAATGGTTAAAGCTGTTGAGCATTATGATAATCCACGGGTTTTAGCAGAATGCAGTAATACGGAGGAAGATGATGATACTGAAGATTTGGTCTGATTCTGATTCATCTATTGCGGTCTGCTCCTCTCCACTTAGACTTGGGAAAAATTTCCAGGCTTGTAGGAAGAAAAAATTCTCCATCTTTACTATGTTGCTGTTAATAACATGCATGAGAAGAGCAAGCATTCAAATTCCAGGCCTTAAAACATGACGGGTCTCCAAGATGGGATGCCTGATGCAAATACAAAATATCTAATTCAAATTATATCATTATTTTAAAAAATAAAAAATATATCCAAATACAAACCGATGATGCTTTTTGTAATAAGATAAGAAATAATTGGGCGTTTTTTTTTTCGTTGAAGTGAGTGGATATATATATATATAGATTACAAAGTCTTGTTAAGGCAACTTCTAATAATCATCTATGAATCAATCAGCCTATAATGATGTAATCTTCTATAATTATGTATAGATTATGTTCACACTCTAACCCTCCTCCTCAAGTTGGATCATAGATATTTATCATGCCCAACTTGTTAGAAAGATATTCTATTCGAGATCCATTTAAAGATTTGGTGAATAGATCATTCAGTTGCTCTCCTGTCTTCACATAACTAGTGGAGATTAAATTTTCTTCAATCTTTTCACGGATGAAATAACAATCAACTTTAATATATTTAGTTCGTTCATGGTAACTGGATTGGAAGTAATGTGAAGAGCAGCCTGATTATCAAACCAAAATTTCAGAGGTGACGCAACATCCATACTAACTTTCTTTAACAGATGATTTATCCACAAAATCTCAAAAGTGGATTAAGTCATGGCTCTGTATTCTGACTCGGCACTGGATCTGGATTCTACATTTTGCTTCTTACTTTTTCAAAACACTAGGTTTCCTCCAACAAATACACAGTAGCCTGTAGTCGACCTTCTATCACTTTTGGATCTCGCCCAGTCAGCATAAGAAAAACACTCAAGTGCAGTATACCCATGATCTCTGTAGAGTATACCGAGTCCAGGAGTCCCTGTTAGATAACATAGAATTTGTTCTAGAGCGACCCAATGTTTCACCGTAGGTGCAGACATGAACTAGCTTACAAATTTTACTGCAAAAGCAATATCTGGCCGAGTCATCACCATAAGGTAGTTTATCTTTTCAACCAACCTCTTGTACCTCTCTGGATCATCATAAGAGTTTCCGTCATCTTTTGTAAGACATATATTAGGAATCATTGGTGTGCTACATCGTTTAGCTCCCATCTTCCCAGTTTCTACAAGTAAGTCAAGGACATACGTCCTTTGAGACAAGAAAATTCCCCTTTTACCTTTTGAGATAAGAAAATTCCCCTTTTACTGCTCAAGACTTCGACTCCTAAGAAATACTTAAGTTGACTCAAATCTTTGGTATGAAAACTCGCATGCAAGTAGTTTTGAGAGAAAGAGATCCCTGTACTATCAATCCCTGTAATGACAATATCATCAACGTATACAACAAGGAGAATACTACCAGTATCTGAATTTTTATAGAAGACTGAATGATCACACTTTTTTCAATCCAAATTTTTGAACAACTTCACTGAACTTACCAAACCATGCATGGGGACTCTGCTTTAAACCATACAAAGATTTCTTCATATGGCAGACTTTCTCATACTCCCCCTAAGCAACAAACCCTAGTGGTTGCTATATATACACATCCTCTTAGAGGTCACCATATAAAAATGCATTCTTGATATCTGATTGATGTAAAGGCCAATGCTGAGAAGCAGTTAGGGATATGAACAAGCGAACTGAGGTCATTTTTACCACAGGAGAAAAAGTATCAGAATAGTCAATGCCATAGGTTTGGGCATAACCTTTGGCGATAAGATGGGCCTTAAGCCTCGTTATGGAGCCATCTGGATTGACTTTGATGGAAAAAATCCATTTATAGTTCACAGCCATCTTGCCAAAGGGTAAATCAACTAGTTCCTAAGTATGATTTTCATCTAGAGTCTTAATCTCCTCAAACATTGTATCACGCCATCCAGAATGAGTCAGAGCCTCTTTAACTATCTTAGGCAAAAAAATAGAATCTAGAGAGGCAATTAAGGAGGTAGAAGAAGGAGACAGGTGATAATAAAACAGAAAGTTAGCAACATAATAGATAGATTTACATTATCGTTTACCTTTACGAAGACTAATGGGGAGGTCAAGGTCACTCGGTGGTGGATCTGATGGCGAAGAAAATTCTGGTGCAGGACATGTATCATCAGGTACTGGTCTCCGAGAATAAACTTGAACAACTAACGGTTTAACAGGAGACTGAGTATTAGGAGGAATATTACCATTAGATTGTACAACAGAAAGCATGCTCAAAGAGGTTCTATTATCAGATATGATTCTATAGATGAGCCACTCATCATCATCCTCTTGATCAGGAGAGGTTTATGCAACAGGATAAAAAGAAACTTGCACAAAAAAGACTACATCTGTTGAGACTAGATACTTGTTGAGGTCTAGAGAGTAATACCGATACCCCTTCTGAAGGTGAGAATATCCAAAAAAAAAAAACACTTCAAAGTTTTAGCATCAAGTTTAGTCACATGAGGTCTAACATCCCGAACATAACAAGTACTGCCAAACAGTCGTGGTTCGAGAGGAAATAATAGCTTTTTAGGAAAGAGGACATTATATGGAGTATTACCGTTTAGTACTGCGGAGGGCATGTGATTAATAAGGAAGCATGCAGTAGAGACAATATCGACCCAAAATTGCTTAGGAGCTTGCATTTGAAACAATAGAGCTCTAGCAGTCTCAAGAAGATGTCGATTCTTCCTTTCAGCTACCCCATTTTGAGCTGGTGTATCAACACATGACGATTGATGAAGAATACCATGTTGAGTCATATAAGTCTGGAAGGATTCTGACATATATTCTTTAGCATTGTCGCTTCGCAAAATTTTCATAGAAACATTAAATTGAGTCTTGATTTCAGCACAGAAGGTAAAAAAATGAGGAAACACTTCTGAACGATACTTCATAAAATAAATCCAAGTCATTCTAGAGTAATCATCCACAAAAGTGATAAAATATTTGAATCCAGTCTTAGATCCAACTGGAAATGGACCCCAAATATCTGAATGAACTAATTCAAAAGCATACTTAACTCGTTTATTGACTCTAGGACTTAAAGAGTTTCGATGATGTTTTGCAAAATGACATGACTCATATTCTAGTAAAGATATCTCGTGAAATTGAGGGCATAGCTTCTTTAAAACCGGTAAAGAAGGGTGTCCCATCCGATAATGTGCTTCAAACGGAGATACAACACTGGAAGATTGAGGCATTCATGCATCCAAAATGTAGAGACCCCTATATATATGTCATTTACCAATAATCTGCTTTGTTACAAAATTTTGAATGAAACAATGATCAGAAAAAAAGGAAACACAACAATTTAGGTCTTTGGTAAGTTTATTCACATATATTAAATTAAAGGCAAAATTAGGTAAAGTTAGCACAAATGATAGGGTAATAGAAGGAGTAGATTTAATCATCCCAGAACCCTCAACAATATAGGTTGACCTATCAGCTATAATAACAGGAAAATGTACTTTATGAGATCGAAAGCTAGTAAAAGTATGAGAATTACCTATCATGTGATCCGTGGTACCAGAATCAATGACCAATTTATATGAAGAGGAAATAAGACATGTTTTACCTGTCTCAACCGCTACTGAAGACGTTAGGATAATTTTAATAATATGGGTCTTATTGTCAGAAACCATTTCAACCAAAATCCTATACTCTTATATCTTCAAACAATTAAAAGAAGATAACAAAACCTAATTCAGTGAACAATATAAAAAAAATGCATCCACCCAATACCCAAATGGCAAACGAACCAGGGATTTGATAAGAGGGCTGGAAGGTGACTTCAGCGTCCTCCCTGGGTGGACAGTGAGAGATAAATATTATTCTAGATGGATAATACAAAAGAAAAAATAAAATTTGATGAGAGAGAAAAAATAAAATCTCTACGGAAATAACTCTGATACTATGTAATAAGATAATGAATAATTGGGCAATTTCAGTATTTTTTTTCCATTGATGTAAGTGGATATATATACAGATTATAAGGTCTTGTTAAGATAACTCCTAATAATTCTCTATCAATCAATTAGTCTATAATTATGTAATTTCCTATAAGTATGTACAAATTATATTCATATTCTAACACTTTTCATCTTTCACATGATTATGAAGGATTGTGTGATAGTTACATATATCCACTTTGATGGGACGTTAAAGAGCTGCATATGGCAGATGACAATAACTATATTTCTCATGTATAGATGACAGTTCATGACTGTTAGAGAGGAGGAAGGTGCCTTTCCACCACCCATAATAAATTGGGACAGATAGGGAGACATTGTAAAGAATACCCAATTTAATGTGCTTATTTTTTATGCAATTTCAAGATTGTCTCTTGTGCTTGTTCAAACACATAACCCAGAAATGAAAGCACCAGCACCACAAGAGATGTCGTATTATGATCATGTCAAGAAACGCCATGAACAGAAAGGCTGCCCCTACGCCTTGTCAGTACATTTCTTTCTCTTCTCTTTTTACTCTTTATATATAGAGTGGTTTATTGGCTTTGTGTTGTATATCTGTTGCAGTTTCTTCACTCTATGCTGCTGCTTTTGCTGCTATGAGGGCTGCGACTGCTGCTGCTGCTGCGCTCGTCGAAGAGCTGGTTGAATTGAGAAACAAAACTGAAGGTTTTGCTGTTTAGTTTTAAGTTATTATCATTTGTGAATTGCTATTGAAGAATTCTTCTCATAAGCGGCCGATTGTCCAGTAGATTTCATCTGTCTGAGATTGCTTCTGCTCCTTGTACTGCTGTTGTTGCTATGTTTTTAAGAAATTAAGAGTTTTCTTCTCCACCTTTGCACTGATTTTGTGTCAAAAGAAGATCTGCCCCCTTTGAAAATATTTTCTATTATTTATTTTTAATTTAAAACTTAAAATACATTAATTAATTTATATATAAAAATATTAATGATATTCTCAAAATATAAAAAAATGGTTTAGATTCTATTTTGACCAAAAAACAATATTTTTTATCAATTATAAAACTGTATTTTTATCTTACAATAACTCTTTCATCTTGACATATTTTAACCAATCGAATCAGTATAATTTAAATTAATTTAAATAATTTTTAAATTTATTTTCTACTCGAGTCAAAAAGATTAATTTAAATTATTTAATAATTTTATATTAACTATTATATACGATTTAAATTTTTTCTATTTTGATGATGTGGATTCTATCCCACAACCAAAGCAGTTGAATCTCACATATTAATTTTTCTTACTATCTAAAAAATTTATATTGCATTCGTATTAGAGGGTGTTTAAAGAAAGGAGAAAGAACATGTAAATGATGAGAACAAGAAGAAGACTTTAATTTAAAATTAAGATTATTGATATTAATATTATAATTAGTATTAAAAATATGATTATGAGATAAGTATGAGAAGAATTAACGAGAGCCGCCATACTCGAAGGAAATTAATTTACAACCACTTGCTCTTATGAATATTAAAATTTTAAATAATTAAATTTTTATAAAAAATAAGTAATTGACATGTTTGATATAGTTAAAAGGTAAATTAATATAAAATTTGATGACCGCTGGATTTCTTCACCCCGGTCTGGGGCCAGGCCCACGATACCAGCCCATTATCTAGAGGCCCTCAAGCCTCACACATGCACCAGGTCCGATCCGCTCAGCCTTGAGACCGGACTCCAGTTAGTCTCTTCAACCAGGCCGGCCTAGCATTGTCGGCCCAACGAACAGATCCTCTCTGGGTTCAGTCTTAATTTTACCTTTCGGCCCAGCTCAGGATCAGGAGGGAGGCCTACCCATTCGTCACAGGGGACCACCCGCATGCGCGCCCGGGAAGAACCAGAGGCCGTTGCGCATGGGGCAGCGATCTGATTTCCTCGTACGTCCATATCAACGAGACAGGGACAGGTGGCCCAATGACATACATTCTGTTACACGTCACTAGCGGATAAAAGGAAACAGATAAAAGGAGAAATACAGTCCTCTAGGTCTAAGTTTTTCCAGTTTTACAAAACTCATTGTAAAACCCTATTTTCTGGATATCAGATCATCAAGTGGCGCCGTCTGTGGGAACAAAGGAGATCTTTTCATCGCCGGAGTTCCACTCTTACAATACCCACTGAGATCCACGATGGCTAACCACAACGAAAACAATCTTGTCAATACCCCTAATGACCTGAGCTCCGCTCAGGAGGGACAACAGTTCTCTTTTTCCAGTCCCACAACACCAAACAACCAAACACCAATCCCCTTCAACCCCCCGCTAAGCTTGGCAGAGAACGTGCTTGGAGCTGCTCTATCCAACCAGGACTTTCCAACCATGGCCCTCTAACTACAAAATACCGCCCATTGGTTGGGGTAGGTAATGCAACAAAGAGGCCTTAACACCCCGGTAAATGTGTTGCCAGTGGTAGAAGAACCCAGAGCCGATGAACCTCGCCAACCTACCCCCAATCCCCCTCAAGCAATCAGCTGAGAAATGGAAGAGAGAAGTAGGAGAGCGGACGGAGAAGTAGAACCAGAAGCAAGGGTTCACGGAAGGAGGGCGAGGGAGTTGATTGTGAATGATGAAGTCGACAGTTATTCCGCTGGAACAACCGGAAGAGTGGGGAGCGAGACATGGGAGGAGGCATACCGCCAGGAGAAGAAACCCAGGCAGGAGGAGGAGAGCGTAGACCAAAAGCTGCAAAAGATGAGAGAGCAGCTCTTGGCCGAGCTGGGAGTGAAGGATCAGAACCAAACTCTCTTGCCCACCTCTTCGCCTTTCTCGAAGTGGGTGCAGCAGGAGACCGTTCCCAAGAAGTTCATGATGCCGCCTATGGCCGCGTACGACGGAGCTGGGAACCCCCGCGAGCACGTCTTGAACTATAAGACTTTCATGGAGCTGCAAACTCTTTCAGACGCTTTGATGTGCAAGGTATTCCCAACAATGCTCTCGGGACCAGCACGGGCGTGGTTTAACAGCCTTGAGGCCGGAAGCATTAGAAGCTTTGGAGATCTGGCCACTCGCTTCATCAGCCAGTTCATTGCTGGGGTGCCTGCAGACAGAAAGACGAGTTATCTAGAGACAGTCAGGCAGAAAAGAGATGAATCGCTCAGGGAGTACGTTGCCCGTTTCAATACGGAGGCCTTGCAGATTCTCGAGCTGGATGAGGGTAGAGCAGTGGAGGCCATGCAGAAAGGGACAACTTCATCAGAGTTCTTTGGCTCATTGAGCAGGAAGCCTCCTACCTCATTGGCCGAGCTGATGAAGAGGGCAGAGAAATATATAAGACAGGATGATGCCTTGATGACAAGAAGGTTCGCCAGAGGAGTGACAGATAATGGGAAAGCCCCGGAGGAAAGGAGGTCGGAAAGACAGGAGAAAAAGCAAAGTAGAAGGCCTGAGCCCTACAGACAGCCCTGGGAGCGAAGGGACCAAAGACCCCCACCTCCTAGGGTCCCAGAATAGAAATCACTTCCACCGTGGGTTCCAGAAGCACCGAACCCCCTCAACGTCTCTAGAGCCGAAGTGCTCATGGCCGTCCAGGACAAGGAGTTCCTACAATGGCCTAAACCTATGAGAACTGAAGCAGATTAGCGAAATCCTGACAAATACTGTCAGTATCATCGTATACATGGTCATGACACCAACAACTGCTACCAATTGATTGTTGAGATCGAGAGGTTGATAAAGAGAGGACACCTCAAGAATTTCGTGAAGAAACCGGAGACATAGAGACCTCAGGGAGGTAGAAGACCTCACTGAGACATAGAGACCTCAGGGAGGTAGAAGACCTCACTGAGACATAGAGACCTCATGGAGGTAGAAGACCTCACTGAGACATAGAGACCTTAGGGAGGTAGAAGACCTCACTGAGACATAGAGACCTCAGGGAGGTAAAAGACCAGGATTCCCAAGATCTCCTGGCATCAAAAGACCTCACTGAGACATAGAGACCTCATGGAGGTAGAAGACCTCACTGAGACATAGAGACCTCAGGGAGGTAGAAGACCTCACTGAGACATAGGGACCTCAGGGAGGTAAAAGACCAAGATTCCCAAGATCTCTTGGCATCAGAAGACCTCACTGAGACATAGAGACCTCATGGAGGTAGAAGACCTCACTGAGACATAGAGACCCCATGGAGGTAGAAGACCTCACTGAGACATAGAGACCTCATGGAGGTAGAAGACCTCACTGAGACATAGAGACCTCATGGAGGTAGAAGACCTCACTGAGACATAGAGACCTCATGGAGGTAGAAGACCTCACTGAGACATAGAGACCTCAGGGAGGTAGAAGACCTCACTGAGACATAGAGACCTCAGGGAGGTAGAAGACCTCACTGAGACATAGAGACCTCAGGGAGGTAGAAGACCTCACTGATACATAGAGACCTCAGGGAGGTAGAAGACCTCACTGAGACATAGAGACCTCAGGGAGATAGAAGACCTCACTGAGACATAGAGACCTCATGGAGGTAGAAGACCTCACTGAGACATAGAGACCTCATGGAGGTAGAAGACCTCACTGAGACATAGAGACCTCATGGAGGTAGAAGACCTCACTGAGACATAGAGACTTCAGGGAGGTAGAAGACCTCACTGAGAGACCTCAGGGAGGTAGAAGACCTCACTGGGACATAGAGACCTCAGGGAGGTAGAAGACCTCACTGGGACATAGAGACCTCAGGGAGGTAGAAGACCTCACTGAGACATAGAGACCTCAGGGAGGTAGAAGACCTCACTGAGACATAGAGACCTCAGGGAGGTAAAAGACCTCACTGAGACATAGAGACTTCATGGAGGTAGAAGACCTCACTGAGACATAGAGACCTCATGGAGGTAGAAGACCTCACTGAGACGTTACCAAATTGTCACAGGGTTCTAAGTTGAAACACACGCAGCGGACCAAACTCTTAGAAAACCTGCTAGGCAACCAAGAGATCCCACTTGGCTCAGCCACACAATCTCATAAAGTGAGGTTCGAAAGGCACAAAATCACAACCAATAAAGTGCAAGACAACAGTATTTACAGGAAATAACTTTCCCAACCTTTCATTCACTAAAAGGAAACAATACAAGAGACACCTTTCACAGAACTCTCCCAAAATGTTCTAGCAGTGCTCTCTTTTTAGCTCTCTCTAGCCAACCCCCACACATTTACATATGCATGAGTATATATAGGATACATCAACAGCCTACAAGAAGTTGTGGTTGACACCCCCAACCACTAAGGAGAAAAATCCGCCCACTACTCATTATGGAAGTTATATAACTACCCACTACTCATCATGGAAGTTATATAACCGCCCACTAATGATCATGGGAGTTATAACTACCCAGTAGAAGACCTCACTGAGACATAGAGACCTCAGGGAGGTAGAAGACCAGGATCCCCAAGATCTCCTGGCGTCAGAAGACCTCACTGAGACATAGAGACCTCAGGGAGATAGAAGACCAGAATCCCCAAGATCTCCTGGTACAACAAGTCCAGGATCTCCAAGATCTCCTGGCACCAAACGGCTGGTGGAATCCAAAAGATCTCCTAGAGCAAAAATAGCCGGGATCCCCAAGATCTCCCGGAGCAAAAACGGCTGAGATCCCCAAGATCTCCCGGCGTCACATGCTCATAGCAAACAGCGGTGTGCAGGGACAACACGCAAAAACAACTCATGAAAACACAGGTCCGACCTCACACGAAATATGGGGCCCTGCTCACCACCTTAAAAGGTACAAGATCTGACTTATCACCATTATGCAAAGGCTATGTGCCCGAGCTCATATTAATAAAGTAATGAGAAAAATGAGGACATCATTACAGATATCATAAAAACTCAAAGTTCAGCCCACTGATAAAAACTGAGTTCACGGTTAAGGCTAGTCCAGCTCGAAAAGAGCTTACAGATAAGAATGCCTTAGTGAAATGGAGAAATTTATAAGATAAAGGTTCAGCCAATTGATAGAATTTCAGTCCTTATGAGCTTGAGGGTAAAAAGGAAAAACAAGTAGAGTAAATGAAAATGAAATTTCATTAAAAGGAAAGTACAGTACAACCTATGCTAATTATCTACACGGGCTGGAGGAAAAACAGTCCTCAAAGGACTTACATGCCTAGTGGCATTATTTACATCACTATCACCTACACACATACTATGCTGGACTAATTTTAGCAGATTATCCTTGCTTCCTGATTTAAACATAGCCATCAATGCATTGTCCTTACTTGCATACTTATAAGCTAAACTTTGAATATCACGGAACACACGCTTGAAAGCATCAACAGAAGCTTGACTGAGTGCAACAGATCTCTGTTTCTCATAGCACAAGCGCTCTATATCTAAATCGACGGCAAGTTGATCATCTTCACCATTTCCAGCAAGAAAATCCTGATACGAATCCACCATGAACTGCTTTATGTTACATGTGTAAACTGCGTCTTGTATTCCACAATAAACTTCAGAAATCGTGTTATTCCATGAGTTTGAGTCAGGAGCAGACATCAGGGGCACCACGGGAACATCCTTCTTCTTTTCGAGAGGAAGGACAACAAGAGCCGGTCTTCTAGAAACCCGGAACTTCTCTGAAATGAGAACCGGGGCAGGCACTTCGGTGGAGGTAGGACGCTTGTCCCCGACCTTCTCCACTACACCCCCACCATCTGCAGAACTGAGTTCCCTCTCTTCAGTAACTGGGCCGACCTCGGCAAGGGCTCTCTGAACATTCTCCACAGAGGCGATCTCAGTCCTGCTTACAGGGACCATCACCCCAGCTATGGAGGCCTCGAGCCTCTCTCTAGAAGCATCGCCAGAGGTTGGGGCAGGCTTTGACCCTGTCAACCCGGAGTCCTCGCTAGGCCTTGAAGTTCGTGGGGACCTGGGGGCTTGAACAGCTTGAGTGGTCGAGCCCGACCTGCAGTGGCTTGGCGGCCTTAAAGATTCGGCACCTCGAGAGCTCGGCTTCAGAGCTCGGGCAGGAGCCGAGGGAGGAGGCCTGCTAGACGACCTGGACGATATGACTTCGGCTACTTGTTGAGTATCCTCCTCCACCAATCGCCCCGCTAGGAAGGAGTCCAAGGCAGTGTTCATGTTCTCCCTGGACGGCGTGAAATTCTTAAGGGGCTTAATCTGATCCATCTTTACTTCAGAAGCTGCAAAAAATCTAAAATCGGGGAAAGTCAGAGCAATTCTCAACAAAAATCACAAAAGCAAGATTAGAACAGGCCTCCACGAGGGGCAAAGTAATAAAATTTTTGGCTCGCCTTGACCAGCCTGAAGAAGGAAATGAACAGACGCACTGTGGGCACGAAATCTCGGCTCAGATAAACAGATTTGAAAGAAGACATAAAGAGAATGGCATTAGGAGTCAGTATTCGGGGAGTAATCTCGAAATACCCGAAAACCTCGTTAAAGAAGGGAGAGAAGGGAAAGGATAAGCCATATTCCTTCTGTTTAACAAAGAAAACTAAGCTTACGTCTTTCTGAGGGTCGATCAGACCAGAGGGATGAGGATTGGGAAGAACAATCCTCCCATTCCGGTAAGAGGCCTGTAGATGAAAAAGAGTGATATCTAGATATTCCATGGGAGCTTAGAACTATCCATGGAAAAAGAAAAGCGTACCTTGAAGATAAAGCCAGGGAGATGACGATGGCAGTGCGCATGAAGAGCAGAGAAAAGCAAGAACTTGGAGAAGACAGAGAGAATTCAAAATTCAAAATGACAATAAGGTGAAAGGGTGTTTTGAGGCAAACTGTACTTAAATGACGTAGTCATAATGATTCTTGGTATTTACCCCCTCGTCAGTCGGGCAATAACTGACGAGAAGGTAAAGGGGCAATTGATGACCGCTGGATTTCTCCACCCCGGTCTGGGGCCAGGCCCACGATACCAGCCCACGATACCAGCCCATTATCTAGAGGCCCTCAAGCCTCACACATGCACCAGGTCCGATCCGCTCAGCCTTGAGACCAGACTCCAGTTAGTCCCTTCAACCAGGCCGGCCCAGCATTGTCTGCCCAACGAACAGATCCTCTCTGGGTTCAGTCATAATTCTACCTTTCGGCCCAGCTCAGGATCAGGAGGGAGGCCTACCCATCCGTCACAGGGGACCACCCGCATGCGCGCCCGGGAAGAACTAGAAGCCGTTACGCATGGGGCAGCGATCTGATTTTCTCATACGTCCATATCAATGAGACAGGGACAGGTGGCCCAATGACATACATTCTGTTACACGTCACTAGCGGACAAAAGGAAACAGATAAAAGGAGAAATACAGTCCTCTAGGTCTAAATTTTTCCAGTTTTACAGAACCCATTGTAAAACCCTATTTTTTGGATATTAGATCATCAAAATTATTAAAAATAATAAAATAATAAATATAATAAAATTCTAAAATTAAATAATAAGTGTATCTTTCATTTCAAAAAAAAAAATTCATTTCATTAAATTAATTTATAAATTTAATATTTAAAATTCTCCATTATTTTATTTATTTTATAATTTTTATCCACTATTTTTTAATATATAAAAAATATAAATTTTTTATTAAATTTATTTAAATACATTAAATTTTATTAAATAATAAGACAAAACTAAATAGCATTAGGATAGTTAATTTATTTTAAGACAAAAAAAATAAATAAATAGAAGTTATGAGCAAGGAGATTATTATTTTTAGTAAGGTTGTATTCGGTTCGAATTAAAAAAATTAATATTTAAAATTTAATTTGATTTTTATTAATTTCAGTTCGTCTTGATTTTAATTTTAAAAATTTCAATTCGATTTGATTTTAATTAGAAAAATTAAAACGAACTGATTAATTATAATAATATATTATTTTTGATAATATAAAAATATTAGATTATAAATAAAATTAAAATATTTTAATTAAATTTTAAAATATTAAAAATAAAATATAAAAAGTCTATTAAAAAGTATTTTTATCAAACTAATTTAAATTAAACTGAATTAGATTAGTTCGATTCAAATTGATTTCTGTCTAAAATCGATTCGATTCACTTTTTATAAATACTAACATTTCAGTTTTCCATTTATTCAGTTTAATTTTAAATTAAATCGATCGAATGTTCTCTATTAATTTTTAAATTATAAGCCTATAACATTAATAAATAAAAATGCTTATTTTTTAAAAATATTAAGTTAAAATAAATACCTTTTATATTTTAAAGTAAAAACATATCGATAAATCGAATTTAGTTAAATTTAAAGTAAATTTAAATATATTTATATTAGAATTTATATAAATTCAATTTAAACAAAAATATTTCACCTCCCACACATTAAAATTATAACATTTTAGAATCAAAAGGGAGGAATTTATATTTTTCCTTTTTCCTTTGGTTTTTTCTTTTAAAAAAAAGAGAAGGTGAAAATAATTGCTGGTGAATTAACTCCAACTAACAAATCATGCATATCCGGTGCATATAAAAGGTAAAAATTTTATGATCATTTTCTGAATAACCTGCCAGTTCACAGGGAAACCCAACAGCTCAAAATATCAAGAAAACTCTTCTCATAACCCACAGTTCAAGAACATGTCAGTTCCTCAACCAAACCAAATTCAAGAATTCCCCAACGGTAAACTTCATTACCTATTCAGAAAAACTTTAACTAAAACAGACATCACCCAAGGATTAGCATTGGCAGGAAATGCAGTTCAATTCCTAAGAAACACCAATCGTAATCCTCAGACCCAGCAGCCAATTTTGGAAGGATTTCAAATAACACTTTTCACTCCTCATTGCAATCAAGTAAGACTGAATCATGTTTATGATCTTGATATTTACCAGATAAGTCGCTCAGAGTGGACGGAAATTGCCGACCGCGATGGATTGGTTGAAGGGCTGCAACTTGATTGCTGGGCAGTAATGTCTGGACAAGATCATATGACACTGCTCATTCAAGTGGTACTTACAGTTTCTAACACTGATTGTTTTGCTGAGTTAATTAACATTAAATTTCATTTCGTGTGCTTTGATGATTCATTAACTAGGTTGATGCAGAAACTGATGAAGAAGATCACGTAGTTCGATACGTTAATGCAGAGAGAAATGAGGATGATTAATGCAGCCATGATTTTCAGGCACAAAATTTAGAACTGGGTTAGGGTTTATGTTAATATTAGTATTTTGTTTAAATCATATGCTAGTTTGGGAGTTTGTGCCTGTGGAGCAGATACACTGTACCCTTTACGGAAGAGTTATCCCTTATAAATATTCAGACAATAAATAAATAATAAATTATTTAAAATTAAACTATCAATAAATATTAATTTTAAAAATTTTATTTATTTTGATTCGATTCGATTTTAATTAAAAAAATTAAATCGAATTGATTAGTGATAATAATATATTATTTTTAATAATATAAAGAGATTATATTATATTAAAGTTAAAATATTCTATTAAATTTTAAAATATTAAAAATAAAATGTAAAAAATTTATTAAAAATTGAAATTGATTAAATCGAATTAAATCGAATCGAATCAGACCGGTTCAGTTCAATTCAATTTCTGATCAAAATCAATTCGGTTTGATTTTTAAAAATATTCAAATTTCTATTTTCGATTTATTCGATTCGGTTTAATTTTAAATCAAACTGACTGAATGCTCACACCTAATTAAATCCATTTATTGTGTTATTATAATGTGTGATATATTATTTTTAAGATATATTAAATAAAACACTCATAGACTTAGTTTGATAATAAATGTATTTCAGTAAATCTAAGCGATCTCAATTTCTATTTTCCCAATTTTTAATCTCCATTTCAAAAAAAAAAATAAATAAAAAAATTAAAACATTTATATCAATTTATATTTATTATTTATAAATTTTAAATAATAAATATTAGATTTTTTAATTTATTATAATTATAATTAAAATAATTAAATTAAATATAAAAAATCAATGATAAATTATAATATAATTTTATAAATTTTTATATTAATAAAATATATATTCTTTTAATTATAATTGTGATAAATTAAAAAAAATTAATTTTATTATAAAAATTTAAAATTATATATATAAATATAAATTAATTTAAATATTAAATAAATATTTTAAAGTATTACGGTCAACATTTGAAGTTTTATTATGGTCAGAATTAGATATTTTAGAGTATGAGATTTCCTTTTTAAGTTGTATTATTTATTTTTTTATATTTGAAATAAAATAATTTATTTATTTTTTAATTTATAAAAAGCAAAATTATACATTTCTCAAGCTAATTAAAATTTGTCTTTTACATATTTTATTGGAATAAAATACATTTAAAATTTTGATAAATGAGAAAAAAATCACAAAAAACATGTTGTTCCACTAGTCCATCTAAAAATTGTATTCTAAAGAATTTCATAAAAAATTATTATTTAATTCTGTAATTTTAATGAATTTTTTCTTTATCTAAGAAGAACACATTTATTGGTATTTATATTTTCAGATAATTAATTATTTAAGAAAATCACAAAAATTAAATAATTATAGTTTACAATTATAAAATTTAATTAGAGATAAAATTTTAAAAATGAAAATTAATAACAAAATTTATTAAATTAAATTTCTATAAAAATCTGATTCTCAAGCACGTCGAATAAGAACCCATAAAAAATAATTTTCTTTTTCCTTTCCTTTTTCTCAAGTGTTAGAGAGGCATCTTTTCTCTCGCAGAAAATCCAAGCAATTTCACTGTCGTTTTGTGAAGGCTTTGTTTGACAAATTGAAAGATTTCCCATTTCTCTCCTCGAATTCTACAGATACCTCTGTCTCTTTCTCTCCACATTTCTTCTACCATCTACTCATTTTTCATGCTTCGCTAGCGATTTTCAATAGTCTTATCTCTTTATCTTTTTGTCTTTCACGCTTCCCAACTCGCCTTCAATTCCTCCCTACAATCCCAGGAATTGAATTTCCCAAAAACTTTGGTTTATTTCATAATCACTTGCTTTCTGTCTCTTTTTATTAATTTCCCTCATTTTCTTTCCAATTTTTATGAATTCCGTGGATTTGAGATTTCCATAGTTCAATATTTTCTAAAGGGTATACTGTGAAGTTGAATTCCTGGGAAGTATTGTACAGGCACGTTGTAGATCCTCTGTTTCTGCTACTTCGCTTGTCTTTGATGTTGTCGTTAATTGGAAAAAGAATTGAGAAAAATTTAGCGTATCTTTAGGAGATTCTCAGCTAAATTGTTTATACCTAATTCTCTAATTCCCACAAAAACAAGACACAGATTGATTAACACTTCACGTTTGTGTCGCGTATGTATAGAGATTAGGGTAATTTCTCCTTTGGGAATTTTAATATCTTATCGTATTGCCTAGAAGATGGGGCAAAAAGGTTGTTTGCGTTGTTAAGTTGGTGTTATCTGATAGATAGATTGTTGTTTTTCTTTTGTTCTAGCTAGGAGAGGAAATCATTTTGATTTCTATTCTGATTATTCATTTATATTGTTTACTCTTTCCTGGTCAACGTTCGAAGTGAACAGAGACAAAAGCAAAGTAAAGAAGACTAAAAGGGGGAAACAAATAAAAAAAAGTTTTACACTCATGAATAGCAATTATGCATTGTAGCCCTTTCTGCTTGAGTAGCACACAAGGAGGGAGGCGTGCCAACTAATCTTTTACACTATTTATACGTGATAATAGTCCGCTCGGTGGGGGTTGTTGAGACTGGCCTAACTCGTTTCTTAACCTTAAAAGCAAAAGCCATCGCTCTCTTCACCACTTTATGCTAAAAGTTGTCATATTTTGGGGGTTATCTGGAGGCTTTTTGGCAGGGGGTCAAGGACAATTGAGTTAAACTAGAGCTTATCCCTCTTTCTGCGAGGGAGATTCTTGGTTGATTTTTGTGTTGAAGGAAAAAAAAAACTGAGATGGGTTCCTTTGGAAAGCTAGCTAGGAGGGCTTTGGAGACGGAGATGCCGGTCATGGTTCAGGTATTGACAATCCATTTTGGGTTTCTGGGTTTCGTTTAATGGGCACACACATTCATACTGCTTTGATATGTGTGCAGTGTATGAGGAAAATGTTTAAATATCATATAGTTGCTTTGACCCGGGGTGTGGAAATTTGTTTATGCTGTGTGTGTTGTCTGGGGGAAGTGTTCTATAGGGTGTATGGCAGGAAAGAGAGTGATTTGTGGTGGAAGTGGGAGATTATGCATATAGACATAACTATATGAATCATGAATGTGATAATGGGACATTGTAAATGCAAATTTTCTCATAATGTGTGCGTATGAGGAAGTGTGTGAGTGGCTGTAACGGTGAAAGTATGGGGTGCCTTTATTTTGCAGATACAGGAAGTGATCCGAGGAGCGAAAAATGCCATGTCTTTGGCCCAGGTTTTTTTTTTCCTCCTATTTTACTTTTTCCCATATTGTATTAACGTTCTTGTTTTCTACTATGTTATTGAAAAATGAGAAATAGATGGTGTCTACTTTACCCTTTAATGTTGAATTGTTTTATGTCTTGAATATTGTAACCATGAGTATTGAGAATAGGGACTCTTTAAGGACAAACATGTGTGGTGCAGATAGTGAAGGGGAAATTTTGTATTCTTAAAACTATAAAGAGTGAAGTAAAAAATAACAAAGAAAGTCTTGTTCCAGAATGCATCTACAGCATCTAATTTCCAAAAATTTATGTGGGAACCTATAAGCTTCCTGTTTTACCATTCTGCTTCTCAGATTTGCTCAAACAGAAACTACAAAAAAGTAGGGCTTTATAGAATTACCCATAAACCCTCGTTTCTGGAGAATTTTTTTTCTTCTTTTTATAAAGTCCACATCCAATGTTTTATCTCAAACTCTAAGCAAAAACATGACTAGTGGCTACAAGTCAATTTCCCAAAATTCTCAACATGCTTGGTATTTTTTGACTATCATACTACGCTATTATTGCCTGCTGTGTATCTATCTTTAAATTGCTTGACTGATAGTAAAAATTACTGTTTGATCATTTTTTTTGTTAAACATTTGCTTTGGTATTTATACAACAGAGAGTATTCTTTTGGTTTCTAAGTTTGTTCATCAACTGGAATATATGGGTTACTTGGTCCTTGTTTTATTCCCTCTGCAATTGCCATGTAACAATTTTTTTTTGGGCTAATGTACTCTCATTTTTTTTGGTTGAAATGTGCACCACAATAGGGGGTCGTTTATTGGCAACCACCCAAACAGGCGCTAGAAAAGGTGAAAGAACTTGTATGGGAGCCTTCAATTAGTCGTTATGGTGCTGATGAGGGTATCCCTGAACTCAGGGAGGCATTGACCCTGAAGGTATATGATTTAGAATTTTTAATATTAAGCAACTGATGATTGATATTCTACTTTTAGTGTCATTGGTTGCTTATGAGCCAAAAGCACTGGACAATTACTTTTATCAGTCACTGGCGCACTGCTGCATTTATTATTTATAAGTCTCTAATACTTATTGAGGATGCTATTGTTTCTGCTTTATGGGCAATGCAAAGTCATTGCACCTTTGGCCAAAAAAAAGGGTCATTGCATCTTCCAAATACATCACCAACCTAATGTCCCAGTTGATTTTTTTTTAAACTGTTTTATTGCTGCGCATATCAATTGCAATTGAAAGATTGTGCATGTATTTTGTTAGCCAATAATTTCTCTTTGTTTTGCAGTTGCAAAAGGAAAATAAATTGGTGAAATCTTCAGTTATGGTTACTGCTGGTGCAAATCAGGTGACTAACTGTATCCAGAATTTATGCTGTTCATGACTTCATTCTCCCAGAAGTTGGAATAAGAATAAAGATATGAAGTCTTCAGTGGTTTCTGGACCTGTCAAGTAAAATCAATATGTTTAAAAGAATTATTTGTCTTGGGCTGCAAAAAATAGTTATCTTTTGTATTCCATGTCGAATATCTTAATTCTCATACATTTTCCGAAATTCTGAATTTTTATTTACTTTGCTTGATTGCAGGCATTTGTTAATCTTGTTCTTGCATTATGTGATGCTGGGGATTCTGTAGTCATGTTTGCCCCATACTATTTCAATGCATACATGTCCTTCCAGATGACAGGCGTCACTAATATTTTAGTGGGTCCTGGTAACCGGAAGACACTTCATCCAGATGCAGGTGAAGCTTGATCAACTATTTGTTGCATAGCATTTGCATCCTTTTTTTAGCAATATGGAGCGTTTAGCTGAAAGGTCCACCTGGTTATTTAAAGTCAGTGTGCTTTGGATAGAGTGCAATCTGAGTTCCACAATATTCTTTTATGATTGTATGATTACTAATAAAGTAAAATTATTTTGGGAGTTGGGTTTTGTGGACTTCTTTGAATAGATACTAAAACTGTGGTTGGAAAGAGCTGAAAATGGAGGGGAGAGGAGAAGAAATGGGGGAGAATTTTAAGGCTTGGGCCCACAAAACCCTTTCAAGTTGATTTGGGTGAAAATCATTGCAATTACTTATTTCATTTGTCCTTGTGATCAAATCATCTTTGTAAAAACTGAATGACACTACAGTAATTTTCAATAGAAAACTCTCCCCACTTCTATCCTTCCCACCCCCTAACTTTTTCCCTAATCTATGCCTGCCAAACATCTAATTACTAATGGGCTTATCTTCTTGCATTTCCATTAGGAAACATTTTGATCTTATAAAATTTTCTCCGTTTATTAATGTGCATGCAGCATAGGTCGCATGAAAGTCTGTTCTTTTATTGCAATCTTTCTTTGGTTGGACTATATTTCAATGTTACTTTGAATTTCAGACTGGTTGGAAAGGACACTATCAGAAACTAGACCAGTTCCAAAAGTTGTGACTGTTGTTAACCCTGGTAACCCAACAGGGACATACATTCCAGAGCCTCTCCTCAAGGTTCTCTTTCTTTCTCTCACACACACACAAAAACACACAAATACACACACTAAAAGGCCTTATATATATATATATATCCTTGTGCTATTTCTAAATATTCTAAGTAGGACCTCTCTTTGTATTGAGTAGAGGATTTCAGATCTATGCAGAAAAGCTGGATCCTGGCTTATTGTAGATAATACATACGAGTAAGTCTTCTTTCAGTGTCATAGATAGATGTGTTTGATATAACAGCTACTTTCATGTTAATTTTTTATTGTATTTAGATATATCCTAATGAATTTCAGGGGATAGAAGTCCTTATGATCTACAAATTTCTTTAAAACATGATAGAATTGATTCATAATGCAACTTTTTGGTGTATTATTATGGAAAGATTAGTGATATAGACGAGGTTGTTCATTCAGGGATTACTGATGATTCATGTTTCAAACTTATTATACCATGACGTGGTGTTTTTTGTATTATCTCATTGATTTGTCATTTTACCTAGTGAATGTGAAGTTCACGCATAGCCTCCGTTTGTTTCGAAGAAAATATTATTCAGAAAAATATTTTTTACATTTTTTGATGTTTGAGACATCTAGAAAAATTGGTCAATGGAAAATGTTTTCTTGATCGAAAGGAAAATTAAGTCATTTTTAAGAAAATAGACTTTGTTTTTTCAAAAGAGGAAGGCATTGTTTGGACTTTAAGAATCTTATTAACATCATTATGCATAAATTTATTAATGTCATTTATTTTTTAAATTAAAATTAAATAACATAAATTAGGCTATTGTCTTGGAAAATATTTTTCATGAAAATACAAATTTTCTGCAAACAAATGGAGCTTTAGTAAGCAATGTTTATTGGCATACATGCTTACTCATGCATTGTGCATATGGAGTGATGGGTGATCAAAAGTAGAACATGTTAAACACATGGCTATGACTTCCCTGAAAGTGGTGAATTTAAAAGGAAGAATGAATATAAATAGTTTGCTAATGATGGTGTCATGCAATAAATTATGATGCATTCTGCTGTCTGTTAAAGGGTTTGCTGTTGTGCCAGTCCGTGTCACTTAAGGATCGTTGTCTACGTCAATCATTGTCCTACATAAAAGAAGCTTATGGTGTCAGTTTATGGATCTTTACAACTTTCCTTGTAGGTATTTTATGTATGATGGTTTAAAACATTCCTGCGTAGAAGGTGATCATATTGTCAACATCTTTTCCTTCTCAAAAGCATATGGGATGATGGGATGGCGAGTTGGATATGTAAGTAACACTGTGTATATGTATCTCATATAATAATTAATATCAATGGATTACTTTTATTAAATTGAATGTACAAATTTTGCTTTACTTAGAATTAAAACACTAATTTGTTTAGACTATAAGTACTGATTAGTTAGATTTTCTTTAAAATTTGTGGATTTTGAAGTTTTCCCACTATGGCATTGTATTTTTTACCGCAAAATAATAAAAAAGAAAAAAAAAAAGAAAAGAAAAACAGAAAGAGGGAGAACTTCTAACAAGGGAGAACTTCTAACATTAACTTGTAATTCTGCAGATAGCATATCCATCAGAAGTAGAGGGCTTTGCAACTCAGCTCCTCAAGATTCAGGACAATATACCAATCTGTGCCTCATTACTTTCACAACACCTGGCCCTCTACTCCTTAGAAATGGGACCTGAATGGGTCACCGAGCGAGTGAAAGATCTCGTGAGGAACAGAGAAATCCTTCTGGAAGCTCTCTCCCCTTTAGGAGAAGATGCTGTGAAAGGTGGAGAAGGTGCAATTTACCTATGGGCAAAGCTTCCTGACAAATATTTGGACGACTTTAGAGTTGTTCAGTGGCTTGCTACAAGACATGGGGTGGTTGTGATTCCGGGAGGTGCTTGTGGATGCGCAGGGCATATTAGGATCTCCTTTGGAGGCTTGATAGAGTCTGATTGTAAAGTTGCTGCAGAGAGGCTGAGGAGAGGGTTAGAAGAGCTAGTGAACCATGGAATAATGGAGTAAACGTCCTACAGCCCTTTCAATATTGAAATGGGAAATCCATTTACCAGCCCTGTTCAGGTTAACAGCTGGTGCGTTCCAATAAATGCATTGTTCAGTGAATGTTTAGGGCATTTACCTGGCATTTGTCCCAAGTAGAATAATAGTTGATTAAATGTACATTGTTAAGCTATTTCCTGAAGTTGCTTTTCTGACATAGTATTTACGTTCAATACCTAATGCTTGTATTTTATGGTAATAAATTTAGATTCATTGGAATGATGGCTAATATTGGATGGTTAATATTAATTTTCTCACTGCAAGAATCCATACACCCAGGCCACTAGAAAGAAACTTCAGCCCCAAAGAAAGGGAAACAACAAGCTAGAAACCAGCCCAATTGATCTGGCTCAAAGCCTACATGGACAACCCAACGAGGCCTGGACTGTTGTTGATGAACAAAGAACTCCAGAAGAAAGTGCAAGAAACCACACAGAAAAACCACCTCAAAAGGAACAAAAAGCCAAAAGATAGAAGCACCTCAACGAGGCCAGCTGTCAAAAGATGCAGAGAAGAGGTTGTTTGGCGTTCTTGCTATTAAAAATTATCATCTGCCACAATGAGGAAAAGGCTATAAATCCCAGAAATCCTTTGCATGAAGTTAAAGATAGAACCCGCGACCAGCCAAGAAAAGATAGAAAGTCTCTAAAATACAATAGACGAAAAGGGTGTATAACCGAAAGAATAAGCGCTTTTAGGAAATGCCGGTTCTCTCTCGGCACTATGTAAGAACAAACTCCTTAGATTGGTGAAGCTCCACTTGCATGACGAAGAAAACACAACAAAAGAACACAAAGGAAAACAAAAAAATACCATAAATGTAACGACCCGGAAACCGATACCCTCCCGTAACGGCCCGAACTGCCACCGGCGCTAGGATCCAGATCGGCTTAAGGCCGCCGGGACCCGTAGCAAGCCAAACATACATTCTATCACCTGGTCAAATCTCATACATGATCAAAACTTTAACATAAAAACTGAAACATATGATGTATAAACCGAGCTTGTCCTGTATGCAACATAACTGGTAACATAAAGAAACCCCCCTACTAGAGCCCTCAAAACTCTAGCTGGGTCAACATAACATACATCAAGCTGGGATACATCCAAAGAACTAGAATCTAACCTGTGCATGCATCAAACCACAAACATAAGACCTCTGCTAGGGTCCTCATCCATAACATAACGTGGTAATCAACACATGCCACAAGATTAGTTCAACACAACTCAACATCTACAACATTACATACATCATGTATTAAACAGGGACTAACCAAATCTTAGGGCCAAGCACAACTCTAAACCATAAACATAACTCCACATACTTTACATTACACTCTTTTACAATTCATTATATCAATTACAATACATGTTCACACTAAAAGTACTAATCTAAAACTATTACAAAAGCAAAACCTCTGCTCTTGAGACTTCCCGATCAACCTCAAACCTGCAACACTGGGGTTAGGGGAGAGGGGTGAGCTAAAAAGCCCAGTGAGTAGAAACATAGAAAACAGTTCATTAATTACATGCTCTCATGAAATGCGTCATATCACAAAGAAATCACATAACTGTATATGGTCCGTCTCGGGGCTCATGCAGATAAATATTCCCCACGGACTGTTTTTTTGAGAGTTCCTTTTTGCTAGCATCCTTTACTCTCAAGGATCGGACATGACCTCAAAAATCCCTCTGTCGGTGCCCGGCTCCCCCAAAGGAGCTCGCATAGGCCTATAACATACATGACAGGGTGCCTAGTCCACAGAGAGCTCACAAGGACTTTCCTACGTGTACTTGTCCGGCTCTCGAAGGACTCACCCAAGACTCAATGACAGATATGGGCTATTGAAGTCGCCTTGGTCCAAACCTTCCTCCATCAACATCAAATAATGAAATGCGCCACCTTCGTGAACTAGTGCAAACAACCTACTACATATAATCATGATGCATGAACATGCTTTAGGCATTAGATTTCGTTCATAAAAGATTAAGTTTAGTTCTACTCACATCTGGCAGACGCTGAACTGACTCTGCAACTGCTAACACTGATGGCCTCCTCGATCCCTCGGGTCCGATTCTACACAGGTGGACTCGAATGAGGTGCCAAACACATTCTAACTACTCATAAACAACTCCCCAAAAACCCTCTAAAACATCACTTAAACATGCATAGAAAACAACCTTGAAAAGGCTGGACAGGGCACTTTCGGCGGCACCTTCGGCGGCCGAACCCTCCCTCCAGAGACGAAACTCGGGCACTTTCGGCGGCACCTTCGGCGGCCGAAAGTCCCACTCCAGAGACGAAAGTCAGGCACTTTCGGCGGCCGAATCCTCCAAAAACTCAGCTTTCGGGGGCAAGGTTAGGCGGCCAAACCATGCATCCAAAGGCAGGTTCGGCGGGCCGAACCTGCCTTTGGATGCATGGCTGGACAGGGCACTTTCGGCGGCACCTTCGGCGGCCGAACCCTCCCTCCAGAGACGAAACTCGGGCACTTTCGGCGGCACCTTCGGCGGCCGAAAGTCCCACTCCAGAGACGAAAGTCAGGCACTTTCGGCGGCCGAATCCTCCAAAAACTCAGCTTTCGGGGGCAAGGTTAGGCGGCCAAACCATGCATCCAAAGGCAGGTTCGGCGGGCCGAACCTGAGTTCTTCCCAGAAGGGCAGAACTCAGCTTCACATGCATTCAAGCCTCCCAAACCTTCCAAACACCCCAAAACAAGCACCCAACTATACCAAAACATGCATAAACCTTAAACCATGCACAAAGGAGCTTAACAACTAGATTAAACTCCAAAAACAACATCAAAACATACATGGATAACTTATGACCCACATAGGCCAAAACCATCAAAACAACCCAAATCCTTACATACTCTTTCCCAATCATGCATACTCACTCCCACAAGCATAAAGGAGCATAAACTAACATAAACTCCTCAACACAAACATCACATAACATACATTGCATATCATACATAACATAACATTAATGCACATGCATAACTCATGGCATATCACATCATCATACGTACAAGACAGGACTCAACATCCTATCCTAGTGGACATGATTCTTCCTACTGTGCTTGCCCTTCTATGACCTCTAAACTAACCTCTTTCCGATGTGCAACACACCGTACTCTCGAGGCCCTAAGCTCTGATACCACCATGGAACTCATGAAAACATGAAGGAGATGAAGAAAGAACATGAAAACGGCCAAGGGAGGACAAAAACTCACCTGAGCTCGAGAATGGGGAGAAAACTCACCCATTTCCGATCTGAGGGCCCTTTATAGGTGGCCTGGTCGAAGACCTTCGGCGGCCTAACGTGCCCCCTAAACTCATGCATGTTCGGCGGCCAAACTTAACTTTCGGCGGCCGAACCTTGGCTCGTTCAAACAAGACTTTCGGAGGCCAAAGGCGCTCCCGAAGCCTTTCCATGTTCGGCGGCCGAACTTCACTTTCGGCGGCCGAACCTGGCAAACGCCTCCTTGGTCTTTTCTTTCCAAAACTCATTTCCTTTCCATTTAAAACCATGAAATCATGTGAAAACATTTTAGAAAACACATTTTACCCCTCTAGAAGCCTTTGGCATCTTCAGAAATTCCAGATTCCAACGGAGATTCCGCCGAAAGGTAGGGATTCCGATGCCGGAATCTAGCCGGGTATTACATTCTTCCCCCCTTTAAGAACATTCGTCCCCGAATGTTCCACAAACCAACAGGCATAGCATAAACATAGCATCCATCATACATGAACAAGCAAGCAAAACTTAAAAATCTCTCTCCTGAAAGAGAGACACGGGCACTGCTGGAGTAAAACTCCTGGGTCTTCTGGGCACACCTTTCCCAAAAGAAACACCTTAACAATACCCAACCTTCTCCTGAAACTCAACACGCTTCCACTGCGCTACTCTGATCCTTACTCTTCTCTTCACCTCTACTAAACTGACTTCTTCTCACTGCTAACCCAAAACTAACTCTAACTCTCACAGGTAGTACCCGGATTTCAGATCTATCTTGGAAAACAAACAGCTTCCGCTAGCTGTCCCAATAGATCATCCATCCTGCATGGGAATACCTGCCCTTGATAGCCTTTTTATGTAACAGCCCGGACGTGATCCCCGACACTGTTACCGTTCACGGCCCAGGGCTATCCCTCGCCTGGCCTCTTTGCCACCTCGGGCTTTCCACTGGCGTCGTGAACAGCTCTTAACATCCCTTCACCCTCACGGGTTCCGGGCAGGATTTGTCCCCTTGGGTTCTTGCATCGAATGCATCCTTCCCCAAGTGGATTTGGCCCAAATTTCCCTTTGGAAATTAGGTCGCCTCCCCCACTACTCGAACCCTTGACCTCCCACTTTAAGGGAATAGTCTGGTGAGAGTTATGTCACGGGGGTCCCTCTCCCATCTCCCGAGCCCACATAGCCCAGAGCCTGAAGTTCGACCCTCCCGTGATCCATCCCATTGGCCTCACAACCGCCGGGCAGGATTTGTCCCATGACCTCACGAGGCCAATGGGATTTGGCCCAATATTCCCCACATAGGAATATTAGGTCGCCTCCCCCACCACTCGAACCCAAGACCTCTCCACATAAGAGTTCGGCGTTACGAGGGTGAGTACCAATTGTTCTACGGGTCGGACTTCAGGCTCTGGGCTATGTGGGCTCGGGAGATGGGAGAGGGACCCCCGTGACAAACAATTGGTACTCACTCTCACCAAACTATTCTCTTAAAGTGGGAGGTCAAGGGTTCGAGTAGTGGGGGAGGCGACCTAATTTCCAAAGGGAAATTTGGGCCAAATCCACTTGGGGAAGGATGCATTCGATGCAAAAACCCAAGGGGACAAATCCTGCCCGGAACCCGTGAGGGTGAAGGGATGTTAAGAGCTGTTCACGACGCCAGTGGAAAGTCCGAGGTGGCAAAGAGGCCAGGCGAGGGATAGCCCTGGGCCGTGAACGGTAACAGTGCCGGGGATCACGTCCGGGCTGTTACATATAAATGTACTGATATCCCTCTCTTTGAAGTTCAAAACTGTGGATACAACAAAGCCACGCTCTAGACGAGAGACTACTCGTGGCCTTGGATTAGATCTAAAAACTTCCCAATTTGGGCCCCACATCCCCCTAACAACAACACATATAAACTATCAAACCCATTTGACCCAAACTCCGCCAAACGCACACTTCAATAACCGACGGCAGATCTCAGTGTAAATTCCAACAAAGCTCAAGGAGAATTCTGGCATTTCATAGCTATCCGCATTTCTTCTCCTTATGCATATCGAGTAAACGACGTCGTTTGATCGCTCTTCTTCCTCTTTTTACAGCGTCACATCAGTCCAGGCTCGAAAGAGATTCGGCTCAGCACCAAGCAAGCGCCAGGACAAAAGGACAGTTCAGTCATTTCAAAGCTTTCTCTTAACCGTTCCGCGATCGTTTAAACGTCGCCGTCGGAATTCACTGCCTGACCAAGCCTAGTTAGCTCGCTGGAGAGAGAAGCTAATTGAGAAAGCCAGTCTTCTAGAGAGAGAAAAATCCACAGCGGTGGGAGAGGTGAGGGATTGGAACCCTAGACTTTTTAGGTTGGGAAGTGAAATTCGCGTGGAGAGGATAAAAATGGTGGGGACTCCACTGTCTGGATTACAAGATCACTTGAAATTGGCTCGAGAGTATGCGCTTGAAGGTCTTTACGACACTTCCATGATCTTCTTCGATGGTGCCATTGCTCAGATCAACAAGTAATTATGTTTCCACTTTCAAAAACTTTTTAATGCTATTCTTAAAAAAATTGCATCGTAGTTCTAAATTTTGAGATGGCTTGTTTGTTTCAGTGGAAGACTATTTAGAAATGTTTTGTTTGGTGGAAATGAGTTTGCCAGCTTTTGACTTTTCAGTGTTCCTGTTTGCTAGGATGAGATTTTCTTTTGTTTTCTTTTGGGATTAAAAGTTAAAACTTTCCTTGGGGTGGAAAATCAAGTGGCTTTTGGATTACATGGGAAAACACTTTTTGTTTAGGAAGTATGCGTATGACCTCCCGCTTGGTTCAAATGAACTAGAAACGTAGAATTCTTAATATATACGCCCTCCTAGCCTACTTGCTTTATGTAGCTAAAAGCAATAAGAAAATATAGCTCATATAGTTAAAGCAATAAATTGTAGTGTCTTCTCTAAGATACCCTCCATTTGTATTTGTAAATTGCTCTGGTAACAAAAATTTTTTAATTTTCAATACCTATTAAATAATTGTACAGTAGGAAGTTAATAAATAAACCATCTAAAAAAGAAAACTGATCTATATTTTGGGATGGATAAAAAAGTAAGAAAGCCGATCTTTGTGGTGCAGAGAGAATAAATTTCAATCAAATTTCATACTTTTCATGTTAACTGTGAAATTGAAGTTTATTCATTCTTGTTTCCCAAAATATCCTAAATAACCGAAAAAAATATCTAAATTATATAATAAGAATAAGTTTAGTCCATTACAATGATTTTTTAAAATAGCCTTAATATAATAAAGTTTTGCATGTAATAAGTTTATTTTAACTATGCACAAATTGTATTTAATGTTTAATTTTAAATATTGTGTGTGTGTGTGTGAGAGAGAAAGTTGCAGATAATAAGAAAGATGGACATTTGGGTCCCAAAAATTTATTGCCTCAATTTTGTGGAGTTCATTTGAAATTCCACTTATTTTGATAGATTTGATTTAGTTATGTTCAATTCCATAAAATTAAACTTGGAAACAGAAATCTACTCCCTTCGTCCTATAAAGATAGACCTATTTGTTTTTTCAGATAGACTAAGAAAATATAATGTATACCCTCCACTCATATTACTCCATGACTAAGTTATTTTTGGAACTAATACATTTTACTTTTCAATGCATATTAAATAAGGGTATATTAAAAAGCTAATAAAGTTAACATCTCAAAAAAGGAAAGTGCCTTATAATTTGGAATGGATAAAAAAGGGAAAGCATGGTATGGAGGGAATGCATTTTTTTTCAAACCAAAAATAAAAAAACATAGAATTAGATTAAATTTCTCAAAATTTTTTGTGGAATTATTTGAACCTGACACACCCAACTTCCTTGGAAAAAATAAAAGTGCCTCATATTTTGACAAATACCATGATCAACTTTCTTTAATAACTCCATCCATGTGTGAGCAGTATTTGATCACGGCTATTTGGTCTCAAATCTCACTACCAAGCAACTTACATGTTGATAGTTGGCATCTTCAATTTCTCTTGATTAGGTTTGATGTTGCATCTGTTTGATTATAGCCAAATGATCTTATCTTCTTCTTTTTTCCCCTTTAATGCAATTTATTCAAATAAATGGAGCGCAAGTGTTTCTTTAGAGTTCCCATTACTTCCCTATTTTATCACAACAAACTTCTGATGCATCAGTGCTTAAACTTATATAGCTAGATTGTTTATTATGCTGAAGTATTTTCTGTTGATGTATATTGGACTCATGGTATAGCTAATGCAATGCTATAATAAAATTGAGCTAAAGGTTAGTGGTTGCTTGAATCTGTCTTAATAGAGCTTGCAATTACTGTCATGAATTAGGCATCTAAACACCCTTGATGATCCTTTGATTCGCACAAAATGGATGAATGCCAAGAAAGCTATTTCAGAGGAGGCAGAAGTTGTAAAGCAATTAGATGCTGAGAGAAGGGCATTTAAGGAAACTCCCACAGGGCGACGTGCTGCATCACCTCCAATTAATGCTAAATCATCTTTTGTTTTCCAACCTTTAGATGAGTACCCTACTTCCTCTAGTGCTCCCATGGATGATCCTGATGTGTGGAGGCCACCAAGTCGGGATTCTACTAGTAGGAGACCTGCTAGGGCTGGTCAAGTGGGTATGAGGAAATCACCACAGGATGGGACTTGGGGTCGTGGTGGCTCCACAAGAACAGCTACAAGTGGTCGTGCTCCAAAGGCTGGTGCTTCAAGCAGGGTGAACTCAGGCATCCGAGCTTCTAGTGGGGGAAAGAAAGGCACTGGTGCTGGAAAATCTGGCAAGGGAGATTCAGCTGTAAGTTCAACTAGATGTAATAATAGTGTCTTTAATATTTTTAGCATGTACCTGCTGCACTTGAAGGATTCCCCCCTTGCCCAATGACCCAAGGATGATATGCTAATCTTTATATTTGGTAGATCTGTTGTTGATTGTGCGTTCTCTCTCTATCTCTCTCTCTCCTGCTGTTGGATATTCTGATTTTAAGTTTACTGGAGCTATATGAGTTGTTCTATTTTACTGGAGCTATATGAGTTGTTCTATTATTAGTTTTTTTGTGTTCATAATTGTCTCTATCATGTGAATTTATTTGCAAATACTGTTAGAATGGTGATGCTGAAGACGGAAAATCCAAGAAGGGACAATATGAAGGGCCTGATCCTGACTTGGCTGCTATGCTTGAAAGGGATGTCTTGGAAACTAGTCCTGGAGTTAGATGGGATGATGTTGCAGGTCTTAGTGAAGCAAAACGACTTCTTGAAGAAGCTGTTGTCCTTCCATTATGGATGCCTGAATATTTCCAGGTAGACCTTAATAATTGAAGCTGAATTGTTATTGTAATTCACACTCTCATCTTGCTGGAATTTTTATATTTTACCACTTATTATACATTTCCACTTTCTTTGGCAGGGGATCAGGAGACCTTGGAAAGGTGTCCTTATGTTTGGCCCTCCAGGTACTGGTAAGACACTGCTTGCTAAGGCTGTTGCTACTGAGTGTGGTACAACATTTTTCAATGTTTCATCTGCTACATTGGCTTCAAAATGGCGTGGTGAAAGTGAGCGCATGGTCCGGTGCTTGTTTGATCTGGCACGAGCTTATGCACCAAGTACAATTTTCATTGATGAGATTGATTCTTTGTGCAATGCTAGGGGGTAAGTTTTCAACCGTATGTAGTTTGGAGGATTGAAATCCATTAGTTCTCTATATACTTGCTTGTCTGGGAAAAAGTCAATGCATCTTATGTTTTATCCCAACATTGTGCATCATGCTACTTATAATGATTCTTTAAAATCTCTCTCTCTCTCTCTCGTTTGTTAGGTAATCTCACCTGCACATGGATTCCAATGTGTGAAGTTTGTTTGCTATGCATTCAAATATGAACTGATTGTGCTAATTTTTCTTTTCTTTGAATGACTGTAACACTTCAGGGCTTCAGGGGAACATGAATCATCTAGAAGGGTCAAGTCTGAACTTCTTGTTCAGGTTGATGGTGTAAACAATACTTCCACAAATGAAGATGGCAGCCGAAAAATAGTGATGGTTTTGGCTGCTACCAACTTCCCTTGGGATATAGATGAAGCATTGAGGTTTGTCATGCTTTGATTCTATTGAGGAGTTCTGTACTCCTGGAATTGTCAGTTAGACTGAACTGTCTCTCCTAAGCCATACCTATGAAAGATGTTATATTTTGCACTGGCTACAAGTCTTACTTTTAACTGTATCTAATTTGATGCTTATGCAATGCAGGAGAAGGTTGGAAAAGCGAATTTACATTCCGCTTCCAAATTTTGAGAGTCGTAAAGAGCTTATTAGGATCAATTTGAAAACTGTTGAGGTAATTGACTGTATGGCTGATAATAGCTTCTTTAGTCATATTGATGTTGCTTCATTACAATTCTAGGTTATTTTCACCCGATACAACTTACGAATACTATGGGCCTGTTCACTTGTATAAAACAATTTTCTATTTTACATTTTCTACATTCCAAGAAAACTCCAGCTTTCATCCATAGAAAATAAGAAAAAACATAGAAAACCTATTTACTTGACAATGATAGAAAGCAAATTCCTAATTCAAAAACTTTTAAAGAATGTTTACATCTTTCATAATTTAAAAAAAAGGCAAAAAGCCCATTGAAACCCTTAAACAAATACTAAAAGTTCAGTTAAGCCTTTAAACAATTTTCGGGTCCAATCAGGCCCTCAAACTTATTAAATATGACAATTTAGCACTAATATAACAGAAATTTAACACCGTTTACTTTAAAAGGCGAACATCCATTAAAATTAGAAGCATTTTCCCGCTTCTCTAGCCAAATCAGTTAAACAAAATCCTAAGTAGAATAAAAATCCCAAATTATTTTTCTGAAAATCTACGCTATCATCTCCCATTGTGATTATAATCAATGTGCTCATCATTCTCAGCAAATTGGACCTGCGAAGAGACTGTAGGAGTTCATCGTTCTCAACAAAACAGACTCAAGATACTAGCAATGCACTGACAAACATTTTCTAATTTCATGATGTTCTATCTTCTTCCTTCATGTGCTCTCTGCCATTCAACACCTCTGCCAACCCGGGTTCATCATACACAATATTATCACCGTGCAATACACTCATCTTTGTAAGCTGACATTGCAGCTTATTCTTTTCATTCAATAGTTCCTTGATCACGTCAGTAGCCCAGTTCGTTTATCACATCAGTAGCTCAAGTCAGTACTTTTGAATCGATCCACTCAAAGTACCCACATCCTCTGCATTCTGCGTTCTGCCACAATTGAGCACAATGAACATCCAAACATTAATATATAATTTTCACCTAAATTAAACTGAAATTATAATTTGATAATTACCCGGAAGTTTGTATACCCAAAAAATCTCCTCCATTCTTTTTCTTCCAAGTGGTTCAAATCTTTACATGTAATTGACAATGGCATTTCACAACTCCTCCTCCATCAAATATCAAATGTGTTATAAACCCTCCTACTGGATGAACTTGCTGATCAGATTGAACAAGATGATGAAGAAGATGTCATTTTAATTTTCTGATCTCTTCTTGATCTGGTGTTTCTCGCCGAAACTCATTGACAGGAGTATAAGCAATTTTAAACTTGTTTCAAACAGAAACAGTAGATGGCAATTGGTTGGAAGATAACACCCATCTACTGTATTATCAGTCGCTAGTAATGGTTAATTTCATTAAATTTATGTTACATCAGTGCTAAATAATTTCATTAAATTTATGTTACATCAGTGCTAAATTGTCTTATTTAATAAGTTTGAGAGCCTGATTAGACCTGAAAATTGTTTAAGGGCTTAACTGAACTTTTTGGTATTTGTTTAAGGGCTTAAATGGACCTTTTGCCTTAAAGAAATTGTTATAAAGTATATTTATAACTTATTTTGTTTTATTTTTAAATTACTATGTTATTCATTTATTTTATAATAATGTAATGTTTATTATACTAAATAAATAGTTTTCTAAAAAAATATTTAATTTTCATTATGAAAGTTATGATATCATTTTGTTTATAATGTTTTTCATTTGGAAAACAAAACTGTTATTATAAAGGAAAATAGTGGAAAAAACTTAAAGTTGTTTTCCAAATCTTACTTAAATTCTATAAAATTGGACAACTATTAATTTTTTTTTTCCCAATTCTTCATTTGGAAAACTGCACATGTGATCATAAAACTTCATTCTCTAGTTTCTTTAGAAAAAGTTTTTAGGAAATTACTCTAGTTTTCTACAAGTGAGCAGACCCTATATTATCCCACTGGTGCCGAGAATCTATTTTTTGGCTTTTTCACACTAGTTTTTGATGTGATTCTTTGCCTCCTTGAGGTTTACTCTTATTCCCTCTTTTCTGTTCAAGTTAAGGTTTAAACCCTTAACTGACATTATCTTTTGTGGTATATAACTGCCAAAAAATTCCATAAACAAACGCTATGAGTCTCACTTTTTGTGGGGTATTTATCACTCAAATGAGGTAGGCAGATGATGGTTAGAAGGGGAGTATTGCACAGATATTGCAAATGATGATTTTATCTGTGGGTATGTGATTTGTTGCAATTATGTTATTTCCAATATTTTTATTACAAGGATTTATTGTAGGTTATGTTTTCTAATCATGTCACTGGGTTTGGTGTCTTTGCTGTGAGGTGACCATAGATTATGCCTGTCTACTACAGCTGTTATACTTAATGGTTAAAAATATTATATATTAGGTGGCTCCTGATGTAGACATTGATGAAGTGGCTCGTCGGACAGAAGGGTACAGTGGAGATGATCTCACAAATGTTTGCCGGGATGCTTCCTTAAATGGTATGAGGCGCAAGATAGCTGGAAAGACCCGTGATGAGATTAAAAACATGTCTAAAGATGAGATTTCAAAGGATCCTGTAGCAATGTGTGATTTTGAAGAGGCCTTGCAGAAGGTCCAGCGAAGTGTTTCTCAAGCTGACATTGAGAAGCATGAGAAGTGGTTTTCAGAATTTGGATCAGCATAAGGAGGTATTGTGTGACCAATGTTGAAATGAAGACACCTGCTGGTTCATTTCTTCCTATAATTTCATTAACCTGGTGCTGTGTGTATTTGAGCAGTGATTTCATCTTCTGTAATCCAGTTCTTCGAAAGCGCTCGCATGTGTTGTGTCAATTTTTGTATTTGTAGCATCCCTCGTGCAATATAATTCGATTTATTTTATAGAACTTCGTAACTTGTGATTGGATTGCTGTATGTGATATCTCAAGGAAAAAAAAAAGAAAAGAAAAACCCCCAAAATGAGTTCTTTGGCTTATAAAAACAGCAAAAAGGTGTGAAATTTTCGTTGAATCCATTTTTTTAGTTGGGGTCAGCAAGTGGTTTTAATTATAGCAGTTTCCTTGATCCCCTCTTGAAATTGACAGGATTTATCCCAATGGAACTGGTCTTTTGGGAATTTGAATTTTCTCACAAGTCAAACAGCCTGCTTACAAAATTCTCAAATACCATAGTGGTCTTTTTGCACACTTTTGTCCCTAGAATGGACATCGAGGAAATGGCGAAGACATCTCTATCACTTTCCCTCGTGAAAATCTCGCCCCATCGAACTGTATTAATAATCACATCATCTAAATCTTCGCCCGCATTGCATCACTAGTCCCATGAAGTATTAAAAAATAACAAGAGAAATTCAACTATTACTTTTTGGGGTCTATTTTCTAGGTGAGTTTTATTGCTATCTTGTTGGATCCTCTTCTTATCATGCTCTTTTAATTGCCAATTGCCATTACAACCTTTTCATGTCCTTAGCCATTGAAAACACCCCCACCACTCGCAAACTATGGAAAAATGCAATTCCAACCTCTCTCTTTTCCTCCATATTCTTCTCCTCACCCTATTCACATGCAATCCCACTGCCATTTCTCAAAGCTCGACATCAGAAGGTAAATTATTGCACTGGTCAAATTTACTTGTGAGAGTCCTTATATTGGAAATTTCCTCTGTTTTGCACTTATAGTAGTTGGTTTTGGTGTGTTGAGATTTTTTGTAATTGATCAGTTGGCTTTCTTTTTTTAAAAAAAATTTACTTACAGGAGGTTTGTGCTCTTCGGTTTTCTGTGGGCAAGGGACATGCAACAATATTGATACACTTCCTGGTTTTGAGTGTAACTGCTATGATGGCTGGAACAAGATTCAGATTGGTCCTTTGACCTTCCCCTCTTGCTTAATTCCTAATTGTGAGTTTCTCTCTCTTTTCTTTCTGTTGCACCTTAATAGATACATTGGGTTTGTACCGGTGTTTGTATGTGTGATTATCCCTTCCCTGCTACTATGTTTTGTCATTTCAAGAAGGGGTGGGAACACTATAACTATAGTCATCTCCCTTCTTTTTATACATGAAATGGCTACAATAATGTCAATGTCATGAAGTAGAAAACGTTCATGTGTGTGTCAGCTTGTTTAAAAGATTATGAATGTGTATGGAAAATACCTCTGAAATGTAAAATTTCAAGAACACAGTATATTAGGCTGAACTGGACATTCTCTTGGTCTTTGCTAATTTTATATTATTACCATTATCAGTATTTTTTTTTCTTCTAGTGCATGTGTGTGTCAGCTTGTATGGTAAGAGTATTTTTCCTTTTTTCCTCCCCTCTATTTCTTAGGTAGATGATCTGGATTCCATCTTGCAAGCACAATAATTCTTCCTATGTAGAACCATGTGCACAAAGAATAGTTCCAGAATATGAATTCCCCCATTTATAAGTACCTAAAGGAAAAATAATTGGTGGTTTTAACCACTATTTTAATCGTTAAATATATACTAATTGATCGTATTTTTTTATCATTAAATTTTCTAAAATAAATTGCTGTTTAGCTATGCGATGCACTTGTGATTCTTCATGATTTCCTCATATTTCAAGCAAAAGGTGTTCTTTGAGTTCCTTCTTTCACAAGATTTTACACTTGGCTTGTGAATGCCGACTATTTTTATGTGCATTCTTATCCTATTAGTAGACTAGTTATCAATATGTAAGATTTTTCTGAAAATTCTTTTATTCTACCATCTGAATGTGACTTCATTGATATATTTGGAGCTGATCTCATGGGTTTGATGTCTTAATCATCATCATCTTTTTCTTCTTCTTTTCTCTTTGCTACATAGAAAGAGGAATGACAAGATCACCATTTTTGCAGGCACAGTTGATTTGCAATGTGGTAATGGATCTCCACCGCCACCACCACCTCCATCACTTCCTCTCTTTCCGCATCTTCCAAATTTAACAGACCGTGAGTATTATTAGCCATTGGCATATCAACCGTTTTTATACTTTTGGAAGAAGTTATGCCTCCCTCCTAAACTAAGAAATGCTATTCCACAGCTTGTTTCTTGATTTGGTGTGCCGATGGATCCTGCTTGTCTAGTGGAACAGGACATACATGCCAATGCAATGAAGGCTCAGCAAATTTGTTGAATAATTCAGAGTTGCCCTGTTTTCAAGAATGTAAGACACTTCCTCATTACTCATACAAGAACCGTGAAAGGATGAGAGATCATCATCTAAATATTTTTTTTTTTTTTTGCCCTGTTTAAGAATTTACAAATGTTCAGAAATATTCCCATGCATTTTTTTACCAGGCTACTTTGGAGTAGATTGCCATGGTCTTGGGTTTGGTCCACCACTTTCATCGCTTCCACCACCATCAGGTTTGAGTGAAATTCTAAGCCACCTCAAACGAGTCAGGATATAATATTTTGCTATATATATTGTTGACAGGGATTAAGAACTTCTGCAAATTCACCCAGATAATTGTGAAGTTTTACAAGCACATTATACATCCTACTGTTTATCTTGTTCAAACTTCTAATGAACAATTTCATGTGATAGGTTCTTCAGAAGCGTCAAATTCCTTGAGGAGTCTTGGTGTTCTAACCATGATATTTTTAGCAGCAGCAGCTTCCCCAACATTGTTTTAGAGACAAATATCCATAGATAGAATCGCCAACAGAACAGTTGTCATGATAAATTATATACTTTCTTGTAAAATATAGTGAATAACACTAAAATGTTCTAGTAAATTCCAAGCATGTAAAACAAAAAGCAACAGTGTGTGTCTTCCATGAAAGTTCCAAAAGTTCCATTTAGCTAGTGAGCCAAGTTTCCTCAAGAATGGATGCGTGAAATTTCTCAAAAGTCCAGATTGATCCAGCAAGCTTGTTTTTGAATTGTAGTGGAGAAGATATTTGCATTGAGAAGATGTTGATCATATTCCTGAGCCTCATCCTGTTTTTGAGCACTTGTCATTAAAATAACCTGGCAACGTATTTCTTTGTTTTTGAATCCCTCTTAGAGAATTTTTTACTTTTAAAGAAAATCAAATTTTTAATTTTTAAATTTTTTTTTTCCAAAATAAATTATAACAAATTAGGATTGGGATTACTTTCCCAATGTGAATATTGGATTTAAGAGAATAGCACAGACAATGTACTGCTAGTTTTGATAATTAATATTACATAAAAGCACTGAATTGTTTGGATATACACAATTTGTAAAACATATATTTAAGAATTCCAATAAGGAAAACTCCAAGCTCAGCTCCAAAACCTGAAATTTTGGGTATTCATAGTGTGTGCACGTGAAGTTGGCTACAATTACAAAGCTCAAGGTTATCTTTTCTCGCAATAAAACCAACTATATATGGAAAAATCATTTTTACGTCCTTTTTATTTTTTAATTTCATTAAAATGTAGCTCTTTTCTTTAAAAGAAAATATTCTTTTTAAGTTTAAAAAAATATATATATATATAAATATTAATTTTGACATATTCTAAAGACTATATGTATTTTAGATTATTTTAATCATTTCAAAAAATAATTAATAAATTAGTTAAATTTGGTATATTACTTAAAATTTTCCCATAACTATCTTTTATCGGTATTGTATAATTTTTATTACCCTTTTTGCAGTTTTGTAATGGGCTTTCATATTATAAAAAAAGAAAATTAACTTTTAAAATAAATTTACCATGAAGTAATCCAAACGTACGTAGCATGTCTCATTTGCTCATATTTTGCCACCTCAGCATTTTCATGCATATAAATTGAATCTTGCCTTTGTTCTGGAACCATCCTCATGCAGACTAACTCCACTTCTTGTCCTTTCTTATAATTTAGCATCAACAAATATCAACTTTTCTTTTCTTTTAATTTCTTCATTTAAACCTCAAATATAACTAACCTCCATAAAGTTTTCATCATTTTTATTGAAAATAAATATTATTATAAATTCCATAACATAACATAACATAAGAAGACTATTTTTTTTATATAAATAAATGAAGTCTAAATTGTGCATTTTTTTCTTAAATATTTATTTTCAAACTAACTCCATTTCTTGATGCTAGAAAAAAAACTTCAAATAAATTTATGTTTTCTTTATAGGAATTTCAATAAATTAAAATTGTGTTTTCTTTATAAGATATTATTCTCAAATAAATTTACTATTTTACAAATTCATATTATTTTAAAAAAAAAATTCTTCCTAATGGTAAGATTTTAAGTTCAAATTGAATTTTCTCTGAATTTTGTTAAAAGATTTGTTGTGGATAGAAAAAAAAATTCACCATTATTTTCAATATTTCTTAATTAAGCTATACCATAAATGATTTTTTTTTTTTTAAATAGAAATTGAGAATTGAGAGATTACATAAAATTTAAGACCTTTCAAATTTATTCATGTAATTATTATAAAGCTAAGATAAAATAAATTAAAATAAATATTTTCTTAAATAAATAAATCAATTTATTTTTAAAATTTATAAATTGTGGTTTATAAATTAAGAGAAATACCATTACAGTCATTCTTTTTGGCGATTGCGACCATTACTTAATTAAAATAAAACTTTATTGATATCATAGAGAGGTCACAGATTGCGTTGTTAGCAATCTGTTAACTCATGGGTAGCGGTGGAAACTGAAGCAGACGAAATATGATGTCTTGAAAGAGTATGGTCTTGTAATAAAATAATATATCGTGGATAATGCAGAGGCACAACTAAGCAAAATTTGTCTGAATGTTCATTCCATTCTCTATCTTTTCAAAATTTTTGGTGTTTATCATTGATTGGCTAACAACATGTGATTGGCCGGCTGAAAATGAATAACAAATTCAAGTAGTATGCAAGTCATGGAGCAATGTGCCCAAAAAGTT
Source organism: Manihot esculenta (assembly GCF_001659605.2). Lineage (NCBI taxonomy): Eukaryota > Viridiplantae > Streptophyta > Magnoliopsida > Malpighiales > Euphorbiaceae > Manihot > Manihot esculenta. The sequence goes on from NC_035171.2 coordinate 5,956,095, forward strand.
TGTCCATATTTCTGTCTCTTAATTGGTTGTGGGCTTTGGTGGAGATATCTATGATGGCTTAACAAGGGACATCCTTGTTGCCTCATCTGAATTATATTTTATTTGGGGGGAACATCAAGTGGGAATTGCACCCATTAGGGTTAATGGAGAAGACATAGTGATGTCAATGATATAGAACTCATTTAAGATGGTAAATAATATTAACTAGAAAGAGACAAAACAAAAGGCGAAAGCTTACAAAACAGTTGGAATAATGGGAAAAGTGAATTTTCTTTTGTTTCAATTGGATAGGAGTGTTTACTTTATGGATTTATACTCAGTTCTTCTCTTTGCCTTTAGGGTAGGAGTGGTCCTTTTGTTTTTGTTTCTTCCTCCTCCTATGTCATTTGCAAAATCATTTGCTTTTTCACTCTGCGTTTTTATTTTTTTTCTTTGATAAATCACGATGTTTTATTATTGTGAGAGTTTTTAGCTATACTTTTATTTGTCGGCATGAAATTTTATAGTTTATCGAGAGATTTTTCATATGATGACTATCGGTATGAAATTTTATAGTTTATCGAGAGATTTTTCATATGATGACAATGGTTGGTAGTGCATTATTGTATTGTCTGCCGATTAAAAGGTTGAGGAAGACTCTCAAGTATCTTTTAGTTTTGAATGATTGATTTGGTTAGTTTGAGTTTGATTGATTTTTTTAAATTTCTAAATTGTGTGTAATTGGAACCCTCTTAGACCACAAATTATAAATTGCCTCTGAACTTTAGGAAATACAACTTTGAATGTATTGGTAAAAAAAATGGCAAAGTATATATAATTTTAATGAGTGAAAAAAATATAATGAAACAGCTTTAAATCCATTGGTAAGGATAGAAATGAATTTAATTCAATGATATTGAAATTGCTTTTAAAATTATAAATATTTTTAATTTAAATCTTAATTAAAAAATAATTATTGTCTTTTTTTTAAGTAAAAAATAAAATAAAAATACTTCTTTAAGTAAAAAAATAAAAAATAAAAATAATGATGAGTTATTTACTTGAAAAATGTCTAGACAAATAGAGAGGGAGCAAATACCCTCAATGTTGCTCAATCATCTTTGTCAACCCCACCATTGAAAGACACGGTGCATAAGACTAGTACAATAGAGCTCCATACATCTCAAATCATATGTGGTTGAGATTTAAATGATATGGAGCAATTAGTTTTGAAATTTACGATAGGTTTGGATCGGTTATAATTTTTACTGTTGACGTTCGATAAAGACTTACGATAGCTTTTTGCATGACTTTTAAAAGTGTGATGAGGATTGTAGGCTGCCACAAAATTTGAGGCGAAAATTTTACTATTTAAGGGGTCAATTTTGCATTTTGATTTTTTTTTTGAATTCTTTTATAATTTTTCATATTAGGATTTTCTATTATAAATAGTCATTTCTTGACTGTTTTGAGATACTTTTCAATCTTTCAAGAATTTCAATAAGAGTTTTCGACTTCTATCTTCTTATTTCTATTGTTTCGTCTTAGCCAAACATTATTGGTTAAAACTCATGATGGAATCTAATTAGTCCTATATCATATTGATATCATAGTAAAGTTCGTCCATGGCAGACAACCAAGAAGCACGACTCATTGTAATTGAGGCAGTCTTGGCAGAATTGAGGGAGATGATCGAACAGTTAGCCCTACAACAGGGAAACCACCAACCCGCCACAGCTGAACGCCCACAGCCAGTTCCAAATCCTATGGTCGCCAATCCTGTGGCTGCAAACTCCCAACAGAATTATCAGAAAGGTTACAAGATAAAAATAGACTTTCAAAACCTTTTCTGGTTCATTGGATGTAGAATTTATTCTTGATTGATTGGCGAAGGTTGATCGGTTCTTCAAAGTTATAAACGTGGAAGAGGATCAAAAGGTTCCAATTGTGGCCTATAAATTAAAGGGTGGTGCAGTAGCCTGGTGGAATTCGATTCAAAACGAACGCTATCACAGGAGGCTGGAACCTATATGAAACTAGTTACTAATGAAGCAGATGATTGAGCAGTGATTCTTGCCTATTGATCACGCTCAGGTTTTGTATAACCGATATTATGACTGTATTCAAGGGATTGGAAGGGTGAATGAATATACCAAGGAGTTTTTAAGGTTGTAGGCGAGGTATGAAAACTGTGAGAATGAAGCCTAACAGGTCGCGCATTATTAGAGAGGCCTGAATCACGAAATTCACTGTATGATGAGAGTAGCTGCGATTTTCACTTTGGTAGATGCCATTGAGATGGCAAAAAGGGCAAAAGAACGTGTTGATTGGCAGCCTCGATATCAGTATAACTGAAATTTTAATTATAAAAATTCTAGTTCGATAGGAATTCAGCACTATAGAGGCAATTATAGCTAGCAACCTTCTAAGGTTGTAAATTTTGGCAAACCTCAGAATATTATGAAAGAAAGGAGAAACAATAAGGGAAAAGCAGCCGCCACTACAACAGACAAAGGAGGCAAAATCAATCATTATAAAAAATTAACGGGAGACATATGTTACCGCTGCAGGCAACTTGGTCATTGATTGAATAATTGTCCAAAATGCAGAGGAGTTAATAATGACCGCCGACAGGTTAATGTGGTTGAGCAGATGGCTGAATCTGAGGAGGAAGTGGATGATGATGATGGATCTATTGTTGGTTCTGAAGATGGAGAGGTTACCTATGTGGTGAATAAAATCTTATGCTTGACGAAACAGGAGGATGAAACGCAAAGGAGGAAGATTTTTCAGGCAAAGTGTCGAGTGGGAGAAGCGATTTGCAAGCTAATTATAGATGGCTGTAGTTGTGAGAATCTGATAGCTAAGCAATTGACGGAGAAATTGCAGTTGCCTACACAATCTCACCATCACCATATAAAGTCAGATGGATTAAGGAAAGTCTGACAATTGAAGTCAACAGAATTTGCAGCGTGCCTATCTCGATCGGTAAATCTTACACTGAACCTGTTAATTGTGATGTTGTGGATATGGATTGTTGTGAAATTTTGTTAGGTTGTCCTTGGAAGTTCGATGTTGATGCTTTGCATAAGGGGAAGGAGAATTCATACATGTTCATATGGAATAAAAAAAAGATTTCTATTTTGCCTTCTGGGTCTGTGAAACAACCTAAAGTGGAAGGAAAAACTGTTGTTGCTGTTTTCACGGGAGTGCAAAGGCTATCAGGCACAGTTGAGAAATCTGGAGGCACACTAGTTTTATTGGTGAGAGCAACAAGTGCAGCGGAGGATGCACCATCTTTACCACCACCCATCAAAGAACTGTTGAAGGAGTTTCCTAAGATAGTAGAGGAATCCTCCAAGCTTCCACCTTTGTGAGATATTCAACATCAGATTGATCTCATTCCTAGATCAAAATTATCGAATCTGCCTCATTACAAGATGATTTCAAAGGAGAGCGAAATTCTTCAAGAACAGGTTGAAGAGTTATTGAAGAAGGGGCATATTCGGGAGAGCATTAGCCCCTGTGGAGTCTCTTCCTTATTAGTTCCAAAGAAAGATGAAACTTAGAGAATGTGCGTGGATAGCAGAGCCATGAACAAATTACAGTTCAGTATCGATTTCCTATTCCACGGTTGGATGACAAGTTGGATCAGCTATTAGGGTCTAAAGTCTTCTCTAAGATCGACCTTAAAAGTGGCTACTACCAAGTTTGGATTAAGGAGGGAGATAAATGGAAGACAACTTTCAAGACTAAGGAAGACTTGTATGAGTAGCTGGTTATGCCATTTGGTTTGACGAATGCACCTAGCATGTTTATGCGACTTATGAACTAGGTTTTGCGTCCTTTCTTATGCAAATTTGTGGTTGTTTATTTTGATGACATCTTGATTTTTAGTTGTAGCGAAGAAGAACATTTACAGCACCTCCGTTAAGTCATGACAGCCTTGCAAAAAAATGAACTGGTTATTAATTTAAAAAAATGCATCTATATGAAGGAGCACATTCTGTTTCTTAGATTTGTTGTTAGGGCAGAAGGGATACATGTTGATGAGAAGAAGGTAGAAGCAATACAGAACTGACCCATCCACAAAACTATTTCAGAAGTTCACAGCTTTCATAAACTTGCTACTTTCTATCGGCGGTTTATCAGAAATTTCAGCAAGAGAGAGCGCAGAAATTTGCTTGAACTGATACTGCCAACAAGAGTTTTGAAGATATTAAAGATAAGTGTACTTCTGCCCCTATTCTTGCTTTACCTGATTTTAATAAACTATTTGAGGTTGAATGTGATACTTATAGAGTTGGGATTGGCAGAGTGTTGTCACAGTCTAATAGGCCTATTGCCTTCTTTAATGAGAAATTGAATGAAACTAGGAAGAAGTGGTCTACTTATGAGCATGAGTTATATGTAGTATTCCCAGCTTTTAAAACTTGAGAACAGTATCTGATGGGGCGATAGTTTATTATTCACACAGATTATCAATATTTGATTCATTTTAAAATTCAAAAATATATAAATAAGATGCATGCTCGATGGGCATCTTATTTTGAAATATTTCACTATGTCATAAAATATAAGATTGGTCATAGTAATAAGATAGCAGACGCTTTGAGTAGGAGGGCTGCCCTGTTGATTACAGTTAATAAGGAGATTGTGGATTTTGAATTTCTGAAGGATTTGTATGCTACAGTTGATGATTTTGCTGATATATGGGTTAAAGTCTAACCTCACCAGCCTGTTGATGGGTTTTTAATACATGATGACTTTTCTTTTCAAGGAGAACAGATTATGATATGGAGCAATTAGTCTTAAATTTTACGGCAGACTTGAATTGAATCTAATTTTTACTGTCGATGTCCGATGGTGACCTACGATAACTTTTCAAAAAAAAAAATCGAAACGTACAACTTTCAAAAGTATGACGAGGGTCGTAAGATGTCAATTTTGCATTTTAATTATTTTTTTAAAATTTTTTTATAATTTTCTACATTAAAATTTTCTATTATAAATAATTTTTTCTTTGCTGTTTTGGAATATTTTTTAATTTTTTAAAAATTTTAATAAAAATTTTTCAGCTTTTAGTTTTTTTTTTTAAAACCAAACGTTATTAATTAAAATTTCTTGATCAGTAGAATACAATATTCTATAAATTTCAGTAATAAAAAATTCTTAGATATGCATATATCCAATAAATTTAAAGGAAAATATTTTATTTTTTTAATGAGTTTATCCGATATAAATTTTAATTAATTGAGCTAATAAATTTTAAATATCAAATAAAACATACAAAATATAATTAATTATAGATAAATTAAGCATAATATAATTTTAAAAAGTGTGTAGTATGAATTAAATGAAAAATATACAATGAGTGGGTTACCCCATGAAGTGACATGTAAATTGATATAAATCACAAAATAAAAAATGACAAAAGAGAGTTGATATAATAAACTCATAATCTTAAAATGATGGAGATAGAAACAAAAGTTGACCACTCAAGTAGGGATCTCTTGGACTTCTCTTCGGCTTATACATCATATTTGCTTCATTAATTTTACTATACTCTATGTTTCATCACTAGCTAGGACGGTCCAACCTACCCATTCATTCACTCCTTTTTTGTCTTCCTCCTCTAAATTACATACCTATTATCTCCTTCTACATCAAAATATTTTAAATAAATTTATGGAAAAAAAAACCAAGTTTATTTTTATGGCCAGCTTTGGCAACAAGACATAGCAAAAGATGAAAAAATACAAAATAAATAATGTATCCATCCATTTAGCCTAAGAATAATAATACATAACATGGCCAGCTTCTCCTTGAAAATGATGTTATCCAACCCGAATCATCTTTGCTTATTTTATCCACGAATATAGATTTAAATTTTTTTTAACTGAAAATACACGAGATTTCTCAGATTTATTCAGATATATTTACAACCAAATTAAATCTGTGAATGCAATAGATTCAAATCAGTTATTTATTTTATTAGATAATTAAAAATTTACTAATTTATTTACACTCTTATTCAACTATCTATGTAAATCAAAGGAATAATCTTTATAAAATTTTCTAATCCAAACCTATCTAACATGATAAAATTGAAATCAACCATTCATATAATGCAAAATCATATGATAAAATTTTTCTTTCACAATTATAAATAAATTCTAATTAAAAATAAACTACTGCAATTTTCTTTTTAAATTTATGGATGAAATTAATTTAGTTGATTTTTTTATCTCACAATTAACTAAAAGAACTGATCTAAATTTATTTATAAATTATATTACAAATAAATATAAAGGAATTCTCAGAATTCGTAATTGAATTTTTAAGATTAAAATAATATTTATTTATAAAAATTATAAATAATAAAATAAAAAAATATCAGTGGAAAGCTCTAAAAATAAGGTAAGGAAGGCTACCATTGACGTATGCAATGAGCGAAGTAGAACAAAAAAATATTAATAAATCAGAGAGTGGCATGCAATGAGAAAAATAATTATTATACAATTTAAAATAATTATTCCATATAATATAATACTGAAACTCAATAACTCTACCGTGGCCAGTTAGACTCGATTTTTATTGAAATTATTTAATCATTCATTAATATATTCGTTTTTTATAATTACGAGTTAAAATTTTATAAATTTTTAAAAAATAAATTAAGAAAAATTAAATTTTTATCAAATTAATTTTTTTAATTAATCCTCTGAGCGACTAATCCCAAATACAAATCAACATCACTTTAAAATTGAAGAAATAATAATAAAAAAAAAACATAACTCCCATGATAAAATCTAAACTACAAAGGAAAGGACCGACCACCACATTGGAGCCACGTGAACTGCACATGCATGCAGAAGGACTGTTGTGTATGTGTCCGTGCTTATGTGCCATATAACATATGATGGTGATTACATGAGGAATGTGATTGCCCTAATTTTTTTTAAAAATGAATATATTATTATTATTATTATTACATCACATTCTTTGTTTGCTTCCTATTTTGTGACCATATCAACCACATAATTATCATTTATAAAAGAATTTTAGTGACAACAAGCAAAATGAGATTTTGCAGACACATGACTTCTTGTCCTCAAAGATGAGAGGTGGAGGTGATAAACCACCTAAATGGGAAAAATTACTTCTTAGTCTCTGAATTTTAACGTAATTAACACTTTTATTCCTTTATTTTGCCGACTCAACACTTAAATCCCTCACTTTCTTTTCCGTCCAAATTCGTAATCCTTCCGTCCATTTAAACCGTTTGGTCAAAGAGTCAAAAGTTAGAGATGATAATTTTTTTCAGAAATACTCTTCTCTTAATGTGAAATTTCTTTTTTTTTTTTCTCTTTTATGTTTTCTCGAGTTGAAGAAGAAAAAGAAGAAGAAGAATATGAAGAAAGAAGAAGAAGAAGAAGAAGAAGAAGAAGTTGCAAAAAGGAGGGTAGGAAGAAGAAAAAGAAAAAAGAAGAAGAAGAAGAAGAAGAAAGAGAAAGAAGAAGAAGAAGAAGATGTTGCAGAAAAGGGTAGGAAGAAGAAGGAGAAGAAGAAGAAAAAGGAGAAGAAGAAGGAGGAGAAGAAGAAAGAGGAGGAGAAGAAGAAGGAACATTTGGGTTTAGTGAGGGTTAATTTTATCAATTCACGTGTCCCAAACGGTTATTTTGGACGGAATGACCGCGAATTTGGACAGAAAATAAAGTGAGGGACTTAAGTGTTGAGTCGCCAAAATAGAGGGATAAAAGTGTTAATTACGTTAAATTTCAGAGACTAAAAAGTAATTTTTTCAATCAAATGAATCATTAATCGAATTAAATTAAATAAATTTAATTTATTTAAATATGGGTGAATATTTAATTAAGTAAATGGAAATAAAATATATTTAAAGAAATTAATTATAAAAAAGAAAAAAAGCAATGAGATAACGATAAAAAATGTCGAGTGTTGGTTAAAGAGAAGATGAGGATTGGGAGCCCACAACTTTTGGTCAAGTATGAAAAAAAATAAAAAAGCAAATTTAACCGCAAAGTACCAAAAGAAACTTTATTACTTTTCATGGAAATGACCAAATATATATACAAGTGAAAAGCATAGGAGGCCTCATCCCACTTCCATATTTAATGTAAGGACAATAATACCCTTGTACGTGTTCCCAAAACAATGTTGTTTGTTTATTACATAGCCCCTTCGAAGAAGTTGAGGGTTGGCCACCACAGAAAATGGAGAGGCAAAGTGGGAGGGTCAGTTTGGTCATAGAGGAAGAGGAAGGTGGGCATTGTCTTGTAGTGAAGAGATGAGATGGGGGTTGTTGATGTTGATGTTTATGAAGTTGAGGACAAGACAAAGGCACATGGAGAGACAAGGAAAGGGGAGGCAACGCACAAATATATATTTGTCCAATATAATTTTAATATTTTATTTAAAATTAAAAAAAATTTATTTAAAATATATTGAAATTTACATATTAAAGTATACAAATTAACTTTAATTTTTATGGTGTTTGTGATGATGAGAGAGATGATTTCATTTTGCTTCTCACACCGTTTGATGTGTTTGCAGAGGACAAGATGGTACTTTCCAATTTTGTTCTTTTCATTGTCAAAAGCAAAACACAGTCTTTGCTTTATTTCTTGTCTCCTACTATCAACACCGCTCAATAAAATAAAATAAATAAATAATAATAATAATAAAATAAAATTACCATCCTCTCCTCCTTTCAATTCCTCACCCCCACATTCTCCATCATCTTTATCATTTCTTCTCCCTCTAATTTACTTTTATTTTACATTTATATTTGTATATAAATTGAAGGAATATATCTACTAATTATATTAAATCACAAAGATTAAAGAATAATTTTTATATTTAAATTTATGCTTATTTCTTATAAAAATTAAAATTTAAAAATTAAATTATAAACTATCATTTTATTTAATTATTTCGTATTGTAATAATTATATATAAGAAAAATTACTATTAAATCCTTACACTTTTAAAAAATTTACTAATTTATCTGTATTTTAAAATTACTCAATTAAATATTTTTTTATTTTAGAAATCAAATTTTTTAATTTTTATAATATATATGACATTTTTATCTAGTAATTTTAAAATATAAATAAATTAATAAATTTTTTAAAAATTCAATAATCTACTAATAATTATAGTCGATATTTTTTAATATATATTCAATTTGATCGAACCTAAATAAAATGAGTTTGAATAGCTATAAGTTAGTTTAAGGTGGATTTAAATTTAAAAATAATATAAATAATAAATTTATATCGGTTCAAATTTTATTTATAAAATATATATGAATTCATTTATATAAATAATTAATTTAATATAAAAATATATATTTTATAATAATATTTATAAAATTTTTTTATATATTTTTATTTAAAATTAAATTTTTTAAATAAAATTATTAATAAAAATATTTTTATATAAATTATTAATTAAAATATATGAAATTAAACGTATTTAAATTTTTTTATTAATAATAATCAAATTTAAAATGAATTTGAGTAATTTATATTAAATTTAAATATTATTAATATAAATCAAATTTAAATTTCAATATTTTAATTTTCACACATATCCATCCATTTCCATCTCCACTAATAAATTTTCTTATATATACTTGTGAGGTTTATCTGAGAACTAACATTATTTAAATATATCAACAGCATGTTTGGAGAGGACCCCTCTCTCCTTCTATATATATACCAACTCCAAACTATCATGTCTCTCATCTCAAGCCTCTCTTTGCCACTTTTCTCCATTGAACTCTACTTCTATCACAAAACTGTTCCTTGTTCAAACCTTTCAAATTGAAACCACCCTTTCCTTCTTAACACTTATATTCCCTGCTCTGCTTTGCTCTGCCTTGCTTTGCCCTGCCTTTTTTTTCTACAAACACTACAGAGTACAAATTAAAGCTCTGTCCTAAAACTTTCAATATCTCTTCTTCCTGTTTTCCACTTTCACTATGCCTTCAAGACTCACTGATGCCTTTAGAGCTCACCCTGTCCATCTCCATCACAAGCTTCTTGATTTTAACTCTCTCCAAGAACTACCTGACTCCTACAAATGGACTCAATTTGACGACCATTTTCATTGCTCGTCCACCGGTGACTCTTTCATGGCTGAATCCATTCCGGTTATCGATCTTTCTGACCCCAATGCCCTTAAAATGATAGGCCATGCATGCAAAACTTGGGGGGTGTTTCAAGTCACAAACCACGGTGTTCCTTCTAGTCTTATTGATAACACTGAGAAAGTTAGTCAGAGCCTTTTCTGTTTACCTATTCAGCAAAAGCTGAAAGCTGCTAGATCACCGGAAGGCGTTTCTGGCTACGGTATAGCCAGAATTTCTTCGTTCTTTTCAAAGCTTATGTGGTCGGAGGGATTCACCGCACTTGGATCTCCAGTTGAGCATTTTCGCCAACTTTGGCCTCAAGATTACTTGAAATTCTGGTACTTCGTTATGCTCATTCATGCACGTGTAGTTTAAAGCTCATTGTATGATGTTGTTTTTTTCTTTCATTTTCATGGTAATCAATAGGATATTATTTATGGGCAGACACAGATTAAAATTTTTGAAAAAAATCCAATTTTTCTTCACTGATGCAATTAGCAAAAGTATAATTTGTTAAAAGCTATGGACCCACAGAGGAGGATTTGGGGCAGTGATGATATCAACAAAAGAAATCCATTCTGCTTTTGTTTTTATACACCATAATATCAACAAAAGAAATCCATTCTGCTTTTGTTTTTATACATCATAATGATAGCATCTTCACTGTTTTACACAGTATCTTAATTTTCTTTCCTTTTCTCTCAACTTTCTTCTGATTTCTATTTTCATTTTCTTTCTTTCCAGTGATGTAATAGAAGAATACCAGAAGGAAATGCAAAAACTGGCTGCAAGGTTGATGTGGTTAACGTTGGGCTCACTCGGCATAACCACAGAAGATGTCAAATGGGCTGGCCCAAAAGGCGACTTTAAAGGGGCTTCTGGTGCTTTACAATTCAATTACTATCCAGCTTGCCCAGACCCAGATCAAGCCATGGGTCTTGCAGCACATACAGACTCAACTCTACTCACCATCCTCTACCAGAACAACACCAGTGGGTTGCAGGTTCTAAGAGAAGGAATCGGGTGGGTCACCGTTCCTCCAATTCCCGGTGGACTGGTAATCAACATAGGTGACCTTCTTCACATATTATCAAATGGGTTATATCCGAGTGTACTCCATCGGGCGGTGGTTAATCGCACCAAACATCGGCTGTCCATGGCTTATCTATATGGCCCACCGTCAAGTGTTAAAATATCACCCTTATCAAAACTTGTAGGCCCAAATCAACCACCGCTGTACCGGCCAGTGACTTGGAATGAGTACCTTGGCACTAAAGCCAAGCACTTCAACAAAGCACTGTCCTCGGTTAGGGTATGTGCTCCTTTTAATGGATTAGTTGATGTAAATGACCATAACAATAGAGTAAAAGTAGGGTAAGGGTTAATTAATAATTAATCTCTTGTTATGTTTCTTCTTGTTTATTTAATTTCACTTCAGAAAATTTTGATGGGTAATTTGCAAATGTTGAGGAGACTCTTAATTTATATTTGAATTTTTATTGCCCCCTAAAAAAAAAAAGAGGAGACCAAAAGATAAGTTATATCAAATCAGACAGGAGAAGCCAGACAAATTCTCACTGTTATGTCTTTTTGTCTTTGCGTTGTTGATAATGAGATGTATAGGGAAAATTGCCCAATTTGAATATTCAAGAAAAAAAAAAAAGACATTAGAATCGACATCTTTCTGCCCGCATATGAAGGAAGATCTCCACTCTAGTGAACTTCACTGTAATAATTAATCAGACATAAACAATGAACAGTCATGTGTAGCTCTCTACTGTGGTGTGACAATCGGGCGAGTTTCATTAGGGAATTTTCGTAAAAATTGTAAAGAAAAGAGTGGGTGTCCTGTCCTTTCAAATGGAGATATGTCTATCTTGGAAGCTGAAGATGCTATTGCATCTGCAACCATGTTCTCGCATCTGCAACCATGTTCTCCTCTACATTGGAAATTTTTATTTTATTTTATTTTAATATTTTAATTGGAGAGTAGCTCGGCAGTTTTCCAGTTTCAGTTTGTCGGTTAGGAAGCTGCATTATTGAATGATACTGTACATTGTAATGTCCACACCTGAAAACAACAAAAGTATATATTCATTAATTGCCCAAAACAAGTTTGTCCTTTCAACTGCAGATTGTGTTAGATGCCGGATGACTTAGCTTGGAAGTGTTCCCTTCATACCCGATCGACCTGAAGTTACAGCGGTTACGGTTACGGTCGATTGGTGATGACTGCTGGGTTTCTTCACCTCGGTCTAAGGTCAGACCCATTAGGACAGCTCATAATCTGAAGGTTTCTAAGCCCCTTCCAAGAACCAGATCCAGTCCATTCAGTTCAAAGACCGGACTTCAGTCCGTTTCTTCAAACAGGCAGGCCTAGCTCTTCCGGGCCGATGGACAGATCCTCTCCGGGCCTAGCCTTAACCTCATCCTCCGGCCCAGCTCAGAACCAGGAAGGAGTTCAACCCCTTCGCCTTGTGGGACCATCCGCATGCGCGCCCGGGGAAAATCAGGGGCCGTTACGCATGAGACAGAGATCTGATTCCCTCGTACGTCCGTATCAACGTAGCAGGGACATGTGGTCCAATGATACACGTTCTGTTAACATGTCACTAGTAGACAAAAGGAAACATATAAAAGGAGAAATACTCTCCTCTAGGTCTAAGCTTTTCCAGTTTTACAAAATTCATTGTAAAAGTCTATTTTCTGGATCTCAGATCATCAATTGGAATTAAGAAGGGTTATGGTTGCGGTAGACCACATTATTCATCATTCCTTCCGTTTATTTTCATAAAATGATTTTTTCTTAATTCTCCAAATACTTTTATTTAAATCTATTTTGTGATAAACTCAGCAGTATAAATATATAAATTTCATGATAATAATCTTGCCTCAACTGTCTACATGGATGCATTAGGTGTAATTAAATATTTTTTTAAATATATATGTGATATATTTTAGGTAGCTATGTGTGGGTGTCAGTTGTCTGTGTTTAAAGACATATCCGAAAAACTGCACAAACTATGCCTCCTTTACATTGTTAAAACAATCCCTTTTAGCATGAAAATCTCACAGCTCTCACACATGATCTTTAAAAACGGATTTAACTAATCATAGAAAATTTTGGATTCAATTCCCTCATTGTTACTAATTATCGCTCGGTCTCTGACACCCAAACAGAGATCAAATTCTTAAGAAAAAAACAGATACAAAATCTATTAGAATGTATTACGTAAATTAATCCATCAATACACCATTCAATTTACGATTAAAGCAAGTCGGGCTGATTGAGGGTCCGGACTGATAAAAAAGGAGAATAATTCATTTACAGTGACAAAAAATTAGATAACAAATCCAGCTATACTGCGACTATCACCATGGACGTCGGAGTGCAGTTAAATAATCGTCTGACAGAAATTAAATGATCGCCTAACGAAAATGGACAGATAAATACTTTCGTACGTATGAATTTGAATAAAAGAATAGATAATATTATAATAGAATAGATAATATTATAATAGAGTGATTTCACTAAAAAAATATATAAAAAAAAAATGCTCGACTCTTTCGAACTAAATTTTTTAATATACACAGCGAAATTCTCTCTCTCCGAATATCCGTTCATCAATATCCTTTTAACTCTTAGGTGAAAAAATCTCTTTTTGCAACGTAAGTTATTGGCTATGGACAACTTCAGCTTCAGACAGATGAATAGAATGCCAAGTTCCAATGTCTGCTTAAATTAGCATTTGACAATCCAACCAACTGGCTCATTTTTTTAAATAAAATTATTGTAAGCTACATAATGTATATCCAATAATTCCCCCTCTCCTCTCAATGTGTGCCAATTAGAGATCAGAATCATGGTTTGCTGTTTGCAAGAAATGTCAGAATCATCTCAATCACTTCAAATCTATTAGGATAAGGTGGTGTTTGGTCTATAATGGGGAGAGGGGAATACCGTCAATACATAATCATTATTTCTTTTCATCTTAGATTCTCACTTTAATGAGATTGAATTAAAAGAAAAAGCACTTTTTAGAAAATGGGATTTTCTTTTCTTTTTTTTTTTTTAAAAAAGAAAAGTGTTAAATCCCACTTTTTGAAGTAGATATATATCTTATAATTATGCAGTTGCTATGATTTCCACTGTTGGAGAGATCAAACACATGTGACACTGTCACAACAATCAGTCAAGTATTCACTACCTGTGATGGGGTTCTCACATTAAATCAAATCTCATTTTTGAATCATATCCCATTTGCATTTAGCTTTTATATTTGTTTCCTTCAATTATTCATCCATTGATGCCCCAAATGACCATTTTGCTGCCCACTTAGGATGGAAAATGACCCATTTGATTTGCAATAGATAATAAATTTTATATCGTAGATTAATTTAAATTCATGTTTCGAATCAATCTTTTTTATTAAATTTTAAAATTATAGATTTAAATGCAAAATTCACTGTATTATAATAACGTGTCAAAAAATTAACAAAATTAGACAATTCTATGATCATATATACACATGGGCTTATAAATCAGTTGCCGTCGTAGACAACCATTGGAAAATTTCTTTATCTACCTATGCTGTAGTAACTCTATCTGGACTGGAGTTGGACAATATTTCTCTATCATTCTCTTTGATGGACAATATCACAATTACCTTAATTATTAAACTTGTGTTGTGCATCAATATAAGATAATCTCACTAATGAAACATACAGTAATTAAGATATTGAATGATGTCATTAGGGAATCTAAATATATGAGAATTATGAAAACAGACAAGAGCAAAATGGGACATGAAGGAAAAGCTATAAATAAATCAAGAAAGTTTAAGGTAGCACTTGTTAAAGATAAGGTTCTCATTGTTAGGTCTGTTTTGCTTTATGTAAGATTAACTTATTTCATGAACCAAAATAACTAATTATTTAGTCTATTTCTTATGTACTTGCAAAGACATGCAGCCGACAATTCAAAAAAGGAAATAGAACAATGGTTAGATTTGATACTCTTTGCCATTACAAGATCCAACACACGTACGTTATAGACTTGTAAGTGAAATCGTTTGCATGCAGGAAACTCAACGGGACATAAAGTCTTTAGCTGCTTAGAGATTTTCCCTGTAATAATCTTTTTAATTAGTAGAATGTGAATCATTATCATCAACAACATGGAATTCCACTTCATTTTTTTTTAAAATTTTATTAAATTGAAATTTACTGCTAAATTTGCTGCCATGCATCACATCATTGTATTGCATTCACACATGACATGTAGGAATCGAATAGGATATTTTGAGTATCTAATCTGACCAAACTCTATTAAATCAGATTTGAGCAGTTATAATTAAATTTAAGTTTAAAAAGTTATATGCTTGGCGGATTTAAATTGAGTTTAGATTTTATTTATAGAATATCTGTTGACTTATTTGTTGATCTAATTGATTCTAGGAATATGATATGATTTGATTTAATTAAGATCCTTAATTATTTCTGTAATTATTATTTGATTATTTGTTTCCTGTTTAAATATAAGTTTTTGTGTATAAATAGTCATGTAGACCAATTGTAAAGATTAAGAATAAAATACAAGAATACTCTAAATTTTTTCAAAACTTTTCATGGTATCAGAGCATTTTCCTGATTTTAGGGTTCAAGTTCAATTTTTTCTCTTTAGAGTTTCAAAACTCTAGATCTACTTTTTTGATACTAACCTATCTAGGAGCCTTTCCTTCTCTCACCGCCGGCACCAGGAGAATCGCTGAATTGTCGTCGGCCGATCGCCCAGCTCTGACGCCGGAAAAGTCTGCGCGTGAGGCTCACGCGCCTCACCTTACCCGTGCGTGTCCCATCGCTTCCCAGCGCGTGACCAATCGCCTAACGCTGCTTCGCTGCTCCGATTACTCCAGCGATGATTTCGACCATCTTTTCGGCCTTCTCGTGCTGCTACCCAGTCTTTTTGGTGAATCGATCGGGCTCTCTTATGTTTACAACCTTGGATACCTCCTATAATTTCACAGTTCATAAATCTTTACCATGGAAAAAGGTAAAAGGGTATCGATGGCAGAAGGTAAAAAGGTCTCGATTCCTAACTCTGATTACTCATCCTCCGATGCCACATCTAACTTTGTAAAGTCAGGTAATGCTTCCTCTCTTAATAATGTTCCATGGATTATCGATTCTGGTGCGAATAGACATATGACGGGCTCTTCTAAAGGCTTTTTCAATTATTTTCTTCTCTAACCAAAGATAGTGTCAGAATTGCTGATGGCTCTTTTACTCCCATATTCGGAACATGTTCTGTTATTTGCACATCCAACATTAAATTATCATCTGTCCTTTATGTTTCCCACTTTCCTGTCAATCTTTTATCTGTCAGTGCTATCACCAATGCCCTTAACTGTAAAATTAACTTCTTTTATGATCATTGTGTTATTTAGGATCTTCGCACAAGAAAGAGGATTGGCAATGGTAGGCTGCATGATGGCCTACATATGTTGGAGGGTGATTAAGGTTCTTCAATATCTCAAACCTATTTTGGAGAAAATAAGGACATCAATCAGAAAATAATACAGTGGCACAGGCTGTTAGGGCATCCATCTGTTTTTTTCTTAAAAAAACTTTATCCTAATTTATTTGCTAGAATCCAGTTTGTTTCTCTATTTTGTGATGCTTGTGAGTATGCTAAACACACTAGAACATCCTATCCTTTGAGTCATAATAAAAGTCAAATTCCTTTTGCGACTATTCATTCTGATGTTTGAGGGCCTACTCAAACCGTCTCCTTGTCTGGTAATCGATGGTTTGTCACCTTTATTGATTGTTGTACTCGAATGACTTGGGTCTATTTGGTTAAAGCTAAAAGTGATGTCTTGTAACAGCCCGGCCCCTTTCGACCGGCCCTGTTACCGCTCACAGCTCGTGACCTTCCTCTGGGCCCAGCCACTGTGAGCAGCTCTTAACATCCCTTCACCCTCACGGGTTCCGGACAGGATTTGTCCCCTTGGTTCGCGGGACTCTAACCCGTTCTTCCCAAGTGGATTTGGCCCAATTCCTTCCTCTGGGAATTAGGTCGCCTCCCCCACTGCTCGAACCCTTGACCTCCCACTTTAAGGGAATAGTCTGGTGAGAGTGAGTACCAATTGTTCCAATGGAACAACTGGTACTCACTCTCACCAGACTATTCCCTTAAAGTGGGAGGTCAAGGGTTCGAGCAGTGGGGGAGGCGACCTAATTCCCAGAGGAAGGAATTGGGCCAAATCCACTCGGGCTAGGGCGGGCCGTAATGGCTCCCCCGAGGGACAAATCCTGCCTGGAACCCGTGAGGGTGAAGGGATGTTAAGAGCTGCTCACGACGCCAGTGGAAAGCCCGAGGTGGCAAGAGGCCAGGCGAGGGATAGCCCTGGGCCGTGAGCGGTAACAGTGCCGGTAAGAGGGCCGGGCTGTTACATAAAAAGGCGCCTTTTTATGTAACAGCCCGGACGTGATCCCCGGCACTGTTACCGCTCACAGCCCGTGACCTTCCTCTGGGCCCAGCCACTGTGAGCAGCTCTTAACATCCCTTCACCCTCACGGGTTCCAGGCAGGATTTGTCCCTCGGGGGAGCCATTATGCCAACTGGTACTCACTCTCACCAGACTATTCCCTTAAAGTGGGAGGTCAAGGGTTCGAGCAGTGGGGGAGGCAACCTAATTCCCAGAGGAAGGAATTGGGCCAAATCCACTCGGGCTAGGGTGGGTCGTAATGGCTCCCCCGAGGGACAAATCCTGCCTGGAACCCGTGAGGGTGAAGGGATGTTAAGAGCTGCTCACAGTGGTTGGGCCCAGAGGAAGGTCACGGGCTGTGAGCGGTAACAGTGCCGGGGATCACGTCCGGGCTGTTACATGTCTTTTCTTATTTTTAATCCTTTCATAGGATGGTTTATACTCAATTTGATACTAAGGTGAAAATTTTGAGAACTGACAATGAAAGAGGATACATGGATAGTAACTTTTCTGCTTATTTGGAAAATAATGAGATAGTACACCAGACTAATTGTCTTTATACTAGTGCTCAAAATGACATTGCTGAGAGGAAAAATAGGCATCTATTGGAAGTAGCTTGATCTCTTATGTTCACCATGAATATACTCAAAGCATATTGGGGAGATGCAATCATTGTATCTGCTTATCTTATCAATAGAATGTCTCTCAAGACCCTTAACTTTATGAGTCCTTTGGCGGTTCTACAAGGGAAGAATTCATACATTATTCCATCAAAAATATTTGAGTGTGTTTGCTTTGTCCATACTAGGACGGCAGGGAAATTAGATCCTAAGGCCCTTAAATGTGTGTTTGTTGGTTATTCTCCGACACAAAAGGAATACAAGTATTATCACCCTCCCTTCAGGAAATACTTAGTCAGTATGGATGTCACCTTCTGAGAAACTAAACTCTACTTTAGTACCACCCACTCATTTCTTCAGGGGGAGAATAATGAGCAAAAAGAGGTAATCCCGAATTCTGTAATTCTGGATGATATGGTTCAACTAGAGAGTTTGAGTTCTAGTAGACAAGGGGATATGTCCAATTAGGAAGAGAGAATTGGTCATTTGGACAAGCCAGATTTGAGAAGATATTCGAGGAGAGACAAGACAGAAGAAGCCATTATATAGTCTACTCAGAGTTAATAATCTTCTTCTGGTGAGTTACCTAGTCAAAATCTTCCTCTAGTGAATTACCCACAATTCTTTCTTCTGGTGAGTTACCCACAACTCTTGAATGCTCCAATGACTTAGATAAACCTATTGTACAAAGAAAATGAGTCAGATCTTGTATTAAACACTCTATTTCTAACTTTATTTCTTATGAATCCTCATCTCCTTCCTATAGAGTCTTTGTCTTGTCTATTTTCTCTGTGTCTATTCCACAAGATTGGAAGAAAGCTCTTGCAGATTCTAAATGGAAGGAAATAATGATTGAAGAGATGAAAGCATTGACTAAAAATGAGACCTGGGAGCTTGTCACTCTCCCACCTTGAAAGAAACTCGTTGGCTGTAAATGGATGTTCACAGTGAAATACAAAGCTGATGGCACAATTAAATAGTATAAGGCCAGATTGGTTGCTAAAGGATTCACCCGAACCTATGGAGTGGATTACCGATAGACATTTGCCCCAGTTGCAAAAATGAACTCAATCTGAGTTCTGAGTTCTGTTATCTTGTGCAACCAACTTGGACTGGGACTTGTAACAGTTTGATATGAAGAATGCTTTCTTCCATGGAGATTTAGAGGAAGAAGTGTTTATGAAAATTTCTCTTGGATTCGCTGATGAAAAGACACAAGAAAAGGTGTGCAAATTAAAAAAGGTTTTGTATGGGCTAAAACAATCTCTCAGAGCTTGGTTTGACAGGTTTAGTAGAGTCATGATGTCCTTTGACTACCAACAAAGCAATGCTGATCACACTCTATTTATCAAACATCATAAGAGTAAGATCACCATTCTTATTGTGTATGTTGATGATATAGTGGTGACAGACGATGGCAAAGAGGAAATGACTCAACTAAAGAGGTTGTTGGCTCAGGAATTTGAAATTAAATATCTAGAAAAACTGCAATATTTCCTAAGTATCGAGGTTGTTAGATCAGAAAAAGAAATTTTCATCTCCCAAAAAAAATACATTCTGGATCTTTTGAAAGAAACTGGTATGATGGGGTATAAACCAACATAATCTCCCATTGAAAGTAATCACAAGCTGGGAGCAGGAATTGGTGAGTTAGTGGATGTTGGAAGATACCAGAGATTGGTAGGAAGGTTGATTTATCTCTCACACACTCAACCGGATATAGCCTATGCTGTTATCTTAGTCAGCCAATTCACGCATGACCCTCGCGAGACTCATATGCAGGCTATACTTCGCATCTTAAGATACTTAAAGTCTGCGCCAGGGAAATGGCTTCTTTACTCCAAATATGGTCACCTCCGAGTTGAAACTTTTACAGATGCAGATTGGGCAGGATCTCTCGATGACAGGAGATTCACCTCTGACTACTACACAGTTATGGGAGGGAA
Organism: Manihot esculenta; assembly: GCF_001659605.2. NCBI lineage: Eukaryota > Viridiplantae > Streptophyta > Magnoliopsida > Malpighiales > Euphorbiaceae > Manihot > Manihot esculenta. Next base: position 5,976,289 of record NC_035171.2, read on the forward strand.
CCTTGTCACCTGGAAGAGCAAAAAACAAAGTGTTGTTACTCGGTCAAGTGTTGAAGCAGAATACAAAGCAATGGTTCAAGGTGTGTGTGAACTCTTATGGTTACATAAGTTATTGGAGGAGTTGAGATTGCTTGAGAGAGAAAAGATAATTTTGTATTGTGACAATAAATCTGCTATAAATATAGCACAAAATCCAATCCAACATGACTGGACAAAACACATTAAAATTGATCGATAATTCATTAAAGAAAAATTAACCGATGGTATCTTGAGTCTAGTTCATTTGACTTCTACTGGACAACTTGCTGATGTGTTTACTAAAGGGCTCAACAACAAGATTTATCATAATTTGATTTGCAAATTGGGCATGTGCGACATCTTTTTACTAACTTGAGAGGGAGTGTTGACTTATTTGCTGATCCTAATTGATTCTAAGGATATGATTTGATTAGAATCCTTAACTATCTCTATAATTATTATTTAATTATTTATTTTCTGTTTATATATAATTTTTTATGCATAAATAGTCATGTAAACCAATTATAAAGATTAAAGGTGAAATATAATAATATTCTAAATTTTTTTAAAAATTCTTTAATATTCATTACTCTAATTCGTTTATATAAATAATTAATTTAATATAAAAATATATATTTTATAATAACATTTATAAATTTTTATATGTTTTTATTTAAAAATTAAAATTTAAATGTTTTCTACAAATATTAAATTTTTCAAATGAAAAATATTAATAAAAAATATTTTTATATAAATTATTAATTAAAATATATGAAACTAATTGAATTCTAATTTTATTTAAATAATAATAATTAAAATAAATTCAGATAGTTTATATTAGAGTAGGTATAGATATTTTTAATATAAAATAAATTTAAATACTTTAATTTTTATAAATATCTCATCGATTCACATATTTAATGAAATGTAATAATTATTTATTTTTTTATTATTAAAAAGTTGATAAGATTGAAAGTAATAATTTAATATCAAAGTAACTGATTTCTTTATCCGAAGGAAAACTTTAATTTTCGTTGGAATTGATCAACTCAGCATGAATTTCAGTGTTAAAAGACATAGAAGTGTGAAGTCTGACGAGCCTGCCTTTAGAGGGCAATTTAGAGCATTTAGGTAGCTAGAGTTTCGATTTGATCATCACCTTTTCATTTTTTTTTTTGAGCAATTGGGAACAAACAAGATTAACATATGTAGGTGATTCGAAATTCTACAGCATTGGTGTCTGAAATGGATCAGGGTTGCCCTTTCAGCTTGATGACAGGCTAATCTAGGAAGGAGCACCATCGACTCAGCTATCCAGACACGAGCAGAGGCCAATCTAGGAAGGAGCACCATCGACTCAGCTATCCAGACAAAAGCAGAATCAGTTAAATTTTTACCTACACAGTACATAGTATTTTATGGATAAAAAAAAATATAATAAATATGCTAAATCATAAAAAAATAAAAAAATAGAAATTAAATTTATCAAAATATATTTAATTTTATATTTATTATTGAATCTCATATATTAATTGACATTTTTTATAGGTACAGAGAAATTTTAATGTAATCAGAGTTCTCATTTAATCGCTGAGATTCACACGATTAATCATGACGAAAATCATAGGGATCACTCAAAACGACCTAAGCTCAATGCAATCCATTATTCTCATTCTCTAGCTCGCTAACTCCAGTAAATCCATCATCTGTATTGCTAAACCACTCACCAAACTCAATTGTAACCATGTCCCGTACTCCGCTGTTAAACCACGAACTCTAAAATATGGCCTTACAATTATAAAATATCGACAATTGGCTAAGTCAGATGTTACAACAGAGAGGTCTTAACGCTCTATCAAATAGGCTACCTATGGTGGACAGCTCAACTATAGCGAGTCTCAACCCACTCTAAACTATCAAGATCCCCAGTAGAGCAGCAAAAGGACAGGAGAAGGAGACAAGGAAACGAGACAAAGGAATGAATCAACGGTACAACTTCGGAGCAGAGCAGTAAGAGGCCTTATAGTTATTCATCCGAGCCTGCAGAAAAGTGGAGAGTTAGAAGGAAGTCATCATTGCCTAGAGAAGAGGCCCAAAAGGGATGATACGGAGGTCGATAAGAAGTTGGAAAGGTTAAAGGAGCAGCTACTGATGGAACTCGGAGCCAAAGATAATAGTGGTTCTGTAACGACCCAGAAACCGGACCGCTACCGGCGCTAGGATCCAGATCGACTTAAGGTCGCCGGGACCCGTAGCAAGCCTACTATACATCCTGTACATCTGATACAATCCCATACATGATCATACATTTTCATAAAAACTTTAAACTTTCACATATACCAAGCTCGACCTGCATGCATTATACTGTAAACATAAAACCCCTTACTGGAGCCCTCATCAAATGCTCCAGTTGGGTTAACATCTCATACATCAAGCTTGGTTCAACATACCATAACATTAAAACATTTACATCAAGATCATGTACAACAGGGATTAACCATAAACATTAGGGCCAAGCACAATACTAATCACCATTACAATACTTTACATTACATGTCTTTTCATCATGTCCACTACTATTCTATTATATAGACACCTCTTTTACTCTTGACGACATCCCGGTCTATCCTGAACCTGCAAACCTGGGGGTTAGGGGAAAGGGGTGAGCTACTAGAGCCCAGTGAGTAGAACAGTAAAACAATGTATTAAACGACCTAGTTCCCTTCTCCGAGCTATCCTCCTTCAATTCACTAACGATGATGGGATCCTTAGGGATTATCTTTAAGGCAGCAGGAGTCTTGTAGGAGGCCAGCGTCTTGGAAGGAACTGACATTTTGGAGGTCACGGGATAAGAACCTCCTGACACCGACATCAAAGCTAGCGAAGGAGCAGGGGGTGTGAGTAAAAGGTCAAATTGATGATGTTGGGGTCGCGGCATGGAAGACCTCCCAGGCGACATTAGCAACAGACTTATTAGCCCAGTACCAGAGTATCCTTAAGGTTCTCTCGAGACAAGGTGAAGTTTTTAAGAAACTTGATCTTGTTCATTGGCATGTCAGAAGTTGAAAAAGAAACAAAGATTCAGTTAGAACTCAGTATAGCAAAGAAAAAAACACAAGAGAAAAACTTAAAATTAAAGTACCGACATGGTGACAGTCCTATAGGGAGGACATGAACATGCACTTCTCGACATCATATTTCTTCCTTATAGAGGTCAGTCGGAGAATGTAGATCTGGTCTATAATGTTTAATCTAAGGAACTCATTGCAGTCTTGAGGTATATCCTCCCAAGATAGGTCGACATTCCACTCAACCCCTGAGCTCTCTTTTAGCTCGATAACGACAAAATGTGCTACCCAACCCTTAATTGAATCTTTGTAGTCAGTAAAAATGAATAACCTAGCTCGAGAACCAAAATAACAAAATCCATGGGCGAACCTAACCAGATGAAAGAAGTTAGAAAACAAATCAACAGAAGGGGCAAAATCCTAGCATAGACAGATAGATTCGAAACAACACATGAATAGAATAGAGTTAGGGGTTAACATTCGAATTGTTGCCCTGAAGCGCTGGAAGACCTTAATGAAAAAGAGAGTAAAAGGAAAAGTTAATCCAAATTCATGCTACTTGAGGAAAAACACGAGATTGCATCCCTACTGAGCGTCTATCAAGCCTCTAAGAGATGGGTTAGAGAGGACTATTCGCTCATTACTCAAGGGTGCCATAATCCTAAAGGTTTCAGTGTCTATTAGGTCATGGGGGAGATATTAGAGTAGGAAAGCCGAAGTGATAGAGAAGACCAAATCATCTACCCTAGGAATTTCAGTAGAAACCATAAGAAGACCAATAACATACCTCTAACCGAAAAATCGAGATAACAGTGATGCGAGAGGGAGAGCAACGAGTGAAAGCCAGATTTGAAATGGGGAAAACAAAAAGAACAACGTATGTCAGAACCCTTTCCTTGAGCAGCAGAAAAATAATTGAAAATTTTGAAATTTACTTTCTCACTAATCATGAAATAATTACTAAATGAGTAAAGGAGTACTTGATGACTACCGGACTCCAAACGACCAGGCCTACCATGGCCTAAACAAAAAGAGACTGAACCGATCTAATACGGGCTCAAAGCGTGATGAATGAACAGCCCTAGATAAGTTTAGACTTGACTCTGCAGACTGGGTAAGACTGAATGGGCTCGGCGCAATTAGGCCCAACCAACCATTGACCTCCATAAAGATAAAGCATGCAATAATAGAGATCATGTCTAGACGGTGCTTTAGAAAATTAAGTAGCCGCCTTATGAGAGTAAGAATGCGGTACATACGTACGTACGGCTAGTTACCCGTGTGAAGGTAACAGACGAGTACGGATGTAAGAGGGTGGGAACACTCCTAAAAAAATAAAAGGGAATAAAAAAAATTTACTAAAATACACCTAATACTAGACTTATTATTGAATTTCAGACATGATATGTATATATATATCTTATAATTATGCAGTTGCTATGCTTTCCACTGTTTGAGAGATCAAACACATCTAACAGTGTCACAACAATCAGTCAAGTATTCACGTGTGATGGGGTTCTCACATTAAATCAAATCTCATTTTTGAATCATATCCCATTTACATTTAGCTTTTATATTGGTTTCCTTCCATTGACGTCCTAAATGACCATTTTGCTGCCCACTTAGGATGAAAAATGATGTATTTGATTTGCAATATGTAACAGATTTTGTTAGTCCCACAGGTCAGTATCACTTACCCACTAATCCAATTAATCTAAATTCCCATCCAAAAGCTCTTTCTTACCTCATTTTAAAATTATGGATTCAAAAGCGAAATCCACTAATTCAGTGTATAATATAATAAAATATTAAATTCTAAATGTTTTCTTATCTAGTTATAACCTTTACAAAGCATGGAGTTTCTATAAATCAAAAGGCTTGAGAAAACAGAACTAGACAGTTCTATTACCATATATACACGTCAACTTACAAATCAGTTGCCATCATAAACAGCCATTGAAAAACTCTAACTACTAAGTCTTTCTTTGTCTACTTGTGCTGTAATATCTCTAGCTGGACTGCAGTTGGATAATATTTCTCCATCATTCCCTTGATGGACAATATCCCACTTACCTTAATTATTAGACTGGTGTTTTACATGGATGTAAGATAATCTCACTCATGAAACATACAGTAATTAAAATATTGAATGATGTCATTAGAGAATCTAAATATATGAGAATTATGAAAATAGACAAGAACAAAATGGGACATAAAGAAAAAGCTATGAATAAATCAAGAAAGTTTAAGGTTGCACTTGTTAAAGTTAAAATTCTCTTTGTTAATTCTGTTTTGCTAATTCTGTTATGTAAGATTAACCAATTTCATAAACCAAATAACTAATTGTTTAATTCATTTCTTAGGTTCTTGCAAAGATATGCAGCCGACAACCCAAAAAAGGAAATGGAACAATGGTTAGATTGATACTCTTTTTGCCATTACAAGATCCAACACTCTTACGTTATAGACTTGTAAGGAAAATCTTTTGCATGCAGGAAACTCAAAGGGACATAAAGTCTTTAACTGCTTAGAGATTTCCTGTAATAATTTTCTTAATTAGTAGAATGTGAATCATTATCATCAACAACACTTCAAACTTTTTAATTTTAATAATGTTTAGCAATTATATTTTGGGTTGCATTAAATTGAAATTTAGTGTTGAATTTGCTGCCATGCATCACACCATACTTTGCATCCACATGTCATGTTGGGATGAAAACGAGTAAAGTATTTTTGGATATCCAATTTAATCAAATTTTAATAATATGAATTTAAATAGTTATAATGAAATATGAGATGGATTTAAATTTAAAATATAATACGGTGCAGATTAAATTTATATTTTTATTTATAAAGTACTTACTATATATATATATATAATAATATTTATAAAATTTTTATATATTTTTATTTAAAAAATAAAATTTAAATATTTTCTAGAAATATTAATTTTTTTAAATAAAAATTATTAATAAAAAATATTTTTTATATAAATTATTAATTAAAATATATAAGATTAATTGAATTTGAGTTTTAATAAATATATTTTTTATATAAATTATTAATCCAGATAGTTTATATTAATTTTTAATCAACTTTTAAAATGAATTTAAATATTTTTAATATAAATTGAATTGGAGTAATTTATTTGTATAAATACTTTTATATTTTGTATGTAAAAGTTATTTATTTTTTATTATTAAAAGAGTTGATAAGATTGAAAGTAATAATTAATATCAAAGGAATTGATTTCTTCATCGGAAGGAAAACATAAAATTGATCAACTCAGCATGAATTTCAGTGTTAAAAAGACATAAAAGTATGAAGTCTCTTACAGAGTTATCCCTGAAGAGCCTGCCTTTGGAGGCAATTTAGAGCATTTAGGCAGTTAGAGTTTCAATTTTGATTGGAAATTGGAAAATCTATAGCAGATGGTGTCTGACATGGATCAAGGTTGCCCTTTTCAGCTTGTTAACAGACAGGCCAATCTAGTTAATATCTTATGGATAAACAAAAGTATATAATGAATATCTTATTTTATTAACTTTCGTGAAATAAAATAAGTTAACAAATTTATGTGATACGCAAGAATTTGTTATTAGTTTATTAAGATTTTTTTTTATTTATTATTTTTATGATATTTGAGTATGTTTTTTTAAAACCGAATTTAATATTAAATATGAACATTTTAAGTGAGATAAGGAAGAGAATCACCTAGGACGGTGAACAACATGGCACATGTCTTGTTTCCTCGGGAGTATTTTAGAAGGATAGGGCTAGAGATGAAAATAAGTAGGGTAATACGAAAATTAAATTATTTATTTTTAATTAAAAATTAATATAAATTATTTAAATTTATTTTTAATTTAATTATTATTACTCAAATAAAATTTAAGTCCTTTAATTATATATATTTTAATTAATAATTTATATAAAAATATTTTTAATTAATAATTTTTATTTAAAAAATTAATATTTTTAGAAAATATTTAATTTTAATTTTAAATAAAAATATATAAAAAATATTTTAAATATTATTAAATATATATATATATTTATATTAAATTAATTATTTATATAAACGGATTTCCTACAAATAAAATTTGAATCCAATATGAATTCATGAATATTATTTTTAAATTTAAATCTGTTTAAAATTTAAATTCATTTCAAATTTAATTATAACTATTTAGATCCAATTCAAAATATAAAAATTTCCTAGGGGTTGCTATTTCTAAATAGGGTTGTATTTCTCAATTGAAAACATGCTCAAGGTGGCCATGTGTTTGGGCCTGTCCAGTAGAAAACTTGCCATACATAGAGCCACACAACACATAAGAGATTGAAGTTCTTAACATATTTTGATTTATTTAGATTTATTGTTTGGATGGACTTAATATATCTTTTACAATTAAATTAGGTTTTAAATTCTCTATTATATTGAACTAATTAAATTTATATCTACAGAATTTTGATGTAGCTGGGATTTAATTTAATTAATTATATATCTTATTTAATTTTCATTACCAGTGTGATAATTTATTATTAAAATTAATATCTTTAAACATGATTAAATATTTAATTTACCTTATTTATTAGTTTATTAGCACCGGCTGCGAACCAAACTTAAGAAACTCTAGGTAATCAAATGGCTTATAAAGCAACGGATGCTCTTCATCTACCAACTCCTCTGGTGCTTTTACCAAGTGGTGCTTGTAAAGAGTCCAATAGAGTACCTTGTCTCTTTTTCACTCATCATCACACGATGACATGGAACATGCAGCCGGCGATTCGTCCATGCCTGCACAAAAAGAAAAGGTTTTCACTAAATGTTCCATGTAAATTGATAGCTCACCATCTTTTGTTCGTACTTCTAACCCATTGACCTGATTTTGGTGCAATATGGTCAGTGTATCTTATCTGTATGAGCAGTATCCCAGGCTTTGACTCAGTAGTTTGTGGCCCTTCATAATTTAAGATCCTGAGAAGATAGGCTGTTGAGTTCATGTGTTCATCTATGTACTTTTCCATACCCAAGCTCTCCAAGATCATCTTCCTTACGATACTTTCCAACTCTGCTACTAGCTTTGAGAAGGAACGTACCATTTTGCTGCCAAAACAAGATTTCTTGAGCAAGATGTAATTTTTTTTTATTATTCATAATATCTGAAGAAGAGTTAGTCAACAAACCTGAAATTTGGATTTCCTTGTGGCCACAGGACATTGGTCAAGCTCTCGACCTTTTCAAGCATGGTACGATCTTCAATGCCGATGCTTTCATATAGGGGCACAGAAGGAAGTTGCCCAATATAGCCATGGAAGCGTTTTCTTGAAACATTTAGCATTTTTGTCCATAATGGGAGCTGAAAAAGCTCTTCAACTGACTCAAACATCTCCGTTTGGAGCTTTTGAGAAATTTTTCTGAATGATGCCTGGAAGCAACCGAATTCTTGGACGACTTTCTGAACTTGGGATTTCACCGATTCCCATTGTGGAGTGCCTGGTTTTAGGTCTGAGTTGGAGAAATCTATTTATTCTAATCATTACATTAATTCTAATGAAATTAATAAAATGGGCACTTAAAGGAATGGAAGGAGTAATTGGTAAATAAATTTTAAATACGGATTAATTTCTAATTTTAATCATAGATTATCTTTTTAAGACATTTCTAGAAGTTCTCACACATGATATGGCTCATAAATAAGTCATAATGAAAACTTCATTAATAATTAATAAAAAATTATTATATAAACAGAAACTTAACTCAATTAATATATATAAATTTATATATATAAATATATAAAATTTTATATAAATTTCATAATTATTTTATAATATGAATTCACGTCAATATAGATTAAACAAGAATCACGTACTCATAATTAAAAGATATACAATATTAAAACATAACATGGTGAGCCGGCACCATTTTTATTTCTCAATTATTTAAACACAACTATATATTTTTTTTCAACACGAGCTGATCAGATGGGAAATTTTATTGTTGAGGTTGACGGAATTTCACATGGATAATTGAAAGAGGAAAGAGAAGTCTTCAGCTTAAATTCCACAGTAAGCTTTAACAGTATTCTCTTGTGCCCGACCCTCTTCAGTGTTGTAGTAACGCAGCATGTCAAAGTTATTAAATGGTTTATAGCGTAGAGGATGCTGCTCATCAATCAGCTCTTCTGGAACTTGGACTACGCCTTTATGGAAAGAAAATATTCCAACTGAGTACCTTGCTTTTTCTTTGCTTCCTCTCATCACCACTCGGTGGAGAGGAGCATGAATTCTGTCGTTGCTCCATGCCTGCCCCACAAAAAAATAAAAATTAGAAAATATATACACTTTAAAAAAAAAAATTATTTTACAGAGGTGAGATGAAATGACACGAATCTCTTTTTTTGAATAAAAGTCAGAACTAAATGACTTTTGTTCGAATTAATCTTCGAGCATAGAATGATTTATACCAAAAAAAGGTAAAACTTTTATATGCATACCATGAGTGCATCTCCTGCATTAACGATGAAGGATGAAGGTGAAGATGGTTCATAGAGAATCCATTGACCATCTTTTGTCTTCACCTCCAAACCACTGACTTCATTTTGATGTAACGCAGCTACGAAGCATTTGTCTGTATGGATACCAACTCCCAGATCATCTTCATTCTTCTCAGGTAGTCTATATTTCATCAAACGAAACAAGTAAGTAATTGATTCTTGATGGGACTCATGCGTCTGCTTTGCTCCATAGCTCTCAAACACCATTTTCATCACCGTTTGCTCTAACTCTGCTATCAGTTTTGAGTATTCCAGAGCAGTTTTGCTAACCAAAGAAATAAATTGAAGTGAGAAAGTCTATAAAAGTTAGAGCCTCAGTCGAAACTAAGAAAAATTCGATAAAACTATACCAGAAATCCTCGTTTCCTTCAGGCCAAATGGAGTTGGTGAAGGCTTGAGTTCCTTCTAGGGTGGCAGCATTATTGATGCCCATGCCTTGATAAACAGCAGGGATAAAAGGTTGATTTCCAACATACCCATGATAAGGAATATTAGAAACATTTCTCCTTTTGGTCTCGAGAGGAAGATCATAAAGTTCTTCCAATTTCTCAAAGAAAGCTTTGTGAAATTCAAGAGGAACTTTATCGTAAACTGCCTCAAAGCAGCCATATTCCTCTAGTGCCTGCATGACTTCCTTGCAAGTTGAGACCCAGGAGCTTGTTCCAGGCTTCAAATTTTCTTGGGAAAAATCTACGACAGGAATCTTAGGAGGTGATGATAGAGAACCCATATTTTTTTTTGTCTGATATCTTACTATAGCTAGCTAGTTCAATTGTTTTCTTGGTAAACAAACAATGAAACTCTACAGCCTTATATAATCTCACAAGTGATACTATTACATTAGGGACAGTTTCAAAAGTCCAATAAGGTTGCCATATTAAAATTTGGATAAGTGGATTTGACTGAATTTGGCCCTAGCTAGCCTGTGGTTTTATATTTTATCAATAGAATATGTGCATACAATGCAATCTATCTTGAAGAATTCAACATTAATATGAATAAATATACTGTTTTTTTAGAACTTGTTTGACAAATAGGATACACATGTCATCCATACATAAAAATTTTATTATTTTAAAAATTAAGTGAGAATAACTATATACCAAGGATTTTATGGATAAAATTATTTATTATAAAGCATTAAATAATTGGTTTGAAACAAATAAAAATAATTGAGATTTTAATTATATGGAAAATCTGTGGGTAATTTAATTAAAATTAATTGATGGACAATAGATTGCAATCCATTAATATATATATATATATATAAATCTATTAAATTTTTAATAGTAGCTTTCAAATTTTCTTGTATTAAAATTTGGATCGCTTATTTTATTTTTTTTTGGGAAATGTCACTGTTAACTCGTGAATTTTTTTTCTTGAACAGCACTGTTAACTCGTGAACATTGGCTACTTGTTAAGTGTCGTTTATGAATTTACCGATAGAATAAGTCACATCATTATAATGGATTTATTATTTATAATATATGTTAAGATAAAATATATAAAAATAAATAATATATATAATATTATCTATAATAATAATGATGTTATGTGGCATTCGTCAAAAATAAATTATGAGTTGTCACTATAAAATTGTAACGACCCGAAAATCGGACCGCTACCGGCGCTAGGATCCGGGTCGACTTAAGGCCGCCGGGACCCGTAGCAAGCCTGACATAAAACCTGTAAACCTGTATAATCCCATACATGATCAACAATATGCATAAAAATTTAAAACTTTTCTTTCCTTTGAACATCAACCAAACTCAACCTGTGCATAACATTAACATAACTTTGATCCCTCTGTGGGACCCCATCTGTGCCCTCAATGGGTAACATACATCTGTTGAGTTGGTTTGCATAAACATTAACAATATCTCTAAGATCATGCATAAAAGGGATACAACAATCTATGGTCAAGCACATACTAACATCCATAAAACTCGTTACATAATTACATTGTACTTTTACATTACAATTTGATCATGTCCATTGCTAGCTATTACATAAGCATGACTTCTTTATTCTATCCGGACTCCCGCACTATATCCTGTACCTGTAAGCCTGGGGGAAAAGGGAGAGGGGTGAGCTAAAAGCCCAGTGAGTAGAGCTAGTAAAACACATTAACACTATGCTCAAATGGAATGCATCATAACACAAACAATTCACATAAGGGTTGGGTGAACTCGTCACCAATTAGTCCAAGTTAACTCTGTGCCAGGCCTGTAGAATGGGGTCCTGGTCTTTCCTGTTAGAACATACATTACTTACCATTTTCCCAGGGCCTCCTCTGGCTCCTGGTCTTCAAGTCCCATAACCGTACCTTACTCTGTGCCAGGCCTGTAGACTGGGGCCTGGACTTGCTTACTCTGTGCCAGGCCTGTAGCATGGGGCCTGGTCTTCCTGTCTTGGACTAATTGGGTCATCCAACATTCACCCACATCAACAACAATTTATGCAATGCGGCATATTCGTGAAAACTAATGCAATCATCCTATTGCATAATCATGATGCATGAAACATGATAAAACATTTAATTTAAGAGATTTAGTTTAGTTCCACTCACCTCTGGCTGACTCTGACAACACCGCAGCTGAACTCACTGCTGGGGTCCTCGGTTCCTCGGGTCCGAACCTACACAGGTGGACTCAAATGAGGGACCAAACATACCTGAACATAGCTCTAAAGTATTCCCCAAAAAACCCCCTAAAACATCCTGAAAATATCACAGAAAATATGCATGAAATGGCTGAACAAGGCACTTTCGGCGGCACCTTCGGCGGCCGAAAGTCCTGGACAGAGACGAAACTCAGGCAGGTTCGGCGGCACCTTCGGCGGCCGAAAGTCCCAGACAGAGACGAAAGTCTCTTTTCGGGGGCAACTTCGGCAGCCGAAAGGCCTGCCTCCCCAGCCATGTTCGGCGGCCGAAAGTACCTTCGGCTGCCGAACCTGGTTTCTGCCAAAGGGCAGAAACTTGGCTCCCTTAGCACATTTCGCCTCCAAACCTTCCAAACATGCATATTTTTCAACCAAAGCATGCATACAAGTTCCTAGGGGCCTCAAACAAACATATACCCCATCTACAACACTTCAAACATACTCAAACAACACACATTGTTCAAAACATCAATATATACCCATAACTCAACATATACCCTAGCATGCATTTCTACCCTTAGATCTTGCATAAAACTCATTTAGAACACATAATAAGGGTGGATCCGAGCTTACCTCTTGAAGAAATGAGAGGGAAGACGATCCTAGCTTGGAGATGAAGAGATTGAGCTCCTTGAACCTCCAAGCACCCAAAACTTGCTCTTTGCTCACAAATCTTCAAAATAGAAGTTAAAACTCGTGAAAACCATGAAAGATCTAGGGAAAACACTCAAGATTGAGGGAGGAGCGACGGAGACTCACCTTGGCCGACAATGGGAGAGAAAAAGTTCGCCCGTGCGGACCAAAGGGACCCTTTTATATGTGGCTGGCCAGGCCACGTTCGGGGGCCGAATGTGCCTCCGCATCCATGCAAATGTTCGGCGACCGAACATGAGGTTCGGCGGCCGAACCTTGACTTCCCTCACTCATGCTTTCGGGGGCCTAACGTGCCTCCAAAACGCATGCATGTTCGGCGGCCGAACCTGACTTTCGGCGGCCGAACCTGGGTTTTCCTCCAAAGCTATTTTCATGTAAAAACTCATTTAATTCACACTTAAAATCATTTAAGACATAAAAACATTTCATAAAAACATGACTCTACCCTTCTAGAGGTCTCCGACATCCGAGATTCCACCGGACGGTAGGAATTCCGATACCGGAGTCTAGCCGGGTATTACATTCTCCCCCCCTTAAGAACATTCGTCCCCGAATGTTCCTCAACTAGTACATACATACTAAACACATAAACACATAGATACTAACCTCTAAAAGAGATGGGGATACTGTTGGAGCATGGACTCCCGTGTCTCCCAGGTACACTCCTCAATATTGTGGTGGTTCCAAAGAACTTTCACCATTGGGATTTCCTTGTTCCTTAGCTTTCTGATCTGGGTGTCTAAGATCCGTACTGGCTGCTCAACATAGGTTAGATCCTCTTGGATCTCTACATCAGGCTCACTAAGAACCTTGCCCGGATCTGACACGAATTTTCTCAACATAGAAACATGGAAAACCGGATGGATTCTTGCCATAGAAGCAGGTAAGTCCAGCTTGTACGATACATTCCCAATCTTTTGCAAGACTTCAAAGGGTCCGATGTACCGCGGAGCCAGCTTACCCTTCTTCCCGAACCGAACCACTCCTTTCATTGGAGACACCTTAAGCAATACCAGATCCCCCTCTTGAAACTCTACTAGTCTTATGCGGATGTCTGCATAACTCTTCTGTCTGCTTGCAGCTGTCTTGATTCTTTCTCTGATCATGGGCACCACCCTGCTGGTGATCTCTACAAGCTCGGGTCCTGCTAAGGACCTCTCTCCTACCTCTTCCCAGCAAACAGGTGATCTGCACTTCCTTCCATATAAAGCTTCATATGGAGCCATCCCGATGCTAGCATGATGGCTGTTATTGTAGGCGAACTCCACCAAAGGTAGATGCTGCCTCCAAGAACCGCCAAAGTCCAGCACACACATTCTCAGCATATCTTCTATGGTCTAGATGGTCCTCTCTGACTGTCCGTCCGTCTGTGGATGGAAGGCAGTACTGAAATCCAACCTGGTACCCATGGCATCCTGTAGACTCCGCCAAAACCTGGAGGTGAACTGGGGCCCTCTATCTGACACTATGGAAACAGGAACCCCATGCAGTCTGACTATCTCATCAACGTACACCTGCGCCAACTTGTCCACAGAATAGCCACTCCTGACAGGGATAAAGTGAGCAGATTTGATGAGTCTGTCCACAATCACCCATATGGAGTCCAATCTGTTGGACGTCGCCGGTAACCCCACTACGAAGTCCATAGCTATATTCTCCCATTTCCACTCTGGAATAGATAGCGGGTTAAGCATTCCAGCCGGCTTCTGATGTTCCAGCTTCACCCTCTGACATACTTCGCAGGCTGACACAAACTGTGCCACTTCTCTCTTCATAGCTGGCCACCAATAAACTTTCTTCAGATCCTGATACATTTTGGTGGCTTCAGGGTGAATGCTGTATCTTGCATTATGAGCCTCTCTCATAATGTCTCCTTTTAGCCCAATGTCATCTGGTACACATAATCGACTCCCATAGCGGAGGATCCCCCTATTGTCAAATCTGAACTCACTGTCCTTGCCTGACTGAACAGTCCTGGCAATCTTCACTAACTCTGGGTCCTCATGTTGTTTCTGAGCCACCTGCTCCAGAAACACGGGTGTCACTTTCATCTGAGCAACCAAGGCACCTGTACTAGACAACTCCAACTGTAGACCTTCCTCAATGAGCTTGTAAAACTCCTTCACCACCGGTCTCCTCTCTGCCGTGATGTGGGATAGACTGCCTAGTGACTTCCGGCTTAGGGCGTCTGCCACGACATTCGCCTTACCCGGATGATACTGAATCTTGCAATCATAGTCACTCAGCAACTCTACCCATCTCCTCTGTCTCACATTCAAATCTCTTTGACTCAGGATGTACTGCAGGCTTTTATGATCTGTGAAGATCTCACATTTTACCCCATAGAGGTAGTGCCTCCACATCTTGAGTGCAAAGATTACTGCTGCCATCTCAAGGTCATGCGTGGGGTAATTCAACTCATGCTTCTTTGGCTGCCTAGAAGCATAAGCAATCACCCTCTCACTCTGCATAAGCACACAACCCAGTCCCACACGGGACGCATCACAAAAGACTGTAAAGTCCTCTCCACTAGATGGCAGAGCTAAAACTGGTGCTGAAGTCAACCTCTTCTTGAGCTCTTCAAAACTCTCCTCGCACTGGTCGGTCCACAGAAATTTCTGATTCTTCCTGGTTAGTCTGGTCAGAGGAGCTGCAATTTTTGAGAAGTCCTGAACGAACCTCCTGTAGTAACCTGCCAAACCCAAGAAACTCCTGATCTCTGTCACTGAAGTGGGTCTAGGCCAGTTAGCCACAGTTTCTGTCTTCTTGGGGTCTACCTCTATACCATTCTCTGACACTACATGCCCCAAGAACGAAATGCTCCTCAGCCAGAACTCACATTTAGAGAACTTGGCATACAAGCCATGTTCCCTCAAGGTCTGTAGAACCAACCGCAGATGATGGGCATGCTCCTCTGCATTCCTGGAATACACTAAGATATCATCTATGAAGACAATAACGAAGTGATCCAAGTACTGGCTAAACACTCTGTTCATGAGATCCATGAATGCTGCAGGGGCGTTAGTTAACCCGAACGGCATCACAAGGAACTCAAAATGCCCATATCTGGTCCTGAAAGCTGTCTTTGGTACGTCCTCTTCCCTGATCCTCAACTGATGGTACCCCGATCTCAGATCTATTTTGGAGAAACAACCCGCTCCTGCTAGCTGGTCGAATAGATCGTCGATCCTTGGCAATGGGTACTTGTTCTTGGTAGTGACTTTGTCCAACTGCCTGTAGTCGATACAAAGTCTAAGAGATCCATCCTTCTTTTTCACAAACAGCACTGGAGCACCCCAGGGTGAGGTACTCGGTCGGATGAAGCCCTTGTCTACCAGCTCCTGTAACTGCTCCTTCAACTCTTTCAATTCTGCGGGCGCCATCCTGTAGGGAGGGATAGAGATCGGTCTGGTTCCAGGCATCAATTCAATCTCGAACTCTATCTCCCTAGCAGGTGGTAAACCTGGCAGTTCGTCTGGGAACACATCTAAGAACTCTCTAACCACTGGCACTGAGGCAGGCTCTCTAACTTGACTATTTAGCTCTCTCACATGAGCCAAATACCCCTGACATCCCTTCCTAAGCAACCTACGAGCCTGAAGAGCTGAGATCATACCTCTAGGTGTACCCCTCCTATCTCCTCTGAAGACAACCTCTGATCCATCCTGACCTCTGAACCTGACTACCTTGTCCCTGCAGTCCAAGGTAGCACCATGGGTAGATAACCAGTCCATCCCTAGAATGACGTCAAAGTCTGTCAAATCTAGAACCACAAGGTCGGCGGACATGCATCTCCCCTCAACAAAAACTGGACTACACTGACAGACTGACTCTGCCACTGATGGATCACACTTGGGTCCACTGACCCAGAGAGGACACTCTAACCCAGAGATCATCAACCCCAACCTCTGGACGGCTCTCGGAGCAATAAATGAATGAGATGCACCAGGGTCCATCAACGCATAAACATCCGAACAACCTATGACGAGATTACCTGCCACCACGGTGTTGGATGCGTCTGCCTCTTGCTGTGTCATTGTGAAGATCCGTGCTGGGGCTGATGGACCTTCACCTCTGAAACCCGCTGAAGAAGAGGCTGCTCCTCTCCCTCTGCCTCTGCCACTGGCCTGAGTCATGGCTGGAGCTGCTGGCTGCGCTACACTGCCTGAAGCTGTCTGCTGGGACTGAGCCATCGGGGCCGCTCTTGGACAATCTCGAGCTATATGCCCCTCCTGACCACATCTGAAGCAGGTGTTTGTCCCAAACCGACATACTCCCTTGTGTGGCCTACCACACCTCGCACATACTGCATTATCCGCACCAGAGCTTGAGCCACTCCCAAATCCCAGACTGGACTTGACTTTACTCCAGAACTTGTTCTTCTTACCCTTGGGTTTACCCCATCTCTTACTGCCTGAAGTTGCTGCACTCAAGGTAGAGGGATCTAGCTTTCCCCCACCCGGAGTTTTAGAACCAGAAGCTTGTGCCACTGTCTGCTTAACTGTCCCCTGAATGATGGCACTAGCCTCCATTCTCCTAGCCATGTCTACTATGGCATGAAAACTCTCTCTATCTGCTGACTGTACCAAGGAGGAATACCTGGGATGGAGTTTCATGATATACCTCCTCGACTTCTTCTGGTCTGTGCTAAGGTCTTGCCCTGCAAATGGCAGCAACTCCATAAACCTGTCAGTATATTCGTCTACACTCATGTCATCAGTTTGCCTCAACTGTTCGAATTCTATCATCTTCAATTCCCTTGAACTATCAGGGAAAGCCCATCCTGCAAACTCGTTTGCAAACTCTTCCCAAGTCATGTTGTCCACTCTCGGGTTCACATAATTCTTGTACCACTCCCGTGCCTTCTTGCACTTAAGCGTGAACCCGGCCATCTGAATGGCTCTACTGTCATCTGCCCCTATCTCATCTGTAATTGCCTTGACCCGCTCTAAGTACACGAACGGATCATCACCTGTCTCAAACTGGGGAGCACCCAGCTTCATATAGTCTGTCATCTTAACCTTGCTCCCACTGGCTGAGCTAGGTCTATGAGGTTGAGCAACTGGGGCTGCTGGTTCTGCAGGTGGTGGAACATTTTCTGAGGTAGGGTTTGCTGGATTTGGATAGTAGGGTGGAGGTGGATACATTGGATACTGTGAGTATGGTGGGTAGTATGGTGGGTATGGCATCTGTGTGGGATAAGGGGTGAAACTAGGGTAATCCGATGTACCTCCCATCGAATACCCGGGATGTTGTGAGAAATGTGGGTAGTGAGGTGGCTATACAAATCCCGAGGCCTGAGTGCCTCCTTGGGACTCTCCCACTCCTTCTTCTGACATATTGACTCCCAAACTGCCATCCCTCCTCTGTTCTACGTCCATATCTTCCCCATATCCGCTGACGCTCCTCCCTGAACTGTCCTCTGACTGATCTGCTTCTACCCAGATCCAAAGACCTTCTAGGGTCTCTTGCTACTCTGTCCCTGTTGGACCTGCTAGACATTGCCCTAGGCAATGCTGGAGGACGGGCGCTCATGCCCTCATCCTCAGGTGGTACTCCAGTCAATCTTGCTGATCGACGGGTTCCTCTCATCCTGTTTTCTGAAAAACAGTACGCAACACATAAACATTAGCATTATATGGTTCATGTGGGCACACATGAACCCTCATCACATACATCACATATCATAGCATATCATTAATGCACATGCATAAAATCATGGCATTTCACATCATCATGCAAGACAGGACTCCACATCCTATCCTAGTGGACATGATCTTTTCCTATTGTGCTTGACCTTCTATAACCTCTATGAGCCCGACACTCTAGGTCCGACCATATGAACCTAGGGCTCTGATACCATTCTGTAACGACCCGAAAATCGGACCGCTACCGGCGCTAGGATCCGGGTCGACTTAAGGCCGCCGGGACCCGTAGCAAGCCTGACATAAAACCTGTAAACCTGTATAATCCCATACATGATCAACAATATGCATAAAAATTTAAAACTTTTCTTTCCTTTGAACATCAACCAAACTCAACCTGTGCATAACATTAACATAACTTTGATCCCTCTGTGGGACCTCATCTGTGCCCTCAATGGGTAACATACATCTGTTGAGTTGGTTTGCATAAACATTAACAATATCTCTAAGATCATGCATAAAAGGGATACAACAATCTATGGTCAAGCACATACTAACATCCATAAAACTCGTTACATAATTACATTGTACTTTTACATTACAATTTGATCATGTCCATTGCTAGCTATTACATAAGCATGACTTCTTTATTCTATCCGGACTCCCGCACTATATCCTGTACCTGTAAGCCTGGGGGAAAAGGGAGAGGGGTGAGCTAAAAGCCCAGTGAGTAGAGCTAGTAAAACACATTAACACTATGCTCAAATGGAATGCATCATAACACAAACAATTCACATAAGGGTTGGGTGAACTCGTCACCAATTAGTCCAAGTTAACTCTGTGCCAGGCCTGTAGAATGGGGTCCTGGTCTTTCCTGTTAGAACATACATTACTTACCATTTTCCCAGGGCCTCCTCTGGCTCCTGGTCTTCAAGTCCCATAACCGTACCTTACTCTGTGCCAGGCCTGTAGACTGGGGCCTGGACTTGCTTACTCTGTGCCAGGCCTGTAGCATGGGGCCTGGTCTTCCTGTCTTGGACTAATTGGGTCATCCAACATTCACCCACATCAACAACAATTTATGCAATGCGGCATATTCGTGAAAACTAATGCAATCATCCTATTGCATAATCATGATGCATGAAACATGATAAAACATTTAATTTAAGAGATTTAGTTTAGTTCCACTCACCTCTGGCTGACTCTGACAACACCGCAGCTGAACTCACTGCTGGGGTCCTCGGTTCCTCGGGTCCGAACCTACACAGGTGGACTCAAATGAGGGACCAAACATACCTGAACATAGCTCTAAAGTATTCCCCAAAAAACCCCCTAAAACATCCTGAAAATATCACAGAAAATATGCATGAAATGGCTGAACAAGGCACTTTCGGCGGCACCTTCGGCGGCCGAAAGTCCTGGACAGAGACGAAACTCAGGCAGGTTCGGCGGCACCTTCGGCGGCCGAAAGTCCCAGACAGAGACGAAAGTCTCTTTTCGGGGGCAACTTCGGCAGCCGAAAGGCCTGCCTCCCCAGCCATGTTCGGCGGCCGAAAGTACCTTCGGCTGCCGAACCTGGTTTCTGCCAAAGGGCAGAAACTTGGCTCCCTTAGCACATTTCGCCTCCAAACCTTCCAAACATGCATATTTTTCAACCAAAGCATGCATACAAGTTCCTAGGGGCCTCAAACAAACATATACCCCATCTACAACACTTCAAACATACTCAAACAACACACATTGTTCAAAACATCAATATATACCCATAACTCAACATATACCCTAGCATGCATTTCTACCCTTAGATCTTGCATAAAACTCATTTAGAACACATAATAAGGGTGGATCCGAGCTTACCTCTTGAAGAAATGAGAGGGAAGACGATCCTAGCTTGGAGATGAAGAGATTGAGCTCCTTGAACCTCCAAGCACCCAAAACTTGCTCTTTGCTCACAAATCTTCAAAATAGAAGTTAAAACTCGTGAAAACCATGAAAGATCTAGGGAAAACACTCAAGATTGAGGGAGGAGCGACGGAGACTCACCTTGGCCGACAATGGGAGAGAAAAAGTTCGCCCGTGCGGACCAAAGGGACCCTTTTATATGTGGCTGGCCAGGCCACGTTCGGGGGCCGAATGTGCCTCCGCATCCATGCAAATGTTCGGCGGCCGAACATGAGGTTCGGCGGCCGAACCTTGACTTCCCTCACTCATGCTTTCGGGGGCCTAACGTGCCTCCAAAACGCATGCATGTTCGGCGGCCGAACCTGACTTTCGGCGGCCGAACCTGGGTTTTCCTCCAAAGCTATTTTCATGTAAAAACTCATTTAATTCACACTTAAAATCATTTAAGACATAAAAACATTTCATAAAAACATGACTCTACCCTTCTAGAGGTCTCCGACATCCGAGATTCCACCGGACGGTAGGAATTCCGATACCGGAGTCTAGCCGGGTATTACAAAAATAAGAATCACGTGACAAGCACCTGATAAGAGAGAAAAATGATATAATTCAAGAAAAAAGATATCCAAATACTTTAATACTCAATTTATCTACAAGACTCGCCCTCTTCTGATAAGCCGAGTCATGACATAGAGTTACTATTATCAGGTACATTCCCATTTCACCTGTAATCGCGAGATCATCAATATATTAGTTGGCGATGTCCCTTATCAAACAGTTGGCCACATTAGCATTGGATTTTTAGGAAATATTATATTTATCTCCATTTTTTTACAATATAAAAGGGAAATGATTATAGAGACAAATGTACGCTATCTTTGATATTACTAAAACTTTGAGTCATCTATTATATTCTCTCTATTCTTCAAAGTACCGACTTGATCTTCAACATCAAAGTGGCTGCCGTGGGCACCCACCACTATCTCACATTTTCTTTCTTGCAGGTTTTCACCAATCACAATAAAGTATCATTCCGGCCACATCATCAGCTTAATCTCATCAACATTATTTGGTTCCGTTGTTAGGAAATCTATTAAATTCTCTCTGATTATTATAGGATCTTGTTTTCTTTTTCTCTCCAAAGGAGGAACTTTTATTTCTGTTTTTGAAAATGACTGAAATTGTACATGTTATCGCTAGAGGACCTAACAAGGGTAAAGGAAAAAATATACGAGTAGCAGAGGATGTCCTATTTGTCCATCAAGAACCATGGACCAAGTAAGAGGTAAGACCGCATACAAGGCGACGGAATTCTTTCAAAACGATCCGCTGGTCGTTAAGATCCTCCTAAATCAGTATGAGATAAGGAGGGTACTGGTGGATACAGATAGTTTTGTTAACCTTCTTATTCTAAATGTTTTTAACAAGTTAGACTTGGATAAAAATAGCCTCGTTAGGGTCTTCTACTCTTTAGTAGGTTAGGATATAAAACCGTGGCAGTGCTGGGCACCCTCAACCTTCCCCGGTACTCGGAGATGAAAAGTATAGGCGAGAGTTGTATGCAAAGTTTGCTATGATAGACATTCCATTTGCATACAATGTGTAATACCCGGCTAGACTCCGGTATCGAAATTTCTACCGTCCGGTGGAATCTCGGATGTCGGAAGCCTCTAGTAGGGTAGAAACATGTTTTCATAAAATCTTTTAATATTTTTGATGATTTTAAGTAAAGAAGAATTGAGTTTTTGAATAAAAAACATCCTTGGAGGAAACTCAGGTTCGGCCGCCGAAACTCAAACTTCGGCCACCGAACATGCATGCTTTTTGGGTGAGCCTTAGGCCCCCGAAAGCATAAGTGAGGGAAGCCCAGGTTCGGCCGCCGAACCTCAAGTTCGGCCGCCGAACATGGCATGCATGCGGGGGCACGTTCGGCTCCCGAATGTGGCCTGACCAGCTACTATAAAAGAGCCCCTTAGCCGAAATGGGCGAGCTTTCTCCCCATTTTCGGCCAAGGTGAGCCCTTCTGCCATTCCTCACCATCCTTGAGTTCTTTCCTTCAAATCTTTCAAGATTTTCACAAGTTTTTATGTTGTTTTGAAGATTTTCGAGTTTAAAGCAAGTTTTGGAGCTTTGAGGTTCAAGAACTCAAAATCTCCCACCTCCGAGTTTAGGACGTCTCTCTCTCGATCTTCAAGAGGTAAGAGCCAATCTTAAGCTCATTTCATGTTTAAAGTAAGTTTTATGCAAGATCTATGGGGTAGAATGCATGTTTAGCTCATAGTTAGGTTTTTGAGTTAATGTTATGTTTTGAGCAATGTATGTTGGATTTGTGTTGTTGTTGTGTGTTGTAGTTGGGGTTTAAGTTAGTTTGAAGCCCCTAGGAGCCAATGTATGTATATTTGCATGTTTTGGTTGAGCTAAATGCATGATTGGAAGTTTTGGGAGGCAAATGTGCTTGAGGAGCCAAGTTTCTGCCCTTTGGCAGAAACCAGGTTCGGCAGCCGAAGGAACTTTCGGCCGCCGAACATGGCTGGGGAGGCAGGCCTTTCGGCTGCCGAAGTTGCCCCCGAAAAGAGACTTTCATCTCTGTCTGGGACTTTCGGCCGCCGAAGGTGCCGCCGAACCTGCCTGGGTTTCGGCTCTGGAGGGACTTTCGGCCGCCGAAGGTGCCACCGAACCTGCCCTGTTTTGCCTTCCTTTGCATGTTTTTGCATGATTGTTTTGAGGTGTTTTAGGGGGTTTTTGGGGGATATTTTTAGAGTTATGTTCTAGTTGTTTGGTCCCTCATTTGAGTCCACCTGTGTAGGTTCGGACCCAAGGAACCGAGGACCCCAGCAGTGAGTTCAACTGCTTCTAAGTCAGTAAAGCTTCAGCTAGAGGTGAGTAGAATAAACTTTATGTTTTTAAAACAAATGAATTATACAGTTGATCATGTTCATGCATCATGAATGCCATGTGATGAATTAGGTTGTTTGCATTAGAAATTATGAATATGTTGCATTGCATTTATGATGTTGATGTGGATTGGTTATTGAATGATCCTTTAGTCCTCATAAGGTATGATGATGCTACGGCATGATATGGTATGGAAGTCCAGGTTGTACCCATTCTACGTCCCTGGCACTATGTAAGAGAAAGTCCAGGTTGTACTCATTCTACGTCCCTGGCACATTGGTATGCATGATATGTTATGTTAAGAGAAAGACCGGTTGTACCCATTCTACGTCCCGGCACTTTGGAATGTAGAGGACTATTGGTGACAATACCATCCGAGATGTGATTTGTTGTGATGTGTTGCATTACATGATGGCATGAGATTTTAAATGTTGTTTTCTATTATTCTGCTCACTGGGCTCTAGTAGCTCACCCCTTCTCCCTAATCCCCCAGGATTGCAGGTACGGGCTAGACAGAGAAGTCAAGAAGAGTAAAGTCTTATGCTTGTAATAGTTAGAAAGTGGACATGATAAATTGTAAGATAATGTAAAGTTGAATAGTTATGTTATGTATAATGATAATGAGGATTAGAAGTTGTGCTTGACCCTATGGATGTTGTTATCCCTTTTAAATACATGATCTTAGATGTTTTATGATATAGATGGTAGCCAACTCAACACATGTATATCGCCCATTGGGGCATTGATGAGATCCCACAGAGGGGTCAAGTTTATGAGTAAGATTATGTTTTAGTGCATGCACAGGTTGAGTTTGGTGTATGAGGAATGAATGAAAGAAAAGTTTTAATTTTTATGTATGATTGTTGATCATGTATGGGATTAAACAGGTTTACAGGTTACATGTCAGGCTTGCTACGGGTCCCGGCGCCTTAAGCCGATCTGGATCCTAGCGCCGGTAGCGGTCCGATTTTCGGGTCGTTACAGAATGGTATCAGAGCCCTAGGTTCATATGGTCGGACCTAGAGTGTCGGGCTCATAGATGTTATAGAAGGTCAAGCACAATAAGAAGATCATGTCCACTAGGATAGGATGTGGAGTCCTGTCTTGCATGATGATGTGAAATGCCATGATTATATGCATGCGCATTAATGATATGTGATGTATGTGATGAGGGTTCATGTGTGCCCACATGAACCATATGATGCTAATGTTTGCTTGTTATGTGCTGCCTTTCAGAAAACAGGATGAGGGGAACTCGTCGATCTGCACGATTGACTGGAGTGCCACCTGAGGATGAGGGCATGAGCGCCCGTCCTCCTACATTGCCTAGGGCAATGTCAAGCTGGTCCAACAGGGACAGAACAGTAAGAGACCCTAGAAGGTCTTTAGATCTGGGTAGAAGCAGATCAGTCAGAGGAACAGTTCAGGGAGGAGCGTCAGAGGACATGGGGGATGATATGGATGTAGAGCAGAGAAGGGATGGCAGTCTGGAAGTTAGCATGTCAGAAGAGGGAATGGGAGAATTCCAAGGAGGCACTCAGGCCTCGGGATTTGTTCAGCCACCCCACTACCCACACTTCTCACAAAATCCCGGGTATTCGATGGGAGGTACATCGGATTACCCTAGCTTCACCCCTTACCCCACACAAATGCCATACCCACCCTACTACCCACCATATTCACAATACCCAATGTATCCACCTCCACCTTACTATCCAAATCCAGCAAATCCTACCTTAGAAAATGTTGCCCCACCTCCACCACCTACAGAACCAGCAGCCCCAGTTGCTCAACCTTCTAGACCTAGCTCAGCCAGTGGGAGCAAGGTCAAGATGACCGACTACATGAAGTTAGGTGCTCCCCAGTATGAAAAAGAGGATGACCCATTTGTGTATCTGGAAAGGGTTAAGGTGATCACGGATGAGATTGGGGCTGATGACAGTAGAGCCATTCAGATGGCTGGGTTCACTCTTAAGTGTAAGAAGGCACGAGAGTGGTTCAAGAATTATGTGAACCCCAGAGTAGACAGCATGTCTTGGGAGGAGTTTGCAAACGAGTTTGCAGGATGGGCTTTCCTAGATAGTTCAAGGGAGCTGAAGATGATAGAGTTTGAGCAATTGAGGCAGACTGATGAGATGGGTGTAGAGGAGTTCACAGACAGATTCTTGGAGCTGTTGCCATTTGCAGGGCAAAACCTTGACACGGATTAAAAAAGATCAAGGAGGTATATCATGAAACTCCACTCTAGATATTCCTCCTTGATCCAGTCAGCAGATAGGGAGAGCTTCCACGCCATAGTGGATATGGCCCGGAAAATGGAGGCCAGTGCCATCGTTCAGGGAACAGTTAGGCAGTCAGTGGCACAGCCTTCTGGTCCCCAGACCCCAAGCTCTTCTTCTTTTAGTGCAGCAGCTTCAGGTAGCAAAAAGTGGAGTAACACCACTAGGAAGCCCAAGAAGAACAAGTTTTGGAACAAGGTCAAGTCTAGTCTGGGACTAGGGAGTGGCTCAAGCTCTGGCGCGGATAATGCAGTTTGTGCAAAGTGTGGTAGGCTACACAGGGGAGTTTGTCGGGCTGGGACAGCAGCCTGCTTCAGATGCGGGCAAGAGGGACACATGGCTCGGGAGTGTCCTAGGGCAGCTTTTGGAACACAGTCTCAGCAGACAGCTTCTGGTAGTGTGGCTCAGCCAGCAGCTCCAGCCATGACTCAGGCCAGTGGCAGAGGCAGAGGGAGAGGGGCAGCCTCTTCTTCAGCGGGTTTCAGAGGTGAAGGTCCATCAGCTCCAGCACGGATCTTCACAATGACTTAGCAGGAGGCAGATGCATCTAACACCGTGGTGGCAGGTAACTTAGTCATTGGTTGTTCAGATGTGTATGCCTTGATGGACCCTGGTGCATCTCATTCTTTTATTGCTCCGAGAGCCGTCCAGAGGTTGGGGTTGATGATCTCTGAGTTAGAGTGTCCTCTCTGGGTCAGTGGACCCAAGTGTGATCCATCAGTGGCAGAGTCAGTCTGCCAGTGTAGTCCTGTGTTTGTTGAGGGAAGATGCTTGTCCGCCGACCTGGTGGTTCTAGATTTGACAGATTTTGACGTCATTCTAGGGATGGACTGGTTATCTACCCATGGTGCTACCTTGGACTGCAGGGACAAGGTAGTCAGGTTCAGAGGTTAGGATGGATCAGAGGTTGTCTTCAGGGGAGACAGGAGGGGTACACCTAGAGGTCTGATATCAGCTCTTCAGGCTCGTAGGTTGCTTAGGAAGGGATGTCAGGGGTATTTGGCTCATGTGAGAGAGCTTAGCAGTCAGGTTAGAGAGCCCGCCTCGGTGCCAGTGGTTAGAGAGTTTCTAGACGTCTTCCCAGACGAGCTGCCAGGTTTACCACCTGCTAGGGAGATAGAGTTCGAGATAGAATTGATGCCTGGAACCCGACCGATCTCTATCCCTCCCTACAGGATGGCTCCAGCCGAGTTGAAAGAATTGAAGGAACAGTTGCAAGAGTTGGTAGAAAAGGGCTTCATTCGATCGAGCACCTCACCTTAGGGTGCACCAGTCTTGTTTGTCAGAAAGAAGGATGGATCCCTTAGACTTTGTATCGACTACAGGCAGTTGAACAAAGTCACTACCAAGAATAAGTACCCATTGCCAAGGATCGACTATCTATTTGACCAGCTAGCTGGAGCAGGTTGTTTCTCCAAAATAGATCTGAGATCGGGGTACCATCAGTTGAGGATCAGAGAAGATGATGTGCCAAAGACAGCTTTCAGGACCAGATATGGGCATTTTGAGTTCCTTGTAATGCCGTTTGGGTTAACCAACGCCCCTGCAGCATTCATGGATCTCATGAACAGAGTGTTTAGTCAATACCTGGATCACTTCGTTATTGTCTTCATAGATGATATCTTAGTGTATTCCAGGAATGCAGAGGAGCATGCCCATCATCTGCGGTTGGTCTTGCAAACCTTGAGGGAACATGGCTTGTATGCCAAGTTCTCTAAATGTGAGTTCTGGCTGAGGAGCATTTCGTTCTTGGGGCATGTAGTGTCAGAGAATGGGATTGAGGTGGACCCCAAGAAGACAGAAACTGTAGCTAACTGGCCTAGACCCACTTCAGTGACGGAGATCAGGAGTTTCTTGGGTTTGGCAGGTTACTGCAGGAGGTTCGTTCAGGACTTCTCAAAAATAGCAGCTCCTCTGACCAGACTAACCAAGAAGAATAAGAAGTTTCTGTGGACCGACCAGTGCGAAGAGAGTTTTGAAGAGCTTAAGAAGAGGTTGACTTCAGCACCAGTGTTAGCTCTGCCATCTGGTGATGAGGACTTTACAGTCTTTTGTGATGCGTCCCGTGTGGGACTGGGTTGTGTACTAAGGCAGAATGAGAGGGTGATCGCTTATGCTTCTAGACAGCTAAAGAAGCACGAGTTGAATTACCCCACTCATGACCTAGAGATGGCAGCAGTAATCTTTGCACTCAAGATGTGGAGGCACTACCTCTATGGGGTAAAATGTGAGATCTTTACAGATCATAAGAGCCTGCAGTACATCCTGAGTCAAAGAGATTTGAACTTGAGACAGAGAAGGTGGGTAGAGCTGCTAAGTGACTATGATTGCAAGATTCAGTATCATCCGGGTAAGGCGAATGTCGTGGCAGACGCCCTAAGCCGGAAGTCACTAGGCAGTCTATCCCACATCACGGCAAAGAGGAGACCAGTGGTGAAGGAGTTTTACAAGCTCATTGATGAAGGTCTACAGATGGAGTTGTCTGGTACAGGTGCTTTAGTGGCCCAGATGAGAGTGACACCTGTGTTTCTGGAGCAGGTGGCTCAGAAACAGCATGAGGACCCAGAGTTAGTGAAGATTGCTAGGACTGTTCAGTCAGGCAAGGACAGCGAGTTCAGATTTGACAGTAAGGGGATCCTCCGCTATGGGAGTCGATTGTGTGTACCAGATGACATAGGGCTAAAAGGAGACATTATGAGAGAGGCTCATAATGCAAGATACAGCGTTCACCCCGGAGCCACCAAGATGTATCAAGATTTGAAGAAAGTTTATTGGTGGCCAGCGATGAAGAAAGAAGTGGCACAGTTTGTGTCAACCTGCGAAGTGTGTCAAAGGGTGAAGCTGGAACATCAGAAGCCGGTTGGAATGCTTAACCCGCTACCTATTCCAGAGTGGAAATGGGAGAATATAGCTATGGACTTCGTAGTGGGGTTACCGGCGACGTCCAACAGAGTGGACTCCATATGGGTGATTGTGGATAGACTCACCAAATCTGCTCACTTCATTCCTGTCAGGAGTGGCTACTCTGTGGACAAGTTGGCGCAGGTATATGTAGATGAGATCGTCAGGCTGCATGGGGTTCCTGTTTCGATAGTGTCAGATAGAGGGCCCCAGTTCACCTCCAGGTTTTGGCGGAGTCTGCAGAATGCCATGGGTACTAGGTTGGATTTTAGCACTGCCTTCCACCCCCAGACTGACGGACAGTCAGAAAGGACCATCCAGACTATCGAGGATATGCTTAGAATGTGTGTGCTGGACTTTGGCGGTTCTTGGAGGCAGCATCTACCTTTGGTGGAGTTTGCCTACAATAACAGCCATCATGCTAGCATCGAGATGGCTCCATATGAAGCTTTGTACGGAAGGAAGTGCAGGTCACCTGTTTGCTGGGAGGAAGTTGGAGAGAAGGCCTTGGCAGGGCCTGAGCTAGTAGAGATCACCAGCAGGGTGGTACCCATAATCAAAGAGAGAATCAAGACTGCTGCAAGCAGACAGAAGAGTTATGCAGACATTCGCAGAAGACAGGTAGAATTTCAGGAGGGGGATCTGGTATTGCTCAAAGTGTCTCCAATGAAAGGAGTGGTTCGCTTTGGGAAGAAAGGTAAACTAGCCCCACGATACATCGGACCCTTTGAAGTCTTGCAGAAGATTGGGAATGTGTCGTACAAGCTAGATTTGCCTGCTTCAATGGCAAGAATCCATCCGGTTTTCCATGTTTCAACGTTGAGGAAATTTGTGTCAGATCCGGGCAAGGTTCTTAGTGAGCCTGATGTGGAGATCCAAGAGGATCTCACCTATGTTGAGCAGCCAGTGCGGATCATAGACACCCAGATCAGAAAGCTGAGAAACAAGAAAATCCCGATGGTGAAAGTCCTTTGGAACCACCACAATTTGGAAGAATGCACTTGGGAGACACGGGAGTCCATGCTCCAGCAATACCCTTATCTTTTCTAAGGTCAGTTCTTGTATGTTTCATGTGTTTTATGTGTATGTTATGTTGTATATGCCTTGCTATGTGCTAGTTGAGGAACATTCGGGGACGAATGTTCTTAAGGGGGGGAGAATGTAATACCCGGCTAGACTCCGGTATCGGAATTCCTACCGTCCGGTGGAATCTCGGATGTCGGAAGCCTCTAGTAGGGTAGAAACATATTTTCATAAAATGTTTTAATGTTTTTGATGATTTTAAGTAAAGAGGAATTGAGTTTTTGAATAAAAAACATCCTTGGAGGAAACTCAGGTTCGGCCGCCGAAACTCAAAGTTCGGCCGCCGAACATGCATGCTTTTCGGGTGAGCCTTAGGCCCCCGAAAGCATAAGTGAGGGAAGCCCAGGTTCGGCCGCCGAACCTCAAGTTCGGCCGCCGAACATGGCATGCATGCGGGGGCACGTTCGGCTCCCGAATGTGGCCTGGCCAGCCACTATAAAAGAGCCCCTTAGCCGAAATGGGCGAGCTTTCTCCCCATTTTCGGCCAAGGTGAGCCCTTCTGCCATTCCTCACCATCCTTGAGTTCTTTCCATCAAATCTTTCAAGATTTTCACAAGTTTTTACGTTGTTTTGAATATTTTCGAGTTTAAAGCAAGTTTTGGAGCTTTGAGGTTCAAGAACTCAAAATCTCCCACCTCCGAGTTTAGGACGTCTCTCTCTCGATCTTCAAGAGGTAAGAGCCGATCTTAAGCTCATTTCATGTTTAAAGTAAGTTTTATGCAAGATCTATGGGGTAGAATGCATGTTTAGCTCATAGTTAGGTTTTTGAGTTAATGTTATGTTTTGAGCAATGTATGTTGGATTTGTGTTGTTGTTGTGTGTTGTAGTTGGGGTTTAAGTTAGTTTGAAGCCCCTAGGAGCCAATGTATGTATATTTGCATGTTTTGGTTGAGCTAAATGCATGATTGGAAGTTTTGGGAGACAAATGTGCTTGAGGAGCCAAGTTTCTGCCCTTTGGCAGAAACCAGGTTCGGCAGCCGAAGAAACTTTCGGCCGCCGAACATGGCTGGGGAGGCAGGCCTTTCGGCTGCCGAAGTTGCCCCCGAAAAGAGACTTTCGTCTCTGTCTGGGACTTTCGGCCGCCGAAGGTGCCGCCGAACCTGCCCTATTTTGCCTTCCTTTGCATGTTTTTGCATGATTGTTTTGAGGTGTTTTAGGGGGTTTTTAGGGGATATTTTTAGAGTTATGTTCTAGTTGTTTGGTCCCTCATTTGAGTCCACCTGTGTAGGTTCGGACCCGAGGAACCGAGGACCCCAGCAGTGAGTTTAACTGCTTCTAAGTCAGTAAAGCTTCAGCCAGAGGTGAGTAGAATAAACTTTATGTTTTTAAAACAAATGAATTATACAGTTGATCATGTTCATGCATCATGAATGCCATGTGATGAATTAGGTTGTTTGCATTAGAAATCACGAATATGTTGCATTGCATTTATGATGTTGATGTGGATTGGTTATTGAATGATCCTTTAGTCCTCATAAGGTATGATGATGCTACGGCATGATATGGTATGGAAGTCCAGGTTGTACCCATTCTACGTCCCTGGCACTATGTAAGAGAAAGTCCAGGTTGTACCCATTCTACGTCCCTGGCACATTGGTATGCATGATATGTTATGTTAAGAGAAAGACCGGTTGTACCCATTCTACATCCCGGCACTTTGGAATGTAGAGGACTATTGGTGACAATACCATCCGAGATGTGATTTGTTGTGATGTGTTGCATTACATGATGGCATGAGATTTTAAATGTTGTTTTCTATTATTCTGCTCACTGGGCTCTAGTAGCTCACCCCTTCTCCCTAATCCCCCAGGATTGCAGGTACGGGCTAGACAGAGAAGTCAAGAAGAGTAAAGTCTTATGCTTGTAATAGTTAGAAAGTGGACATGATAAATTGTAAGATAATGTAAAGTTGAATAGTTATGTTATGTATAATGATAATGAGGATTAGAAGTTGTGCTTGACCCTATGGATGTTGTTATCCCTTTTAAATACATGATCTTAGATGTTTTATGATATAGATGGTAGCCAACTCAACACATGTATATCGCCCATTGGGGCATTGATGAGATCCCACAGAGTTTATGAGTAAGATTATGTTTTAGTGCATGCACAGGTTGAGTTTGGTGTATGAGGAATGAATGAAAGAAAAGTTTTAATTTTTATGTATGATTGTTGATCATGTATGGGATTAAACAGGTTTACAGGTTACATGTCAGGCTTGCTACGGGTCCCGGCGGCCTTAAGCCGATCTGGATCCTAGCGCCAATAGCGGTCTGATTTTCGGGTCGTTACACAATGTGATACTCGGCCATCCGGTCCTAAACTATCATAGTATCGTTATTAACATGGGTGCTATGTGTCTTAAACTCCCAGCTTCCAGGGGAATAGAAGTGGCCCGTGGCAGTCCAAGATAAGCCAAAGAAGATTATGGATACCCTGCAAAAAGCCTTGGAAAAGTAACCACACCCATTGAATTGCTAGAGAAGCTAGAATCTCACATAAAGTCAGAACCCGCGGATTTGATAGAGGAGGTCAAAGGAGCAAAAGGTGCAGTTTGACACTGCATTAACCGGAAAAATGAAGGTTCGTCTTATAGAGTTGCTAAAAAGCTGAGTAACCACTTTCACTTAGTCTCCAAAAGATGTAACAGGTGTAGACCCGACTCTCATCACCCATAAGTTATCCATTGATAAGACTGTCGAACCTGTCTAACAAAAGAAAAGGAAGTTCACACTAGAGAGGTAGCAGGCGATCTAAGAAGAGGTTGATAAGCTTCTAAGTCCAGGGTTGATAAAGGAAGTCCAGTATCCATATGGCTGGCCAATACGGTCCTAGTAAAGAAAGCTAATGAAAATTGAAGGATGTGCGTGGATTTTGTTGACCTAAATAAAGTATGTCGAAAAGATCATTACCCTTTACTGTCCATTGATAGATTAGTGGACTCGACTTCAAAGCATGACTTGATTCAATTTGGACCAAACAGAATTTCTATGAGAAAAGACCGCAATCAGAATGGCGATTTATAAAAATAAAATGTCTAGAATGTTCAACAGTAAGGTTAAACAACACACCTTCAACGTAGAGGATCTAGTCCTTAAAAGAACAGATGTAATGAGTGGCAACGCCGAGTCTAGTAAATTGGACGAGAATTAAAAAGGACAGTTCAAGATCTCGAAGGTTATTTGTCCAGGGTCATATAAGCTGGCCAAGTTAAATGGTCAAATCATTCCCTACTCCTGGAATATTTGTAATGTGAGAAAGTTTTATCAATAACAAATTAATAAAGTATTTTCATATGTAGTGTTCTTCAATAAAAAGAAACGTTGGGATTGCCTCCTTCGAAGAGAGACCAAACAAGGTCGCAAGACGTTTTTCTACTAGACCATTTGAGTGTTGATCCCACTATGCAAGGCCACAAAGCAATTTTTATTAGGCTAGGCCATAAGACAGTTTTTGCCAAGCCATTCGGGCATTGGTCCCACTAAATAAGTTCGCAAGGCAATTTTTTGCCAGACTATTCGGGTGTTGGTTCCACTATGCAAGGCCACAAGACAATTTTCATCAGGCCAAGCCACAAGGCAATTTTCGCCAGGTCATTCTGGCGATGGTCCTACTGAACAAGGCCATAAGGCGATTTTTCACCAGATCATTCAAGCGTTGGTTCCACTATGCAAGGCCACAAGGCAATTTTCACCATGTCAAGCCATAAGGCAATTTTCGCCAAGCTATTCTGGTGTTGGTCCTACTAAATAAGGTCACAAGGCGGTATTAGTTAGACCATTTGGGCATTGGTCCCAATAAGCAAGACTATAAGAAAATTTTTGCCAGGCAGGCCACAAGATAGTTTTCGCCAGGACATTTGTGTATTAGTCCCACTAAACGAGATCACAATGCGGTTTTCTGCCAGACCATTCGGGCAATGGTTTCACTATGCAAGTCCACAACGCAATTTTCATCAGGCTAGATCATAAGGCAGCTTTCGCGAAGCCATTCAGGTGCTAGTCCCACTAAACAAGGTCATAAGGCAATATCAGCCAGACCATTCGGGTGTTGATCCCACTAAGCAAAGCATCAAGGCAGTTTTCGCCAGGCCAGACCATGAGGTGACTCTCGCCAGACCATGAATTTAGACGGTGGTCCCATTAATTGAGCCGTCTGTGCTTGACAGCTGGAAAGGCGGATGTACCAGCCCTTAAAAAGATAAAGGATGAAGGTGTCAAATAAAAAATTAGATCGGATGAAAGATCCTTATAAGACGGCAGTTCATTGGATCACAGGTCCAGGTATTAATATTATTTTCAGTAAATTTTTCAGAAATTATTTTATGACTAAATGGACATTAAAGAAGACACGTTTTAGCCCTCTTCGTTCAACAAAAATGGTGGCAATAAAGGAAACACAGTTTCATCTTCCCATTGTCTTCTTCCTTTCTCTCACCCCTCTAATCTTCTCTTTACCATTATTAGACCTTCATCGTTCTTGCCTCCAAATCTCATAAGCCTACCCTTTTCTCCTCTCACTATGATTTGATATACATCCATCATTCGATCCCTCCCTCCCTCCCTCTCCCCACCCCACCAAGATCATCTACACCTATGGTTGTGCCATCAACGGCTTCTCTGCCTACCTCACTTCCGCTTAGGCAACAGTTCTACACCCTGATGGCAAGAAACCTTTATTTTTAACCATATCTGCACATCCAACCAATGAAAAAAATTACTTATGGAAGCCATGAGAAGAAATTAGCAAATAGATGATACAGCTAGGCACAATGCTCTAATCAATTCTCTAAATCCCTACAATAATAACAAGTAGGATATCTACATATTTTCAAATGTTGTTCAAGCGATTTGCAACAACAAAGTTATCCAGAACTATTTAAGAATAGCTTGCTTATCGACAAGACTCGCCCTTCTCTTATAGGTTGAGTCGTGGTACAGAGTTATCATTATCATGCACATTTCTATTTCGCCTGTGATTGCGGGATCATCAACCTATTAGCTAACAATATCCCTTATCGAGCAGCTGGCCACATCATCATCAGATTTTTAGGAAACGATATATTTATCTCCATATTCTTACAGTATAAAAAGAGAACGATAACAGAGATAAATGTATATTATCTCTAATACTACTAAAGCTCCGAGTTATCTATTGTATTCTCTCTATTGTATTCTCTCTATTGTTCAAAATACTAACTTGAGCATTGGATTGGCTGCCGTGAGTATCCATCATCACTTCACGTGTCCTTTCTTGCAGATTTCTGCCAACCACAATACAGTATCGTTCTGGCTACGTCATCAGCCTAATCTCATCAACATCAAATAAATATTATAAATTATTGTGAAATTATTAAAAATTTTAGATTATAAAATATTTATATATAATATATATAATTTTTATTGGCTGTATATTCTTAAATTTTTAATAGAATTGATGCTACATAGTAATCATTCAAAATAAGTAATAAGTTGTAACTACAAGACAGAGCCATATGGCAAAGATCTGATAAGTAGGAAACAGCGGTCCAGCCCGAGAAATGGAAGATCCGGACACCTCTAAAATCCGGATAATCATGAAAGACCTGCCCTTCCCTCGACAGGATAAGTCTCGATGCAAAGTTACCGTTATCTGGCATAACCTAGTGTATCCCTATTATGTCTATATTTGCGGGATTACCTACGTATTAGCTAGCGATGACCCTTATCGAGTAATTGACTACGTTACCGTCAGATTATTGAAAATTGTCATATTTACCTCCACCTTCTTACAGTATAAAAGGAAAAGAATCACAAAAATAAAGGTACGCTATTCTCTAACACAAAAACTCTAAGTAATTCATTGCATTCTCTCTACTCGTCGATATACTAACTTGAATGTCAGAGTGACTGCCGTAAACATTTACCATCACCTCACTTTTTTTTTTTTTGCAAGTTCTAGACAAACACAACACTGTTTCATTCTAATCATATCATTAATCTAATTTTAGCAGCATCAAGAATATAAGACATATTATTAAAATTAAGATTTATTACATTTAACAAAAGAAAATAAAAAATAAACCAAATTATCGGGTGTAATATCACAGATCCAGTTTGTAGCCATTTTCCAGGTTTCCTAAAGCGAAATTTGGGTGATTTTGGTTTGATTTATTTATTAGCTTGGTTTACTTGATTAAGGTTAGGCCTGATTCTGCAGGTTTGATGCATCCTTTGTTGTTTTATTTGGCCAAGTGGACGAAAATTAATCGTCTTTGCAGGTTAAAAAATTTTTTTTTTTAAATAGATGGAGAAAATAACTACTCTTTTTATAATGGAGAAGTTGTTTTTTTTTTTTTTTAATTTGAAATATATTAATCACTTTTATAATAAAAATTATGAAAAATTAGGACTGCATCTTAGCTCATAAGATCTATTTGTCTAAAAATTTCGTGCATTTGTTTTCAAATTTGAAATTAGGATATTAATTAAAATGCTAATTATTTGTATTTGGAAGTTGTAATTAATTAATTATTTATCAACATTCAAACATTATTATATAACGATATGTCGCATTTTTTTCTCAATTGAAATATATGATTATGAAGTTTGAATTTATTATTTTAAAATTGCAATACGAATTTTAGCGGATTAGAATATGGAATGAACAGAGTGTGACGGAATTGAGAATTGAATTTCTTTTTTTTTTTTCACTTTTATCTAGTCAAACTTTTTGTAAAAAAAGTAGTATCAGTAAAGGTGACATAGGAATTAATAAAATTACAATCTAGTACAGATTTCAAAAATTGACAATTGATCCTATCTGAATTTTTGCTTTTTTTTAAAAAAAAAAAGATTACAGTCAATTTAGAGACTTAAAGAAAAATAAATTTTTATAAATTAATAAAAGAAAATTGATCCAATTTTTTATTAGCCTTATAGAATCCAGTATTTACAATGATTAGAAAAGAGAGAGAACTTACTTTTGCGTAGAAAAAATGAGTTTTTTAAATTCGGAGAGCCAAAAAATATATATATATATATAGGAGAGGTTCTGAATTTTGATTACTTCACTAATAATTATTGAATATTGAAATTAAGATGACAATTGCACAGGAAAAAAAAAAAAAAGGCTGCGGTCAATCCTGTCTTGATGAGTGAATACCTGGCTAGAAAAAGTCAGAAGTCAATGGAAAAATAAAATAAAATAAAAAAAACACACGTAAATCTCCGCCTGTTTCAGCGTGGATGTCAGGTTGATTTAGATGAGATTTACAAATAAAAAAACTGAGAACGAAAAATAGATAACGTTATTAATTATGTATGAATTTAAAATTGGTATAAATTGCAGTCATGTTGCTTTCTTCTTAGCTTTTACAATTTTTTTATTAAAAAAAAGTAATCAAATGAAATAAATGTTTTAATTTTCCACATATTTTTAAAGGTATTTCATGACTGAATAACGTTTAGGCTACGAAATCATTTTGATTTTTGAACAGAATAATTTATTAAAAAATTTATTATTTAGGGCACAGTATTATTATTATTATTAATAAATTAATTTTTATATTTTTAAAAATTTATTAAAATATTTTTATTTTTTTTTATCAATAAAATAATAATTTTATTTATTTTTATTATTAAAAATATAATAAAATATTATTTTATGGACTAAAAAAAAATTTTTAATATATTTTAAAAAAATAAAAAAAATTTAATAGATTTCTAAAAATATAGAATCTAATACTTAAAAATTAAATAAAAAATTTATTTAAAAGCAAAATTGAGTTTTAAAAATTGAATTATTAATAATGAAAATATCCACAAACTAAATAATAAATCTCCATATTTTATTAAAATATTAAAAATTATTTTTAATTTTTTTATAATAATGGAGTAAATTCAAAGCTAACGTCCTCAAGAATTGGGTATGATAATATAATTAAGAAGTATGAACTTGGAGAGGCTCTTGCCTTTCAAGTCAACAAAATGGGATTTTATTTTCAATCACCATTTCAGCAGGTCAACAAATAATAAATATGGATCAATTCATATTATTTTACTCATATGGTCTGTGGATACATCAAGATATAATTAATAATATATTTTTTTAATATAAAAATGTGAGATAAAATAATTTAAATTATATTTTTTAAATAATTTTAAATTTCAATTTCAAGTATAGATATTTTTAAAATTTGAAAAAGAATATTTTATTTTTTAAAAAATAATCATTTTACATCGATGAAATTTAATATTTTTAAAATGAATATAATAAAAAAATTAATAATTTTTTTTTTAATATTAGACTTTCACATTTGTATTTTTTTAATTCAATATATTTATTGAGTTTCACTTGGATTTAGATGTTAGAGTTTAATTATTTCATATATAATTTACAAGTTTAAAAGATAAATTGGATAACTATAAAATTAAATAGATAAAATGATTTTTTTAAAGAAAATCAAGTAAAAGGATGCTTTTAACCATATTTATAACTTGTAATTACCATATAGAATAGAGTTAATAGAAAAAAAAAATTGTTACAATTATATTTTATATTTTTTTATTAATTAAAATTTAACTTTTTAAAATTATTTTAATTATATTTACCGTTAAAAATCGATGGAATTAGCCTGTCACTTGTAATATCACGTAATATTATTATGCATCAATAAAATTTAAAATTAATTATTAAAAACTTATGTAATTTATTTTTATTATAATTTCATTCTATAATTTTTATTATAATTTCATTCTATAATTTTAGTTTTTACCGATTAAATTATATTCTTTTAATATTTAATCAGATGCACCTAATATAATTGGAGACTTACAAAATTATTAAATTACTTTTTTTTACTATTAAATATATTTAAAATTTATTATTATTATTATTATTATTATTTTATTTTTATCAATAATTTTATAATAATAATAATTTATCTTATTTTATTTTAACTAAAATCATTATTAACCGATTTTTTTTGAATTTGTCTAACGTTTTATTATTTAACATTGCTTTTAAAATTATCGTTAAAAAAATAAACTTATTAAATATATTAGTCATAAAATATTAAAAATTAATTTAAAATAATAAAATAATTTTTTAAGATATTTTTTAATTATTCTTTTAACTCTCAAATATAATACTAATTTATTATTTTTTAAATTATATTAATATTTAGAATAAATTTTAAAAAATTAATAAAATAAATAATTTATCAAAAAAACTATATACTTTTAGTTTTGTTGCAATTTTATCATAAACTTTTAAATTATTATTAATTTTATTTTAAAATTTTATTGACGTGGCATACTGCTGTTAATTTTTAATGGTATAAATAATGG
Organism: Manihot esculenta; assembly: GCF_001659605.2. Classification (NCBI taxonomy): domain Eukaryota; kingdom Viridiplantae; phylum Streptophyta; class Magnoliopsida; order Malpighiales; family Euphorbiaceae; genus Manihot; species Manihot esculenta. Next base: position 6,015,284 of record NC_035171.2, read on the forward strand.
TAGAATATAATTAAAATAATTTTAAAAAATTAGATTTTAATTAGTAAAAAAGTAAGAGATATAATTGCAACAAAAGTTTTTTTGAAATAGGAGATTGAGAACTTAGAAGTAAAATCTGAAATCTCTAAGATTTACTCAGATGCACTTTATCAACGGACAAAATCTGTGAATGCAATTGCAATAAAATTTAAAGTACCGATTTCTTTTTTGTCATTAACTCTATAAAATATATAAAGTATAATAAAATAATACGATGGAGATATTTATATAAAATTTTTTTTTCTGTAGAAAAAAAAAACTGCGTGTTTACCGTCAGAATTTGGACATACCATTTGTTTTTTTTCAAATAATAATATTTTATGGCAAGCATTTTGTTTGATAACATGAAATCATTGTTTTATATTATAATTTTTGTGCAAATTACTTGACCAACAAAGCTCTTCCAATTAAAGTAGGAATTTGGATCCATCAAAACACGTCTGTGTGAGGTCCTCCATCAATTTCCATCACTTATTGCTATTATTATTAAAACATTATCCACTGAAAAAGAAAGCAAAAATAAAAAAATTTAATTAGATTTATTTTTTTACATAAAAAAAAAAAAAAAGTTGAGGTTTTATTTTTGAAGTCTAAGTCTGGCTGTTTCAAGCTTAAGTTATGAAGCCTACAACTAAAAGCCCATCATGCCATTATGCTTTGGATTTTAAAACCCATCTTAGTATTATTATAAAAAATTCCTTTTTTTATTGTTGGAGTAAGCATAGATCATACATGAACACAGAATCTTAAATAATTTCTCTCAAGCAACAGACTCCCAACACTTGAATCTGGAGATTAAACCAGCTTGTAATGTACTCAAAGGCCACAATAGGCTTTCAAAGTCCGTTGGTGATGGCGACCTTCAGCTGTCGCAAAGAAATGAAGCATACCCACATGATCAAATGGCTTATACTTTAATGGATGCTCTTCTTCATCAATCAACTCTTCTGGTACTTGTATTATCCCCTTGATGAATGAAAATAGGCCCAGTGAGTATCTCGTCTCCTTGAACTTCATGGTCACCATATGCTCACAAGCATCAATTCTATCGTTGCTCCATCCCTGCAAAAGCCAACCAAATTCTTCAAAATTGTTAATTATTTAGGGACTTTGAAGCTTATACTTTATGATTAGTTCCTGGGTTTGATCACTTACCATGATTGCTTCGCCTGCCATGACTACAAACGTTGAAGAAGGAGCAAAGTCTAAACTAATCCACTCTCCATTCTTTGCTTTAACTTCCAAACCATTGACGTGATTCTGATGAAGTATTGTAAGGAAGCTTTTGTCGGTGTGAGGAAGCAAACCTTTATTGCTCTCATTTTCTTGAGGAGCTCGATATTTTAGGAATCGCAGAAGGTAAGTGGTTGCTTCCTTGTTGGATTCATAGTACTTGTCTACACCATAGTTGTCGAATATCATCCTCACCACCTTTTCATGCAGCTGTTTCATCACCTTTGAGTACAAATACACAGTTTCGCTGTCCAGCAAAGTGAACATGAATCGTACTTAAACATAAACATCCACGAAAATATAACAAAAATGAAAGATCTGATGTTATATACCTGAAATCACTGTTCCCAGATGGCCACATTGTGTTTGTGAACTCATGAACTTGTTCTTTATCTGTGACATAATCTATGCCGAAACTTTCATAAAGAGGTCGGGCAGCCAGTTGGCCATGGTAGCCAAGAAATGGCTTACTGTTAACGTTTTTGATTTTGATGTCAGTGGGGAGATGAAACAATTCCTTTGATACACCAAAGATAGCTTCATTAAGTCGAGAAGAAACTTCATCATACTTTGCTATGAAGAACCCGTACTCTTCAAGGGCGCTGCATAGGTCTCTGCACACGCAAACCCAAGAACTTGAGCCAGGATTCAAGTCGTCGGTAGTGAAATCTATGAGTGGAATCTTCGCCCCTGTAAGGGAACCCATGATGGTGGTAGTTCTGCTCTTCCTCTCACTCTCTTGATTAATTGTTGTTTAGTTAGCGAAAGGGAACATTGCCTTATAAATTGAGTTTCATATAAATTTTATTGGGAGAATTACTATTAGATTAATTATTCGGTTTTAGAAAATTCAATTAAAAGGTTTTCATGTTTTATAATCAAATTCTTTAATTATTTTATAAAAAAAGGGCTAAAAACAAAAGGGGATGTCCATAGGAGTAAGGGAATTTAGGGCAAATTGATTCCTTCCCTTAAAGAAAACATGGAATCCCTAATAATACGCGAAGCCCTAGCCAGTCCAATGATGGAGATCTTAAAATAAAGTTATAAAAATGCATGATTTTAGAATTTTATAATACGAGAGAGATGCATGCTCTCTGTAAGTTAAATAATTAATTAAAATAAATAAATGGATAAAGAGTCACATGTGATTAATTAAAATAAGTCATCCTCCATCTTCCATAATTTTATGAAATTCCCTATAAAATTTTTCAATTCTCTTGAAGTGAATCCACAAATGAATGCAAGTTAATTGAATCCCTACAGATTTTTTTTTCTTTTCTTAATGCATGTAATTTTGTATTTCTTCAAGGCCTTTAAGGCAAATATACAAAGTGTGACTCAACTATAAACAGGAAAGGGGAACCCAAATTGTAATAAATCAGATCATTGAAAACAAATCAAGAAATCAGACCCAACCCAGAAAGCCCAAACACTTCCACCGGCTGTCAACCGTCCCTAATCCTCCGGTGGTTGACACACCACAATCAATTTCTGACAAACAGCTGCAATAATCATCACAAAGGTACAAAACCATATTTTGTTGGAAGTTCGTTGGCTTGTGAGCTGGAATATATGCTCTTTTGTGGCAATTTGCATTATTATCGGTTGGGATATGTAATTAATATTAGTGTTGATTTTGTTATGTCAATAAAATCTTCTAACATATAAATATATTAAAAATTAAAACAAATACTGTTAAATCATAACAACGTTTCTTTTTCAATTGATTTCATCTCAATACCTTTAACAATGTGTGGTTGGCTGAGTGTTAACAATTACAGCATTGGAGAGTAAGGAAAAAAGACGAAAAAATATAAAAAATTGAGGAAGAAAACTTCTCCATTGATATGGTATTCTCTTTTATCGGAGAAGTTATAAAAAAAAGTTTTTATAGAAAGTTTTTATAAATCAAAAGTGCCTATATTAACATCTAGCCTTTCTAACATTAAAAAGACATAATCTCACTAAATTTAGAATTTTAATTTCTGATACAACAAGTACAACAGAAATTAGAGTGCAATAACCAAAGGATAAAACTTAACAAAAATACAAAATATTTCCAACTAGTTTTCAACTATAATCTCAACTACACTAACACTCCTCCTTGAGATCGTTTTTAGAAACACCAAGCAAGGATTTCATGAACTCAAGTTTTGCTCTTGTTAATACTTTTGTAAAAATATCAGCCTGCTGCAAATTTGAAGTGCAATGGACCAACTTGATTTCTCCATTCTTCTCAACTTCTCTCAAAGCATGAAACTTCATATTAATGTGCTTGGTCCTACCATGCTAAACTGGATTTTCAGCTATGGACATAGCTGATTTGTTGTCCACAAAAATAGTTGTAAGTTCCTCTTCAGGTTGTTGCAAATCAAATAAAATTTTTCTTAACCAAATGGCTTGATTGGTAGTAGATGCAGCTGTAACATACTCTGCTTCTGCTGTGGATTGAGCAACAAGGTCTTGTTTCCTTGAATTCCAAGTGAAGGCTCCAGACCCAAAAGAAAAAACAAAACCAGAGGTGCTTTTATAATCATCCAAGCAACCAACCCAATCACTATCTGAATAGCCAATCAAAGTAGTATCCTCAACATTAGTATAATAAATATCATAGTTTGTAGTACCTTTCAAGTACCTGAGGCCCCTTTTAGCAACACCAAAATGCTTCTGACTTGGAGATTACATGAATCTAGATAAAAGACTAGCTGAAAACATCAAATCAGGCCTTGTAGCAATCAAATACAACAAGCTGCCAATTAAACTTCTGAAAGTAGAACCTTAAGAAACTTCTCATTCAGCACCAATGGAGTTGCAACTGATTTGCAATTCTCCATATTGAATTTCTTCAACATATCAAGGGCATATTTGTGCTGAGAGATGAATATTCCACTTTCAGATTAGTCGACTTCAATGCCAAGAAAATACTTCATCAAACCAAGATCTGACATTTCAAATTCATGCATAACCCTTTCTTTGAATCTTTGAATTTCCTCTAAGTTGTCTCCTGTTATCAATAAATCATCAACATACAAAGAGACAATAAGCAAACTCTTGCCTTTGGTGTGCTTCACATATAAAGTGGGCTCATTAGGACTTCTTTGAAAGCCTTGATCAAGTAAATGAGAATCCATTCTACTGTACCAAGCTCTTGGAACTTGTTTTAACCCATACAAGGCTTTATTAAGCTTGTAGATATGATCTTTACAACCAGCAATTTCAAATCCTTCAGGCTGGTCAACAAAAATTTCTTCCTCCAAGTTGCTATTGAGGAATGCAGACTTGATATGAAAAATCTTCCATTTATTTTGAGCAGCAAGTGCAATCAGCAATCTCACAATATCATGCCTTGCAACAGGAGCAAATGTGTCTCCATAGTCAATACCAGGGACTTGAGCATATCCCTTAACAACTAGCCTTGCTTTGTACTTGAACACACTTCCATCAGGATTTAATTTAACTATGTATACCCGTTTAACTCCAATGACCCTCCTATTTTGAGGTCTAGGGGTGAGAATCCAAGTTTCTTTATCCCAATCTCCTCCTGCATTGCAACTATCCATGCATCATTGGTTGAGGCTTTAACATAGTTTGAAGGTTCTGAAATAGCCAGGTTACAATTCTCATAAATCTCAACAAGAGATTTGGTTCTTAGTGGAGGTGAATCAACATCAGAATCTGTATCGAAATTAGAATCTGATTCTGGAACTGTAGGAACGGTTCTTGTTTTCTACTGATCTGAACAACAATACTCAACTTGATTTGTTTTCCAATTCCAATAAGCATCTTCATCAATCTTCACATCCCTACACACAACCACCTTCTTGGCTTCAACTTTGTACACTCTATAACCCTTCGATTGAGCTGCATAACTCAAAAAGATATCAATTCTCTGCCTTATCATCAAGCTTGCCTCTCTTTACTGCAGGAACATGGATGTAACAAACTGAACCAAACACTTTCACGTGTTTTGCTGATGGTTTTGAACCAAACCAAGCCTCCACAGGTGTCATTCCTTGTACTGACCTTGTAGGAAGCCTATTGAGAAGGTATACAGCTGTATGTACAACTTCTGCCTAGAAATTCTTTGTTAATTCCTTCTCAATCATCATGCATCTAGCCATCTCCATTGCTGTTCTATTCTTCCTCTCTGAGACACCATTTTGTTCAGGAGAATAACTAACTGAAAATTGATGCTTGATTCCCAAATCTTCACAAAATTTGTTAAACTCACCAGAAGTATACTCAGTACCATTATCTGATCTCAAAGTTTTTAATTTGCAGCTACTTTGCCTTTCAACAAGAGCTTTAAATTTTTTAAATACTGAAAGAACTTGAGATTTGTTGGTGAGAAAATAAACCCAAGTCATCATTGTCAAATCATCAATAAAGAGGATGAAATACAAGTTGTTACTCATGGAAGCTGTCCTCATTGGTCCACATACATCAGTATGAACCAATTCCAGCTTTTCCTTGGCCCTCCATGTTGCATTATCAGGAAAAGATTATCTATGAGACTTGCCAAGTTAGCTGTAATACCCGGCTAGACCCCGGTATCGGAATTCCTGCCGTGCGGTGGAACCTCGGATGTCGGAGACCTCTAGAAGGGTAGAATCATATTTTTATGAAATGTTTTCATGTTTTTAATGGTTTTAAGTATTAAATAAAATGAGTTTTTGCATGAAAATAGCATTGGAGGAAAACCCAGGTTCGGCCGCCGAAAGTCAAGTTCGGCCGCCGAACATGCATGTGTTTTGGAGGCACGTTAGGCCCCCGAAAGCATGAGTGAGGGGAAGTCCAGGTTCGGCCGCCGAAAGTCAAGTTCGGCCGCCGAACATTGCATGGATGCGGAGGCACATTCGGCCCCCGAACGTGGCCTGGCCAGCCACCTATAAAAGGGTCCCTTAGCCGAAAATGGGCGAGCTTTTTCTCCCCATTTCGGCCAAGGTGAGCATTCCGCCATCCTTCCCCAATCTTGAGTTTTTCCTTCCTTTTTCCATGATCTTTACAAGTTTATAACTTTGGTTTTGAAGATCTTTGAGCTTAGAACGAGTTTTGGAGCTTGGAGACCAAAAGTTGGAACTTCTCCCATCTCCAAGTTTAGATCTCCTCAACCCTCGATCTTCAAGAGGTAAGAGCCGATCTTAAGCTCAATGTATGATTTAAACAAGTTTTATGAAGTTTTAAGGGATAGAATGCATGTTAGGGCATATGTTGAACCTATGGGTTTTTTATGACTTTTTGAACAATGTAGCTTGATTGTGTGTGATTGAAGTGTTGTAGATGAGGTATATGCATGTTTGAGGCCCCTAGAAACTTGTATGCATGCTTTGGTTGAAAAATATGCATGTTTGGAAGGTTTGGAGGCGAAATGCACAAAGGAGCCAAGTTTCTGCCCTTTGGCAGAAACCAGGTTCGGCAGCCGAAGGCACTTTCGGCCGCCGAACATGGCTGGGGAGGCAGGCCTTTCGGCTGCCGAAGTTGCCCCCGAAAAGAGACTTTCGTCTCTGTCTGGGACTTTCGGCCGCCGAAGGTGCCGCCAAACCTACCTGAGTTTCGTCTCTGTCCAGGACTTTCGGCCGCCGAAGGTGCCGCCGAAAGTGCCCTGTTCAGCCATTTCATGCATATCTCTATGTGATATTTTCAGGATGTTTTAGGGGGTTTTTGGGGAATATTTTAGAGTTATGTTCAGGTATGTTTGGTCCCTCATTTGAGTCCACCTGTGTAGGTTCGGACCCGAGGAACCGAGGACCCCAGCAGTGAGTTCAGCTGCTTCGGTATTGTCAGAGTCAGCCAGAGGTGAGTGGAACTATAACTTAATCTTTTAAATTAAATGCTTTATCATGTTTCATGCATCATGATTATGCAATAGGATGATTGCATTAGTTTTCACGAATATGCCGCATTGCATAAATTGTTGTTGTTGTGGGTGAATGTCGGATGACCCAGTTAGTCCAAGACAGGAAGACCAGGCCCCATGCTACAGGCCTGGCACAGAGTAAACAAGTCCAGGCCCCAGTCTACAGGCCTGGCACAGAGTAAGGCACGGTTATGGGACTTGAAGACCAGGAGCCAGAGGAGGCCCTGGGAAAATGGTAAGTAATGTATGTTCTGACAGGAAAGACCAGGACCCCATTCTACAGGCCTGGCACAGAGTTAACTTGGACTAATTGGTGACGAGTTCGCCCAACCCTTATGTGAATTGTTTGTGCTATGATGCATTTCATAGAGCATAGTGTTGATGTGTTTTAATAGCTCTACTCACTGGGCTTTTAGCTCACCCCTCTCCCTTTTCCCCCAGGCTTCAGGTACAGGTTATAGTACGGGAGTCCGGATAGAGTAAAGAAGTCATGCCTATGTAATAGCTAGCAATGGACATGATCAAATTGTAATGTAAAAGTACAGTATAGTTATGTAATGAGTTTTATGGATGTTAGTGTGTGCTTGACCATAGAATGTTGTATCCCTTTTTATACATGATCTTAGAGGTTTTGATGATGTTTATGTAAACCAGCTCAACACAGGTTATGTTACCCTTTGAGGGCACAGATGAGATCCCACAGAGGGATCAAAGTTATGTTCATATTTATGCACAGGTTGAGTTTGGTTGATGTTTATGGAAAGAAAAGTTTTAATTTTTATGCATGTTGTTGATCATGTATGGGATTATACAGGTTTACAGGTTTTATGTCAGGCTTGCTACGGGTCCCGGCGGCCTTAAGTCGACCCGGATCCTAGCGCCGGTAGCGGTCCGATTTTCGGGTCGTTACATTAGCAATTTCCACACACACTACCATCAAGAAAAATTTCAGGCATATCTCTAGCCATTTCTTTGCTTTGCATGTATTTGAGAGAATTCAAGTTGTAGTGGCCAAATCTTTTATGCCACAAATTAGATTCAACATTTCTAGCAATATATGAAGTGTGTTGTTGAATCGAATTCCAATTTAAAGGAAAGCTATTACCCACCATTTTAACTTTAACAATTTCAATACCATGAGAGTCAAAAATGGAGCACACATTGTCTTTGAATGACAAGGAATAACCCTTCTTAATCATTTGAGCAACACTAAGCAAGTTTTGATCTAAACTAGGAATGAAAAGAACATCAGGAACTAGTTTGATACCTTGCTTAGTCTGAATATATACTGAATCCTTGCCTTGAGACTCCATAATTTCTCCATTTCTAAGCTTTACTTTGATCCTCACGGATTTATCAATGGAAGAGAACAAGCTTTCATCTCTTGCCATGTGACAAGTGCAACCACTATCCACAAGTCAGGTGTGTCTGCAACTGGTATTTGAGGAGTGAGTAACAACAAAAATATGATCACCACATTGAGCTTGATCATCATGGAAATTAAGTTGTTGTGCAAGTTGCTAGTTATGATTCTGATTTTGATTCTGGTTTTGTCTATATTGCTTGAGTATGCAATTTTTATCAACATGACCCAGCTTCTTGCAATAACCACATTGAGGTGGCTTAACTCCACTCTTTTGCCAGCAATCTTTCTCAAGATGGTTGGTTTTGTTGCAAGTAGGACAAGGTGGGAAATTTGCTCTTCTACCTCCCTCCCTTCTATTTGCATATTGCTTGCCCTTGTTAAAAGAATTACTTGCAGCTTTCTTTACTTCTTCAACTAGCTTGCCCTTTTGCTTCACAAGAAAAGCTTCTTCTAAGGACTCCTCCATTCTGAATGTCCTCCTTTGCTCAAGAGCTTGTAGAGCATTAACCAACTCTAAAAGAGAAATGGTGCTCAAATTTTTAGAATCTTCCAAAGAAGAGATCTTTGGCTCAAATCTCTCGGGTTGGCTTACAAGAACTTTCTCCACAAGTCTTTTATCACTAAGCTCCTCTCCTAAAAGTCTAATTTTGTTGACAACAGAGAGTAATCTATCAAAATACTCCTTGACAGATTCAGAATCATTCATTTTAAGGACTTCAAACTCTCTTCTCAAATTTAGAATCTGCATGCTTCTGGTTTTGTTACTTCCTTGGAACTCTTCCTTCAGCTTATCCCAAGCTTCTTTTGCTAATTCACAAGCCATGATTCTTGTGAAAATAACATCAGAAATAGCAAAATGAAGACAAGAGAGTGCCTTGAACTTCTTGTGCACATTCTTCACTATGTTGCTTCATTTGAGCAACCGTAGCATTGTCTCTCAAAGGAGGTGGGTCTCTACCCGTTTCCACAACTTCCCATAGATCATAGGCCTTCAAATAACCCTTCATCTTCACTGACCAGATGGGATAGTTTTCTCCTGAGAAAATAGGTGGTGGAGGAGCTGAATAGCTACTTGAAGCCATATTTTCACTCACAAGTATTTAAGGGTTTTGTTTTTTTTTTTTGAGGAAGGTTTCCTTGCTAGTTTTCTCTATTTCACAGGTCACATAAAGACCATAAAAGGCTCTAATATCACTGTTAACAATTGCAGCAATGGAGAGCAAGGGAAGAAGATGAAAAAATGTAAAAAATTGAGGAAGAATACTTCTCTATTGATCTGGTATTCTCTCTTACTGGAGAAGTTACAAAAAGAAGCTTTTATAGAAAGCTTTTATAGAAAGCTTTTACAAGTCAAAAGTGTCTATCTTAGCATCTAACATTTCTAACATTAAAAAGACATAATCCCACCAAATCTGGAATTCTGATTTCAGAAACAGAATTTCTGATACAGCAGGTACAATAGAAACTAGAGTACAATAACCAAAGGATAAAGCTTAACAAAAATACAAAATATTTCTAACTAGTTTCCAACTACAATCTCAACTAGACTAACACAGAGGTACAACTCTTGCAAGCATGTTGCTTAATGTGATGGAAAGAGGTAAAAGAAAATTTGACAAGTACGATTATAGAGCAGATTCTCATCGCCTCTGGAAATTAAACATCTTAATAGAAACTGCAAAGATAAATGCAAAAAGAATGACAAATCCAAAAACCACAGCTGCAACTAATCCCAGAAAGTCATGTCTGAAACCGAAATAATCTCTGGTGAAAAGTTCCACTGTTTCTCCTGTTTCAAGTTTCTCCTTAATATCTCCAAACTGTGATGCAACCAATCCATATAAGGTCCAAGATACTGGATTTAACCAATAGTACCATGAACACCATGCAGGCATCCTCTGTTTTAAGGCAGGTGCAGAAATGAAAGAACAAAGATTAATGAACATCATTCATCAAAACTGTGAACTATGGAAATGTAGTATAAAAATGATCATGCTTGGAAAGAACTTACTGTTCTTGGGATTATGAATCCAGAAAACAGGTTCCATATTCCATAGAATGCAGAAGAAATTATAGATGAGATGTGGTGATTTGGTGATACGCCCACAGCCATCATGCCATAGAAGGTGAAGTATAACAATGTGAAGTACGTGAAATATAAATACCAAAAGAACTTAGAGGCATTCCATTCAAATCCAATCATTGCATAGACAGTAACACCATATACTGCAGCTTGCATAAAAATATATGGAAGTTCAATCACAACCTGCAATGAAAAATGAAATTTTGTAAACAAATATACAAGAAGTTCTTGCATAATAATTAGTACATATAGTTTTGTGGATATATTTTAACAGATTTTACCTGTCCAAAGGCATATGGCAAGGCTGAGTACATCCCAGCAGCTCTTTCTCTATAGAACACTGTTCGTTCAACAGCTACCACCGGCTGCACAGATGATGCATTTTGAACACCAAGGAATTGAACTGCAGCATACATTGAACCCATTGCATTAAAAAGATCTTGTTGCTTTGTCCTGCAATATGTCACATGAAGATGGCATTAGAAGATATATGGATGGATGCTTTTTGTTCTAGTAGTTCTTAAGTTGCGGCTTACAATTTGGGACCAAGATCCCAGAACATTGTTCCAAAGACCAAGCCTATGAAGGCTGTAAAGAGAAATCTGATAGCAGTATATGGTGGATTACGCCAATATGACAAATGTTGTTTCCATAAGCATGCCGAAAATTGACCAAAAAACGACTCTGAATATTTATTAGGGAAATGGAGGTCCTTTGAACCAGGAGCAGACTTGCTTAAGTCCTTAATAAGAGCTTTGTTTCTCCTGAGAAATTTCGAGGAATCAGTGCTTTGCTTATTCCAAGTTATGACACATTGGAAATAAGGTTAAATGAACTCGCAATCTAACCAAGTAATCAAGTTGTTTTTTCAATAAATTACCCGTACAACTCAGAGTTTCTGTAGATATCAGCAAAATCAACCCCTAAAGCCATTTCTTGTGCTGCAGTGGTAACTTCCAACATCCAAGTTGCTGGATTATAACCATCTTTGATTTTGTTGACTCCTTCAATTCCCTTGATTGTAAGGGTATTTGTGTTAGCTGTTTGCATGAACATATATCTGAACTTGTCAGCTGTAAATTTTGATTCTGTGATGACATACCTCAAAATATTTGATTAGATGGCAAGAATATCGACCCAATGGCCCCACGTATATCTCGTGTCCTCCTCGCTTCAATAGGAATAGCTGATATCCCATGTTAAACATGTCAAAATTATGCATATATACTGAAGAACACACAATGGAGCACTTGTTTCATGATCAACTAATTAACGCTTCCTTACTTCATCAAAAGCTTCAAAGATGTCAATGCTTGGCTGATGGATGGTGCAGACTACTGTTCTACCAGTATCCACTGTGTTTCTAACAGTTCTCATAACTATTGCTGCAGCTCTTGCATCTAGCCCTGAAGTTGGCTCATCCATAAAAATGATTGAGGGGTTTGCCACTAGCTCAACCGCAATGGTTAGACGCTTGCGTTGCTCAGTTGACAGACCATTTACACCGGGCAACCCAACTAATGCTTGCCTCAGTGTATTCAGTTCCACAAGCTCCATGACTTCCTCAACAAACATCTGCACCATTATTAAAATCTAAAGATTAAACTTTGTTGTATCCGACTGCTAATGGCTTTTCCCGAGTTGAGCTAAAATTTTTTCTGGCAAAATCAGTACATGATATCAACTTCACATGTACTCGGGGGAAGAGCCACGTGGAGACCTTTACCAATTAAACTTAAGAAAAGGTCCCTTGTTGCTAATGTTTCGTAAATGCTCATCACAAACTCCCAAAAGAAAATTAGCATCCCATAAAGTTTAAAAGAGTTTGTATTGATATTGAATATTAAATTTAGAATACGTTACCTTCGAATTTTCAAATAAAGCAGTGGTCCTAAGAGTTAGTGAAACTATATTTACATTTAATAAGACTTCTAGTTTAGTTTGCCCCAAGAAGATAAGCGTCTCACCATTGACCAACACTACTCATGTTCATGCAAACTAAACTAGCAGTAGCACAAGCAGAAAAAAAAAACTGGCACTATTTGAAGAAAGAAGGAAAAAAACTGATCATATATTCCAAGTGGCACAAGTAGGACACAAGCTCAAACAAGTTTAGATCAACTTTGAAATTATTTATGGACTTTCTTTGTTCAGAAATATAAATCCTTGTTAAAGAACTCAAATAGGGTTGCAGATATTTACCTCTCTGGTTTCATTGTCTACTTCATGGGATAGTCTTAGCCAAGCAGAGAAGACCAGTGACTCATAAACAGTAATATGAGGAGAATGAATATCATTTTGCTCACAATATCCAGAAATTCTAGCAAATGTTTCTTGCTTCTTTGGGTACCCAGAAATTTTGATACTCCCCTCAATATATCCTCCAGTTTTCCTACCAGCTAGCACATCCATCAGAGTTGTTTTACCAGCACCACTAACACCCATTAGAGCAGTGAGAACACCAGGCCTAAAAGCACCACTCACACCGTTCAAGAGTACCAGTTTGTCTTCACAAACGCCCTCATTTTTCATTTCCTGAAAAATCCAATCCACAAATAAGTCATCACATTTCTAATTGATAGCATTGATATTATACCTTGTGGCAATCTTTGTTACCCGTGGCATGTCAACGGAGTACACAATTTCATCAAATGTAATGGAATATGGTTCAAATGGAAGGACCATTCCTTTTCTGTGGTTGTTCTGTGAAGACTTGGGTGACTTCCCTCTTATAATTTCATCTCCAATGACTGCATATATCAGCAAAACTTTGATTTCTATTTAGAAGGCAAAGAATTAAATTACTCGCACATACACACATATCCTTAATGAGCATCACCAGCTGTGTTTGTTTGTTGATTAGAGCTGCTCCCAAGGTAACTCAAATGAACACCATCTTCCATTCTAGCAGTTCCATTGTCTTGAGGTTCTTTTGATGTAACAGCCTGAGGCTTGCTAAATTCTGCATTATAGTTAAGTACACAACAATAAAACACAACCACTTGCTTTTAAAAAACATGAAATCTGTAAAGATACTTACCATTAAGATAAGTGAGAGCTATGGTGTATAAGAAGTTGAATAAAATTGTGAATCCGCAAAGTGCTCCTAGTCCTAGCCAGTACCAATATGCTTCCGTGAAGAAGCCACGAGATTTTAGAACTTGAACTCCTAATGGTTCTGTTGAGTTTGGGAGAACCTTTAATAAGGAAGAAAGCTCAGATTTTAGTTTATCATGAAGACGGAAACACAAAATGTAGAAAATGAGTAGTTTCTGAGTTTACATGACTCCAACTATGTCCAAGGAATTCATTAACTACAATAGCATTTTGCCCATACATCGTCGGTGATGTCCAGTAGGCCCATAACCACCATTTCTTTATATGATCTGCAACATTAAGTAAAGTTAAGATAGAATATTGATTAAGGTTTAAGTTTGACAAATATATTAATCTTGTCATAAGCTTATTTTATTATACCTCGTGACAAGATAAATCCACCCAAAACGAAGAGCAGCAGCAGTATGAATGAGCCAAAGGTGTTAGCTACAATCATGTTCCTAGCCACTGCAGCAATAGATCGGAATAATCCAGAAGCCATCTGGTTAACAAGTAAGAGCAGGAGGTATTGCCTAAACAACCTGCCATAGAAATATATGACCTTTGGATGTAAGAAATATCAACTTGTATATCAGCCTTGAAGAGACAATCATCGAAATAAAACATATATAAATCAAAGTTCCTGATAAGTTTTAAAATAAATTTCACTTCTTACCTTCCAACATTTGGATCAAATCCTATAACATAATATGTCAAGAATACAGAAATCCCAACTTCTATGAATGTGATGGGGATTTTAAGGATCCATGAGGGAAGAGCATAAGCCCATGCGGGATAGAAACGGAGGTCTCTTTGCTTGTAGAAGACAGGAAGCTTTGCAATGGTCATGGGAATCTCTGCCATACCATTGAACAATACCATAAGCATGATAAAGAACAAAGCACCCATGTAAATTCCTCCATCAATTACTGAATCTCGGTGCATCTCAGTCCGAAAAAAGAGTGCCATTGTAATCAATGCCAATATTGTCAGCTAACGGAAGAAAGAAAGATGAAAAATCACAACTCAGATGCAAAAATTTACAAAGTAATTGTTAAAACAAAGTTGATATACTCACTTGAGAGAACTTGAAGACATAGAAAAATGAGTTTCTCTTCATAAGTAGGAGTTCTCTCGAGAAGCAAGCTTTGAATAGTTCCTTCTTGTTGACACCATACTTTTTGGTTGTCAAAGCGGCTGGGTGACTGTTAGCTTTTTCAAATGGTGTTGCAAGCTCCTCCACAAGTCTTCTTCCTACTTGGAATGACTCGTATGCCTCAGAAAATTCCTTGGCAGTGATAAATCTGTAAGGCTCATCTTTACGAGCCCAATACTGCATCTGATCTTTCCTTGATGTTACCTGCAATGATTTTCAGTTTCACTGAAATTAATTTGATAGTTAAAAATAATATTTGTCTCAATCATCCAATAAAAAAATAGTTAAGACAGAGAAACCATCTTTCTGCCTACTTCCTGCAAGAAGTCAGCCACGCCTTTTCTTATAGGACACTGGAAGCCCATGAATTCAAAAAACCGAAGCACCTGCTCACGAGGACCCTGGTACACTATCAGGCCATCAGAAAGAAGAACGATGTCATCAAAGAGATCATAAGTCTCTGGTGCTGGCTGGAGGAGAGAAATTAAAGCAGTTCCCTTCAGAATTTGAACATTTTGCCTGAGTGAGTTCACAATCTGATAAGTTGTAGAGCTGTCCAAACCAGTAGATATCTCATCCATAAACAATGCTAATGCTGGTCCGACCAGCATCTCACCTGAAATTCAATTGTTGTAGATTTTCATTCGGATATTACACGTGACAAATAGAAGATTATGTTCTTTGATATCAAAAGAGTTTGTTTACCAGTTGTAACACGTTTTCTTTGTCCTCCAGAAATTCCCCTCAACATTTCATCTCCCACCATTGTATCTGCACAGACTTCCAGTCCTAAAACCTATAAAAAAAACAAAAAGAGAGAAATGGCATTAAATAAATTATAACAAATCAAGGGATATCGTCTTTTTTACACCGCTGGTGATATTACCTTTAGAATATAATCTGTGATGACATTAGCCTCCTGACCTTCTGTTGCAGCTGCCTGTAATAGCAGAAGTAGATGTGACAAAAAAACAAACACCAAATATGCAACTTATTCTTCCATGACAACCTTCTAAATTGTCTTGGAATAGAACATGGAAGAAACCGGAAAACTCAAAATTGATGATTAAAAATAAATAACAACCTGAACATCTTATTCAGAAAAAAAAATTTCTTTAGCCTTTATGCTTCCCTTTAAAAGTTTCATATTTCCTTTATGTTTTGGCTTCCCTCACCTTCATGAAGACATCAATATCAGAATCAGGTTTAATATTTGCTGCAATCTCTCTTCGTGATAACTCTGCTAATAGATCTGCAAGTTGAATCCAAAAGTTAATAATAATAAAGAAAAGAAGAAAAATAAAACCTGTAATGCTCAGACCTTGTATAACCACAGGGGTAAACTGTCCATTGAACTTACCATAACGGCTTCCAACGCCTTGACATCTAGCAGAAAAGGCCAAAGTCTCTCTTACAGTCATTTCTCCTATGTGAAGATCATGTTGACTGATATAGGCAGCAGTTCTTTGGGGTATAAACTCATGCAAGTGATGACCATTGTAAGTGACCCACCCTGAAACCTGCACTACAAATTAACTTATCAAG
Source organism: Manihot esculenta (assembly GCF_001659605.2). Classification (NCBI taxonomy): domain Eukaryota; kingdom Viridiplantae; phylum Streptophyta; class Magnoliopsida; order Malpighiales; family Euphorbiaceae; genus Manihot; species Manihot esculenta. Next base: position 6,031,662 of record NC_035171.2, read on the forward strand.
CTATGAATACAAATGAATAAATAATAGCTTAACATTGAAATCCCATGACAAATACGAATCTAAATCTGTGAATTATCACCTTCAGAGCGGGATCAAGCTTTCCAGCCAAAGCCAATAAAAGCGTGGTCTTTCCAGAGCTTGGAGGACCCAAAAGTAATGTCATTCTTTTATAAACATGAAAATGTAGGAAAATGATTAGAAATGGCGATCCGATAATCTTAACAAGCTCTCATAAAGCTAAATATTAGTAATGAACTTTCTTCACCTTGATGGCTTGATGATACCACTCACATCTTTGAGGATATGCAGGTGTTTCTTTCTGCTTGAAAGAATGTGGAAATAATTCAAAATACCCTAAACATTGGATAATAAATCAGTTAAAAAAAAAATAAATCCACAATTTTCTTATACAAGAAAAGAGTGATGTAAAAACTATGATCGATGTTTGCAGCTTGTTACCTCTAGCATATTAATAAAGTAATTGAAGAATGTAGGCAAAGCTCTGCTTCCTTCATAGGCTTCTGCTTCAACTGTTAGATGCTCAAACCGAACTTCAATTGTGGGGATATCAATTCCAACTCTACAAAACCAAGAAACATAAGAAATAATATAAAAAACCCAGAACAAAGTTCCTCTGTTTGGACTTGAAATACTTGCATTAGTTTAATGAAAGTTGCTCATTTTCTCTCATGCGATATATACTTATATGATATATGCATGAAAATTTTACCGATCGATACGATTCTTAAGCTTCAATAAGAACTTCTCATTATCCTCATCCGCCACTCTCACCAACCGCTCAAGCAAATTCTTCCTTTCTTGCAAGCCGATATTGTGTACATCAATTTCACTGGCTCCGCCAGTCATCGTAGTTATTATACCTTTCCTCAGACGATCATAGGTAGGCAATTTCTCTAGTGCAGCCCATTTTAAAGACTCTTCATCATCGTCTTCTCGAAAAGACTGCGCAAAAATTTCCAAACCATTGTTTCTCCGAGTCAAAGAACTGCCTCTTCTGAAACTGCTACCCGCTCTATAAAGATCAGCACTTTCCATTGATACAGAACTAGTGCTAAAACAACGACTAAACCCCACGACCAAGATAGTGATTCTTACTGCTGGGCTCTAGAAGGAAATGGTTTCTCTCAATTTATCAAAACATGAGTTCTCGGCTTTTACATTAAGCTACAGGCATATAATATAAAGGAGAAGAGTTGGGGAGGATTTTTTTTTTTTCTTTCTTTTTGAAGGGAAGGAAGAATCACAGCAGAGCAAAAATGTACAGCAATGGAAGCTTCCGTTTTGCAACTTCATGGCGGCGGTGATCGGTTCTTCACTGCTTTTGCTGGTGCAATCAATGCTCCTCTTTTACTTCGGTAACGACACCCCACGTCTCCCCAACCCCAGAGAAGTAACGCCCAACGCCAACCCAAGACTTTTTATAGGAAAAAATTACTATCTTTGGTCGTTGAATATTTTAGAAAGTAGTCCGTACACATTTTAAGATTATTTAATTAAAATATTTTATATTTATAGTTTATAAAATCAATTAAAAATATTAATGGCTTTAATAATATTTTAATTTATCAAATTTCATTTCTTATTATATTTTAATTTCTAATCTTAATATTTATAATAATTTTAGCTAAAAATCCAACTTAACTTATTTTATATGAAAAATGCTTTAATCTCAAAATTTTATTAGTTATTTCATTAACTGTTACATTATAATATTTCATTTTTATAGTAGTTTAATTTATGTAATTTTAATATATATATAAATACTTAAACAGATTCATTAAAAATTAGAAATAAAATTATAATTTTTAGATAAATAATTCAAAATTTTAAATTAATTTAATTTAAAGTTTATTAATTAAATTAGTAGTAAAGTTTATATAAATTTAAAATTATTAATCTTTTATGTTTAAATTCTTATAATAATTTTTATTATAATTCAAAATCTTTAAAAAAATTGGTTTTGACTGATTGCAATTAAGGATGAGCGCCCTATTTGGTTAAAATCAAAAAAATTTAACGAATTAAATTAATTTAGTTCGATTTTTTATTTATTTCAATTTGATTTAGTTTTTAATTTTAAAATTTTTGGTTATTTCAATTTAGTTTAATTTTAATTAGAAAAAAATTAAAAAAAATCGAATCAAATCAATTAGTGATAATAATATATTACTTTCAATAATATAGAGATTAGATTATATTAAAATTAAAATATTTTAATTAAATTTTAAAATATTAAAAATAATGTATAAAAAGTAAAAAAATTTATTAAAAATTCAAATCGATCAAACCGAATCGAACCAAATCAGTTTAATTCAATTTCTGATTAAAATCAGTTCGATTCGATTTTTATAAATACCAAAATTTTGATTTTTAATTTATTTTATTCTATTTAATTTAAAATTAAATCGATCGAATGGTCATTTTGATTCAATTATATTTTTTTTAATTAAATGAATTTTATAAAAATTAGTAAAATATTTATAATAATACTAATGAGAAGTAATGTATTTTAATATGTTAAGAAAAAAAAGTAAAATTTTATAATGTATTACATTTAAAAATAAAAATAAAAATAAAAATTATTTAATCAAATATTAATCTAATTAAATTATTATCTACTATAAATCGTATAATTTTTTATTTTTTTTAATTTACATATAATTTGTACTATATATTAAAATAAAAAATAATAAATATTATAATATTTTATGAATAATAATTTATGAATTGAACAAGTTCAAACAGAGCTTGTATACTTTTCAGACTTTTTAATTCAAATAGGTCTAAAAGTATCAACATAAAGCCAAATGCAGTCAACATCCATCAGACTTCATGCATTTGTGTCACAAGTCTTTCCTAAGAGAGGGACTCCAGAGTATTTTATTTATTTCAGTTGAATTATTATCAAAACCTTGTATTTTTATAAAATTATTTAATTTTTATTTTTGTAAAACATTCAATTAAAATATTTTTATATTTATTTTTATTAATATTTAAAAAAAATATTAGTTTAAAAATTTGATATTTTTATTAAAAAACAGTTCCGTCTGAACTGGTTCAAATAACTTTTAGATTTATTTTTTATTTGTTCTGAACTGTTCCAAATAACTTTTAGATTCACTTTCACTTGCTCTAAAATAGTTAATTCAAGTTGTTTAATAGTTTTGTATTAGCTATTATATACAAATCAATTCCAAGTTGTTTAGTAGTTTTGTGCTAACTATTATATACAAATTAATTTTTTTTAAATTTATGGATGTGGGATGGATCAGTTATCGCAAATCCGTAAACTGATAACTGATCGTTACATTCGGTCTCACTAAATTTGCGACATTCTCATCGCAACTGAATCGGTTATAATTGTTAACTAGAATCGGACCCTTGGATATTGTGGTTCACTAGTATTTCGGGCGGCTCCATCTCATCTATCACAGGTAGCCATTTCCTCACAGCCCACTAGCTCCGCACAATTTGTCTGACCCAATCTAGCTCTGATACTAATTGAAACAGTCCGGTCCGAATTGGCCCAAATAATTTTTAGATTCAATCTCTACTTGATTCAAAATGATTAATCTAAATTATTTAATAGTTTTCTGTTAGTTATTATACAAATCAATATTTTTCAAATCTATTATATACAAATTAATGTTGGATGTGAGATGAATCAGCCGCAGCAAATCCATAAATCCGCCCTTAACGTTGGATTTAAATTAAAAAAATTAATTGAATTAAATTAATTTAAAATTTAATTTAATTTTTTATTTATTTGAGTTCAATTTAATTTTTAATTTTAAAAATTTTAACTATTTTAATTTGATTTAATTTTAATTAAAAAAATAAATTAAATCGATGAATGATAATAGTATATTATTTTTATAATATAGTGAAATTAAATTTAAAATATTTTAATTAAATTTTAATATTAAAATTAAAAAAAAAATTAATAAAAATTTAAACTTGAAATTAAATCGAACTTAATTAGAGTTGGTTTGATTCGATTAAATTTTTTATTAAAATTAATTAATTCAATTCAATTTGTATAAATAATAAAATTTTAATTTTTAATTTAATTTAATTTTAAATTAAGTTCAGTTTTAATAATAAATTAAAAATAAATTTAAACTAAAATATAAAATTTAATATTTTAAGACATTTATTAATTTGGTAGACTACTTAGCACTCAAACTTCAAAAGTCGGTTCCTATTTCATGGACCGGCAAGTCATGGCATTATGGGATGATGCAGATTTTTTTCTTTTTTTCTTTCCTTTCATAAATTCTTCATCTGCACAGAAAGAGACTGAGAATTATATATTTTACCACAAAATTTATCTTCATGTAATTCAAAACAAGTACATTTGCCAACCCTACATCCTTGCAGCTTCTCCTGTAGTAGCTTGTCCCAAATTAAAATCCTCAAATTTATAGGTTTAATTGTGTTGAAAAAACCCACAATTTTAAAAATTCATACACTTATAATTGTAATATTACAAAAAAAAAAAATAAAAAATTTAATATTGTTGAAATGTAAAATCTATGTTTACGGAAAAAATAAAAATAAAATTTCAATATTCTCAAAATCTTAACTCAATGTATTTCCAGAAAGTGCTCTTAGCAAAACTCCAAAAAAACATCTATACGTGCTAAAAGCTGTGATAAAGTTTCAAAGCTCAAAGCTCACAAAAGAGTAAGAATAAGAATAGAGCTCAAAGCTCAGAAAAGCACAAACTGAAAGATTCTAAACTAGCTTTGTCTTGAACCAGCCATGGTATCAGCACATCTGGTAGCCGGACAAGTGCATGAAACCAGCATTTACTAGACAGAGCCCATCTAGCTAACTTATCAGCACCTTCGTTAGCTTCCATGTGAATATGGTTTATGGAATGAGTCCAA